>NW_026652293.1:63007410-63167297 GCF_009828535.3 Hylobates moloch | reverse complement strand
TTTCTTTCTTTCTTTCTTTCTTTCTTTCTTTCTTTCTTTCTTTCTTTTCTTCTTTCTTTCTCTCTTTCTTTTTTCTTTCTTGCTTTTTTGTAAGACAGAGTCTTGCTCTGTCACCCAGGCTGGAGTGCAGTGGTGTGATCTTGGCTCACTGCAACCTCCTCCTCCCGGATTCAAGCAATTCTCCTGCCTCAGCCACCCCAGTAGCTGGGACTGCAGGTGCTGCCACCACGCCCAGCTAATTTTTTTTGTTGTATTTTTAGTAGAAGTGGGGTTTCACCATGTTGGCCATACTGTTCTCCAACTCCTGGCCTCATGTGATATGCCTGCCTCAGCCTCCCAAAGTGCTGGGCTGTGCCCAACCTAGCAGTCTTGAACTTATATAAAGAACCACTCTACACTGGGCACTATCCTGGCTGACATTCTCCGCATAATCCTGAACTTCACCATTTTCCAGACGGGAGCACAGGGAGAAAAAAAGTCACTCTGGAGCTGATCCCTGCTAATCCCTAGAGCAGGACTCTGATAATTATGGGGCAGGAGGGAGCAGACTGTGCTGTCTCTATTACACATAACTCTCTGCCCCCACCTTCCTGCTAGAAGAAGATTCTGATCCTCCTGCCCCGGGGTGAGTTCCCTCCCCTCCCATCTCCTGAGAGAATGACCGACCATGTGGGGGTGGTTCCAGGGAGAGCTCCTGTCGTTTGGACGTGTTGAGATCTGGTGGAGGGCTTTGTAGGGGATGTGAGTGCCTGTGCTGAGGGGCCTGTCTCTGCCCTTCTCCCTCATGCTCTCTAGAACATGCTGGGGGAAATGTGTAGGAAACTGTTGTCCACACCTCTCGATTCTTCTGATACAAATATTGAGGTGGGCGCCGAAAGTCAACATTCTAAAGGAAGGGGCAGAGTGCAAAAGCAAAATCCTCCTATTCCTACAAATCAATGCCACAAAAATCTAGAGATTACTGGGAGCCCCTCCTCCATCTCTTTCACAGCGATAAGTTGTGATGTGAAGGCTGAGGACAGAATGGTCAACTTAGGGGGCTCCAAAGAATTGCAGGGCTGGCAGCAGGTGTCAGCGGGGAGGTGAAGAGGAGCTGCTGGGGATGCCGTGATTTATCCATCATGGGGAAGATCTGTGGGTGATTTCACGTTGCAAAATGAATTTGAGTTGACTGGAGATTACTACAAGGTATTTCACACTAACTTACCCGCATTCAAAATACATCCTGAGTGGGAAGAAAGGGATCTCATGGCAGAGTACACTCAGGGGCCTCCACCCCATGCCAAGACAACCATTATTTCCTTTCCTGAGGACAATTATTTCCTCACAGAATGTTTTTGGCTGTTCCATCAAAATAAGTGCATGCGTGGAATCCTGTCAAGCATGTGGACTTCATCCATCATGTATGATGTGGCAGGGGAGAAAAATGGTGAGATTCACTGGTCTGGATAATTTCCAAAGGCCCCCTTCTGATCTGCAATTGAGGAGGTCAGGGCTGCCTGCCTTGGGGAGTGTTGGAGAGAGGAGCCGTGGCTTTCCACTCACTCTCACTTACACAGACGAGTTTAAAGCCAAAACAAAGGGAAGCCTCCTTCATCTCACACACACATCGCTTCTAAAAAAACACCCACAAGCTGCCTAAAATGGCTTTCTGGCAGTGAGGAGGAAAGAACACTAAAATGGGGGTTGAAATGGTCAGGGATGCCAAGACGCAGTCCTGGGCTGTAGCAGAGACAGTCCAGTGCATTGTCTATGGAGTGAGGGGGCTAAGCTGCATCTTATTCGCACTTCACATAAGATTAAGGTCAATTGTCCCCACTACTGGGTGCAGATGGGTGCTGACACCCTGCCTCCAACCGTTAAAGAAACCAATGACTAAATTATTGGGCTTACAGGGTAGTGGATAAGAAACAACTTGGTGAAAAGCTGAAACTGAAACTGTGCCCCAAAGAGTAAGAAACTAGTAGCTAACAGAAATTCTTGTGTTTGCAGTATAGCAGATAAGAAAAAAACCAACTCGCTGAAACACTGAAACTCCCTCTGCTTGTGAGATCAAGAAAAGCCGGCTGAAATCAGTTGGAACCAAGGTGGCCAACTGGAGCTTTTGCAAAATGAGGTTGCTGACGTCAGAGCCTGAATTTCCACTGCAGGTTTCATTCTAACTCCCTCTGAATTTGCACATGGGACCCATGAGGTAGCATGGAGACATAACTGCGCATGCCCAAGACTTTTCAGCCCTCGGCTTTCCTTCCACCAATCACCTTCTGATGCCAGAATCCACCCCCTGAATGTTTTCTAGTAAAATACTGCCTTGAAGCCAGCCTGGGGAAACAGGTTTGAGCTTGACTTTTGTCTCCTTGTGAGTAGACTTTCGACATAAAGCTTTTCTTTTTTTAAAACCCAGGTGTCATAGTACTGGCTTCCAGCACATTGAGCAGCCAGCCCCTTTTGCTGGATAACAGTGCTGATGGAGATGATGGGGAAGCCAGAGCCCCCAGGCTACACCTTGGTGCTCTGCTAACTGGACCAAGATCTGACTCCAAAGTCAGAGGGCAATTCGGGATTCTTCTCTTAGTGCCACCCATAGGATATCACATTAAACTTTAGCCTAATGCTGAAGGAATGTGGGAATTTGCCCAATAGTAATGATGCCCAGTGGAAACTATGTTCCTCCTGCGGATTACCCTCTGCCCACACATTCCCCACCCTGTGCCTTGCACATCTAGTGGCTACCAGTGTATCCCACCTAATCCAACATCTTGCTGCAATCCTGAACAGGCTTCCAGACTGGCCTCCATCACTAAACCAACAGGAATCCTCCACTATGAACCAGCACGGTCCTGCGTTGTTGTTGCTATGGTGACAGTTATCCAAGAGTACATCAAGAGAAAAATAGCCACGTTTTAGCAGGTGCACAGTCCTAGCACAACATACTGGTACTGGCTCATAAAGTTTCCTAGTTTTCCCTAAGACTTTTAAAATTAGGAACCAATATGTAACCGCTCAGAACACAATTTCCCTAGCAACCAGAGAAATGCCAGTCCCTCCTGTTAGGGCGGTTAAAAATAACATTGCATGTGCCACTGTAACCAACTGGAACCTCCAAATTCTCTTCTGTAACAGCCCCCTGGTCACAGCAGATGTCCAACTCCCCAAATCTCATCTATCATCAATATAGCCTTTCCAAGGCACAAGTGCAATTCACCTTCATAGAATTACTGAGGTCTCTCTCTGTCTACAGAAAAAAAAAGTCATAGTCAGCTTGGTCTGCATAAGCAGGGGCTGCCCTCCTTTCCTGCCCCTTTCCCACATAGCACCCATGTTCTAGGCATGGGCATTTCCCCAAAATTCTCTGACCAGACCATATGCCTGCCTGCCTTCTTTCATTCTTGCTCTTCTCTTCTCTTCCTTCCTTTTCTTTTTCTTCTTTCCTTTCTTCCTTCCTTCTTCTTTCCTTTCTTCCTCCCTCCCCCTCTCCTTTTTCCCTTCTTTCCTTTCCTCCTTCTTTCCTCCCTCCCTCCCTTTTCATTCCTTCCTTTCCTTTCCTCCTTCCCTTTCTTCCTTTCAGTGTGATTAGCATACAAAAACATAAAAAGATCTTAAGTGATCAGTTCAATGAGTTTTGACAATTGTGTATGCAAGGCAAAAACACGGAACATTTCTACCACTCTAGAAAGTTCTCTCATGCACTTTTCAGTCAATCTACCACCCTTCAACCCCAAGGCAACCATTTTCTCACATCAATTGCCACAGATTAGTTTTGTCTGTTTTAAAACTTCATAAATGGAATCAAACAGAATGTATTATTTTGTTTATTTCATTGTGTGACTATGCCACAATTTAAAAATCTATTCTTCTGTTGATGAACATTTGGTCTGTTTCCAGTTTGGGATGATCATCAATAAGGCTCTTATGAATATTTTTGTGCTAGCCTTTTTGTGGACACCTGTTTTTATATATTTTGGGTGAATACCTAGGAGTGGAATTGCTAGGTCACAAGGTAGTTGTGTGGTTAAGTTTACTAGAAACCATCACACAGTTCTCCAAAGTGATTATGCCTTTTGACTTTTTCATCATCTTCTATGAGAATTCCAGTTGTTCCACATCCTTACTAAAATTTAGTATTGTCTGTTTTTTTTTTTATTTTAGCCATTCTAGTGTGTGAATAGTAGAATCTCATTGTGGCTTTAATTTTCATTTTCCTGATAACTAATAATGTGAGCATATTTTCATGTGTTTGTTTTCCATTTGTACATGTTCTTTTGTGAAGTACCTGCTCAAGTCTTTTGTTCATTTTAAAACTGAATTATCTTATTAGTTATTTTATTAATAACATATCCTGAATATAAACATTTTTTTCAGATACGTGCTCTACAAATAGTTTTCCCTGTTTGTGGTTTGTCTATTCATTTTCTTAATGGCATATTTGAATAGGCAGAAAGTTTTAATTGTAGTGAAGTCCAATTTACTAGTTATTTTTCTTTTATGGTTAGTCCTTTCTGTGTCTTGTCTCACACATCTCTGATTAACACAAATTTGCAAAGAATCTCTCATATATTATTCTAGAAGCTTTTTAGTTCTGGCTTTTTCATACAGGCTTTGGGTCAGCCAATTGTGTGTGTGTGTGTGTCTGTGTGTGTGTGTGTCTGTGTGTGTCTGTGTGTCTGTGTGTGTGTGTATGTCTGTGTCTGTGTGTGTGTCTGTGTGTGTGTCTATGTGTCTGTGTGTGTGTGTGTGAGTGTGTGTGTGTGTGTGTGTGTGTGTGTAGTGCTACAGACAGGGGTTGAGGTAGCTCCAGTTTCCTTTCACCATTGAATTTCTTTGGTGCCCTTGTGAAAAATCAGTTGACTATAAAAGTATAGGTCTATTTCTAGACTCGGTTTTCTAGACTCTATTTCATTGACCTGGGTGTTTATCCTTAAACAATGCTATGCTGTCTTGGTAACTGTGCTTTAGAGCAAACCTTGAAATCGTGCAGTGTAAGTTCTTTGACATTTTTCTTTGTCAAGATAGTTTTGGCATTTCTAGAGCCTCTGAATCTTCATTAAAATTTTAGAATTAACTTTTCTGTTTCAAAAAAACCAAACACCACATGTTCTCACTCATAGGTGGGAATTGAACAGTGAGAACTCATGGACACAGGAAGGGGAGCATCACACTCCAGGGACTGTTGTGGGTTGTGGGGAGCGGGGAGGGACAGCATTAGGAGATATACCTGATGCTAAATGACGAGTTAATGGGTGCAGCAAACCAACACAGCACATGGATGCATATGTAACAAACCTGCACATTGTGCACATGTACCCTAACACCTAAAGTATAATAATTAAAAAAAAAAAAAGGTGCTGGAATTGATGGTTGAAACTGTAGATCAATTTAGAATGAATAAACATTTTAAAATATTGAGCCTTCTAATTCATAAACATAGTATATCTCTCCACTTATTTGTGTCTTCATTAACTCCTCTCAATGTTCGTAGTTCTTAGCATAAAATTATTACACATCTTTCATTAGATTTACTCCTAGATTTGATTAAAAATCAAAAACCCTTGTTTGACTCTTCAAGTGCTATTGTAAAAAATGTTTTATTTCTAATCAAATATTATCACTTGTTACTTCACCTGTGTACTTTTGCACATGTAGTTCCAGACACATGGACTGCCTTTCTTCTTGTCTATATACCTGTCTGCTACTCTTCCTTCCAAATGCCACCTTCTCTCTGTCCTTCTAGGCTGAGTTAGCAATCATATCTCTACATTGTGATCAAGGCCTGTGTGGGTCCAGTTGGTCCCATGTCATGTTTTAGAATGCTTTATCTTTACATTTATCTAATTAATATGTAATATTTACATGATTTTTGGTATTCATGTCAATTCTAGGCAGCATTTTACAGTGATAAATTGTAGCTGCATAAAACTTTTTGTTCTGCCACTCATTAGGTATATAATTTTGTCTCTTCATAAGCAAGAAGAAAATGTAGGCAAGCATGTTTCTTGCACAAATTACACATTTGTAATGAGGAAAGCCTGGTTGCTCATCTCCAAGAAACTGGAAAGGTAAAATGTGTTCAATGCATTTCATAGAGTACCATCAACAATTAGAAATAGTGAATTCCATGCATATAGAGCAACATGATTGGATCATGAGAATAGTGCAATTGGGCAGAAAGTAAGAAATATATAACACAAAAGCATTTGTGTGCATTAAAAATTCACCTAACATTGAAAAAATGCATCAAAACAACAAACCCCATTTTTCAAGAACACATTCAAATGAAAGTATACATTAGAATCATTGTAGGGGAGGAAGGGTGTGTTATAGGAGTGGGAAATCAGGGATAAAAGGAAATCAGTGAACTGAGGAAGGATCCTAGCAGGTCACTGATGACAACATACTGGAAAACAAGGAGTTGGGGAAACTCAAGCTACTGTTGCTAAGATCCCAAACAGAAAATAGAAAAGGTAAAAACAAGTTTTTGAGATGATGAAGTGAGATAATCCATTAAAAGCGCTTAGCAAGTGCCTAGCACATAATAAACACTGAATAATTTTATTGAAGTGATATTAGTAGACTACTAATATATGCCAAAAAGCACAACTCCATGTGGAAAGGGATCTTGTCTAACTTGTTTATCCCGATATCTTGAACACTGGAACAGTGCCTGGTGTATTGTAGATGCTCAATAAATATTTGTAGCATGAATGACAGGCACTGAGATTCAATGGTGAGCAAAAGCAATATTATTTCTGCCCTTATAGAGCTAATAGCTTGGAAGGGAGACAATCAC
Source organism: Hylobates moloch (assembly GCF_009828535.3). Lineage (NCBI taxonomy): Eukaryota > Metazoa > Chordata > Mammalia > Primates > Hylobatidae > Hylobates > Hylobates moloch. The sequence continues at coordinate 63,160,510 of NW_026652293.1, read as the reverse complement.
TAATAAAAAAAATTAAATAAATATAAGATTGCAACTGTTATCAAGTACAAGTGCTCCTGGTTCTAGGAGAGTCTATTAATGGGATTATTTGAACTGGTCAGAGAGATCAGAAAAAGCTTCCCAAGGAAGTGACTACTGAACTAAGATGAGTAGGGATTAACTAGGTGAAGAGAGGAGGAGGATTATTTAGACAGAAAGAACAGCATATGCAAAATCCCTGTGCCAGATAAGTGCTTGGTAAATACAAGAGCCTGAAAGAAGGCCAGTGAGCTGGGGCTCAGAGAATGAGAGGCCCCAGTCAGGCAGGAGGCTAGAAAGGGAGGTGAGGTCATAATGCTCAAGGCCTCATCAACCATGCCAAGGAACTGTCTTTATTTCCTCTGCAATGGAAAATGGGTGAAGGGCTTTAAGAGCAGGGAGACCCAATCAGATATGGATTTTTAGAAAATTGTTCAGGCATCAGTCTGGAGCCAATTGGAGGTGATGGTGAATCTCGTTGAGAGGACACTGCCATAGCACAGGCAGGAGCTCACTGAAGCTTGTACTAGGCTGGTGTTGGAGAGAGAAGTGGCTGGATGGTAAATGGTGGCTAGAATCATGACCATCTCACCACTGATGTAGAACATGTGGCAGATCCATTCAATATGGCTGGCTCCTAGATGTCAAGAAAAGTCTGAATCTGCCTGGAATAATTTTGGTGTTCATGGGAGGGTCTAATGGATCATAAGATGCTCAAAGCTCATGATAAGATGAAATCCCTGAACAAACAGGACTTAAAGTCTCCTCCTCCCATGTTTCCTTATACTGTCTTACCACTTGACAGTTGGAGGCAAATGGGGTCTATAAGTGTCTTAGTCCAAACGACTTTCAACCTAGTTGGTGCTGGTACTGGCCTTATTAATGTATAAATTCATGACATTCATCAACTAGCCTTGGAGTCTGTTTCTGCTAACAGGCCCCACAGCAGCATAATCTCTGCCTCCTGATCTCCATAACTTTTCTGATCACACCAGTCCAGACTACACCCCTGCCTGCCAGGAGGAGAGAGCATACACTCTGCAATTAGGCAGTCACCTACAGGGTCAGGCCAGGGGACACCCCAAGTCCATCCAGCACCACACCTCCCACAACTATCCCAGCCCATCCTGCCATAACTGTTCTGAGACAGAGCCATGCTGACCTCTCAAAGTCCAGCTCCATATTTGGTGTGTGAGCTCATGTTCTCAGTTTCTCCTCAAGAGGAGCTTACCCACACCCCCAAAAAATCTGCACTCAAAGAAAAAGCCCACACCATGAGCTGAGCCAGTGCCTCGGCCTAGCAGTCATCCCGTGCATGCTGGCACCTTCTTACTCCCCCACAGAAGAGACCCTCACTCCTCGTCACATGATGCCTCAACCTCACTTCTCATGGAAGGCATTTCATGATCATCTTTGGACACGAAGAACCCAAATATATATGACATCTCCTTCTCAAAATTCAATTGCAGTGAATGTACGTAGCAAATAGAGAACATCAATAATTAGAGGAGGCATCACCTGAGTGCTGAATTGTCTCTCAGATCCTTCTTTTTCTTCTCCTGGCTATCAGCTAAGGGCTCCTCCAGTGCAAAACTTGCCTTGCACCTCTGTGCTTTGGGACCCCAGGGGTATCAATTCTGGTCAATCAGTGAACACATCAGTCACTCAGTCAATCAGTTGACAGATTTTTCTAAGCCCTCACAGTACACAATGCTGCCTATGTGGACATAGAGTTTCTAGAGGAGGGAAGAAGATATGGTCCCTCAAAGCATAAGGATTGAGAGGTCCCTATTTCTGCATAGTCTCCTTGAATGCAGAGGGAAATCCATTCTTGCATGTTCAGGATGACTGCCAGCTGGGCAGACTTGCAGCTCACTCTCCCACAACCCTGAAAGACCAAGGTGAAGTAAAAAACTCTCTTTAAGCCAAGCAGCTAGGGAGCAAGCTCTCTTCCAGCCCAGTCATTGATGTAGTCTGACCTGGACACCCTCTTTCTAATGACTCATAGAAGCAAGCAGTTCTTGTCTCTCTGATATCCAAATCCCACGATTCTACATTCCTATGCTTTTTATCTCACATGTATACATTTAAAAATGTTTAAGGGTCACAGCAGCTATATTAGTCCCTTTTCACACTGCTATAAAGATCTACCTGAGACTGGGTAATTTATGAAGAAAGGAGGTTTAATTTACTCACAGTTCCACAGGCTTAACAAGAAGCATGACTGGGAGGCCTCAGGAAACTTACAATCATGGTAGAAGGCGAAGGGGAAACAAGCATGTCTTACCATGGTGGAGCAGGAGAGAGAGAACGGAGGGGAGGGAAGTGCCACACCCTTTTAAACAACCAGATCTCATAAGAACTCTATCAAGAGACAGCACTAGGGGCTGGTGCTAAACCATTAGAAACCACCCCCATGATCCAATCACCTCCCACCAGGCCCCACCTCCAACACATGGGGATTACAATTTGACATGAGATTTGGATAGGGACACAGAGCCAAACCGTATCTGCAGCATTACTCATAATACCCAAAAGATAGAATCAATCCGAGCGTCTATCTACAGATGAATGAATAATTATAGTTTTTCCAAATTATGAAATATTATTCAGCTTAAAAAAGGAAATTTTGGCACATGTTACAATATAGATTTATTGAGGATGTTATGCTAAATGAAATATGCCAGACACAAAAGGACAAATATTATATGGTTCTATTTATCTGAGACAAGTAGAATTCAAATTCATAGAGGAGACAAGTAGCCTCAAATTCATAGAGATGGAAAGTAAAATAGTGGTTGCCAGGGGGTATGGGAGGTGGGGATTGGGAGTTATTGTTTAATCAGTAGAGTTTCGGTTCAGGATAATTAAAAAGGTCTGAAGATAGATGGTGGTGATGGTTGCACAACAATCTGAATGTACTTACTGCTGCTGAACTGTATAACTAAAATATTTAATGTGGTCAATTTTATGTTATGTATGTTTTACCACAATTTTTTAAGTTAAAAAAATTACAAGGGAAAGACATAGCAGATGAGACCAATGGGCATTAATATGTTTGCTCACTGAAAACAAAGTTGATTGCACTGCAGGAGGTCATCTAATTGGCTGATCCTGGTGGGAACCTCTGCTCTGACCATTGGCCCCACTGCCACCCACTAGGACAATCTGGTCTTGGAAGTGTAGATGGAGCCTACGGGATTCACAATTTGTTTATGAAAGCCAGGCCAGAGATAAAACTGGATGGATGGATGGATGCCTGGAAGATAGAACTTGCTGGAAAGACCAAGGACTGTTGAGGAAGTATGGTAGTTTTCCAATAAGAAAGATGGTAGAGAGGGCCTCAGATATTGACAGCTCATCCCTAAATACTCTGCTGGACACAAACACTATGGTACTTGCTAGAGGAAACCTTGGGAATGATCTAACTGAGTGCTCTCATTAGACAGATGAGGCAACTGAGATCAGAGAGGTTAAGTGATATTCCTAAGGCCACACAGATCAGAAGACGACCCATGACCTCCTGACTCTGTAACGAGTGCCCTTTCTACTCTTTAACAAAACAACTTACATTCTGAGGGGGACTCGTCCACCCCGAAGTCTTTGTCATAGAGGACAGATACCACAAATCATTCCAGAACACCTGCAGCTGGCACAGTTTACCTTTCCCTTCGAGCCTCTTTCTAAATTCCAGTTTGTTCTGGCCATGAAAGTTTTATTCTGCCCTTGCCTGAGTAAACCTCAGCCCTGGAAAATCAATTCCATTGTGCGTCATCTGTGTCCCTTTCCTAAGCGGTTGGCCTCTGCTGGAAAATATCTCAGGACCGTGCACACCAGATCCATTGCAAAGTGCATCCTCAGGGAGGCCTGCAGGGCTGCTCCGTGCTCTCTTTATTTGCTCTTAGACATTCTGTCTGGGTTCCCTCTCAGAGACAGCTCTGAATGTTCCCCTCACCTTAAGCTGCCTGGGGAGTTCTCACCTTACCTGTCACTGACTTCATCCAGAAAATTGAGGCCAGTGGTTCTAAATTTCTTCTACACCACCCATCTCCTGACCCACAAGCTTGTGTCTGTCCCTGCCCACCCTCACTCCTCCCCCCAGGTCAGAGCACTAGGGTCCTTCCTCCTGCCCCAGACTAGTGGGCTGCTGCTGAGTTCCAAATCCCTTTTTCCAACCACCACTGGGTTCTCCATCCATAAATGATCCCCTCTCTCCACCTTCAGCCACATCTTAACTAAGTCCTTCCTCTCAAATCAAAGCCTTCTTCAAAGATGTACACACTTGATCCTTCAAATTCTCACTGTCCATTCACATCTCTGATTCCTTGGCTGCCTCCATCACTTGACAAGAACCATGCTGGCTGGAGCCACACATGGTCCGATCCAGTGAGTGTGCTTAGGGGTGTTTATTCTTTTTTTTTTTTTTTTTTCAGACAGAGTCTCCCTCAGTCACTCAAGCTGGAGTGCAGTGGCGCAATCTTGGCTCACTGCAACCTCCGCTTCCTGGATTCAAGCGATTCTCCTGCCTCAGCCTCCCAAGTAGCTGGGATTACAGGCATGCGCCACCAGACCCAGCTAATTTTTTTTTTCATATTTTTAGTAGAGACGGGGTTTCACCATGTTGGCCAGGCTGGTCTCAAACTCCTGACCTCAGGTGATCCACCCACCTCGGCCTCCTAAAGGTGGGTTTTTCTTTGCACTGCCTTGTCTCCGAGCATTTGACTCCACTGACCTCTGCCATCTTATAGAAATCCTCTCCTTCTCTCCCCCTACTTCTTCAACTATTCCTTCTTGGTTTCTTTCATAGCTTTCTCTTCCTCCACCTGCCTCTCAAACATTAGTATGTAGAGAGAAATGACTTAGCCCACTGTCTTCCTTTTCCCTGAGCAATTGCACCTACCCTTTTGGTGTCAACCCCTCATCTCCTACAGTGGAATCTAGCTCTGACCTCTACATAATACAATCCAAGCTCTGTAATTTAGCCTATAAAGACTTTCATGAATCAATCTTAGATTTTGATTATATTAAATCAATTGTTTAGTAGATTATACTATTTAATAACATTATAAAAGGCCACATTGTTTTAAAGGGTAAAATCATGACTCTCATACCAATATAAAATGAACACAAATCAAAGAGTTTATTTTGCTCACTATTTAATCTGAGAAACAGAAACATGTTACAATCAATTAAAAGGAAAACCTCAAGAGCAGACACATGCAGAGGTAATCAGCAATGTTAATATGAATTTGTTCAATAGATGCAAACCTGGCTTCTTTCGTGGTGAGGAAAATAAATTAATTGTACTTCCATTGGACAAAATTAATTTTCATGTCTGTGGTCAAGAGTCATTTGTATTGATAACTAGGCCAGATGGTACATGCCTGTAGTCCCAGCTACTCAGGAGGCTAAGAAGGGAAGATTGCTTGAGCCCAGGAGCACAAGTCCAGCCTGGGCAACATAGCAACATCCCATCTAAAAAACATGAATCCGCTAAACTGCTTATAGTGCGTGAACTAGCTTAAGATGATGAAAGTCAGAGAAGGGTATACTGGATAGGGCACTAATTTTTCCTACATCTCAAAGTCATTCACAATTTTTCCTGGTTGTTTATTTCTCTCCTCTCCTCAACCTGTAATCATAATAATCTCAAAAAAAGTATATTTTTGATCACAAAAAAAAAGACTGGTTTCCTTAGGTTTGGCCTAATTATTACCATGGGGCAGCAAAATTATTACTTAACCATAGATGTTTTCTTGAGTTTGCTTTTGCATATTTAGAACTTTATATTATTGAATAACTACTGAGGCCACAAATTAATGTCTGCCTTAAAGTTTTCTTAAGTGATCTCAGATTTTTAAAAATCTTCTGTTACTTGCCATCCTGAGGCTAGGAAACTAAGCTTTGAAAACTCTTTCTCCTGCTTTCCCCTGCAGTCCTGTCAAGTTTGCTGAGGGTCGGCCGGGCGCGGTGGCTCACGCTTGTAATCCCAGCACTTTGGGAGGCCGAGGCGGGCGGATCACAAGGTCAGGAGATCGAGAACATGGTGAAACCACGTCTCTACTAAAAATACAAAAAATTAGCCGGGCGTGGTGGCGGGCGCCTGTAGTCCCAGCTACTAGGAGAGACTGAGGCAGGAGAATGGCGTGAACCCGGGAGGCGGAGCTTGCAGTGAGCCGAGATTGCGCCACTGTACTCCAGCCTGGGTGACAAAGCGAGACTCCGTCTCAAAAAAAAAAAAAAAAATTTGCTGAAGGTGTTGGCCAATCTCACATCTGTAAACCAGGTACCAGCCAGTTTTCCTGGGAGAGCTTTCTAGGCATTGATTGGCACCCTAAACAAAGTCAACTTGTGTTACCTAAAGTGGCTTGTCACGCTGGATTCAATAAGAATCCTTCTCTAACATGACATCTCCAGATGAGATCCTAATCACACAATCAATTTTCCCAGCTATATCTTGTTTAAGAAAATGAAAAAAGAGAAGGAAAAGGGGAAAACTGTTTCTTTTTGAACCTATTGTGTTATGGGGAGTAAGGAGACTCAGTAAAAGTTTCTGATATCTAGGGGGAAAGGGTATCAGAGAGAATCAGATATCAATGAAGTAAGTTAACTTTATTTATGAATAAATGAAATAAATTAATAAATTAAATAATTTTATAAATTAATAAATAACTAAAGTGAATTAGAAAGCAATGAGTTTTAAAAATTCAGTTAAAATGTTTCTCATTCTTTTCTTAAACTCACCAAAAGAACTTTATTTTTTTTAAGCTAAAAGACTGTATTTCTTTTTTTTTTTTTTTTTTATACTTCAGGGTTTTAGGGTACATGTGCACAATGTGCAGGTTTGTTACATATGTATCCATGTGCCATGTTGATTTCCTGCACCCATTAACTCGTCATTTAGCATTAGATGTATCTCCTAATGCTGTCCCTCCCCCCTCCCCCCACCCCACAACAGTCCCCGGAGTGTGATGTTCCCCTTACCTGTGTCCATGAGTTCTCATTGTTCAATTCCCACCTATGAGTGAGAACATGCGGTGTTTGGTTTTTCGTCCTTGCGATAGTTTACTGAGAATGATGTTTTCCAGTTTCATCCATGTCCCTACAAGGGACACGAACTCATCATTTTTTATGGCTGCATAGTATTCCATGGTGTATATGTGCCACATTTTCTTAATCCAGTCTATCGTTGTTGGACATTTGGGTTGGTTCCAACTCTTTGCTATTGTGAATAGTGCCGCAATAAACATACGTGTGCATGTGTCTTTATAGCAGCATGATTTATAGTCCTTTGGGTATATACCCAGTAATGGGATGGCTGGGTCAAATGGTATTTCTAGTTCGAGATCCCTGAGGAATCGCCACACTGACTTCCACAATGGTTGAACTAGTTTACAGTCCCACCAACAGTGTAAAAGTGTTCCTATTTCTCCACATCCTCTCCAGCACCTGTTGTTTCCTGATTTTTTAATGATGGCCATTCTAACTGGTGTGAGATGGTATCTCACTGTGGTTTTGATTTGCATTTCTCTGATGGCCAGTGATGATGAGCATTTCTTCATGTGTTTTTCGGCTGCATAAATGTCTTCTTTTGAGAAGTGTCTGTTCATGTCCTCTGCCCACTTTTTGATGGGGTTGTTTGTTTTTTTCTTGTAAATTTGTTTGAGTTCATTGTAGATTCTGGATATTAGCCCTTTGTCAGATGAGTAGGTTGCAAAAATTTTCTCCCATTCTGTAGGTTGCCTGTTTACTCTGATGATAGTTTCTTTTGCTGTGCAGAAGCTCTTTAGTTTAATGAGATCCCATTTGTCGATTTTGGCTTTTGTTGCCATTGCTTTTGGTGTTTTAGACATGAAGTCCTTGCCCACGCCTATGTCCTGAATGGTATTGCCTAGGTTTTCTTGTAGGATTTTAATGGTTTTAGGTCTAACATATAAGTCTTTAATCCATCTTGAATTAATTTTTGTATAAGGTGTAAGGAAGGGATCCAGTTGCAGCTTTCTACATATGGCTAGCCAGTTTTCCCAGCACCATTTATTAAATAGGGAATCCTTTCCCCATTTCTTGTTTTTGTCAGGTTTGTCAAAGATCAGATAGTAAGCTGATTAGCAACTTCAGCAAAGTCTCAGGATACAAAATTAATGTACAAAAATCACAAGCATTCTTGTACACCAATAACAGACAAACAGAGAGCCAAATCATGAGTGAACTCCCATTCACAATTGCTTCAAAGAGAATAAAATACCTAGGAATCCAACTTACAAGGGATGTGAAGGACCTCTTCAAGGAGAACTACAAACCACTGCTCAATGAAATAAAAGAGGATACAAACAAATGGAAGAACATTCCATGCTCATGGGTTGGAAGAATCAATATCGTGAAAATGGCCATACTGCCCAAGGTCATTTATAGATTCAATGCCATCCCCATCAAGCTACCAATGACTTTCTTCACAGAATTGGAAAAAACTACTTTAAAGTTCATATGGAACCAAAAAAGAGCCCGCATCGCCAAGTCAATCCTAAGCCAAAAGAACAAAGCTGGAGGCATCACGCTACCTGACTTTAAACTATACTACAAGGCTACAGTAACCAAAACAGCATGGTACTGGTACCACAACAGAGACATAGATCAATGGAACAGAACAGAGCCCTCAGAAATGATACCGCATAGCTACAAAAGACTGTATTTCTTAAAACACTTTTAAATTTACAAAGAAATTGAGCAGACCGTACAGAGTTTCCATGTACCACCCCCCTCTCCACAGCCTCTCCTTGTAAGGGAGGGAAAAATATATTTTCCTTAGGCATTGCTAGGTTCACGGTTGAGGCCCCTATAACAAAAGACAGACAGATATTTAGTGTACATTTTACATGATAGTGAGCCTTTATAAGAAAATAAAGAGCCCAAGAAATGGGTAAACCTGTGTATATTTAATGCTAGGTTTGAGGAAGAAGTGGATAGTTGTGGAGAAGTATGATTGGATGAAAAAGTATGATCTAATGGTCATAAGCTGGGGGAACTTAGCAAGGCCTGTTTGTTCAGATTCTTCTCCATGTCCCTGTGTCTTGACAGACAGGGATATTCCTTTTCTCCAGTACAGGGAGGGCACCTCTTTAATGAGGGTCTTATGATCTGCTTCATGGGAAGGTCAGAAAATCCTTCCTAGGTGTGACATTTTAAATACATATTTATGTTGGTTTTTATCCATGATTCCTGACTCAGAACTCCCATAGCCCCTGTAATTTCTCCCCAAGGCAGGTCATAGAAACTAAAAATGCGCTCTAATCTTCCCCCACCTCTCCTTCTTAGAGTTGGCCATAAAGAAATTCTCAGACCTACCTTGTCTAATTGCAGGCGATAAGACCCCAGTTTCAAAAGGGATCTTGCCCCATGCTCTGGAGGAAGGAACACTGCACAGAGAAGCCAAGAGTAGTCAGAACAAACAGGCCTTGTTGGGTTTGCCCACTCCATCTATTACTATTAGATCATGCCCTTTTTGGCCAATCACATTTCTTTTTTTTTATTTTTATTTTTTGAGACAGAGTCTCACTCTGTCACTCAGGATGGAGTGCAGTAGTGTGATCTCGGCTCACTGCAACCTCTGCCTCCTGGTTCAAGTGATTCTCCTGCCTCAGCTTCCCGAGGAGCTGGGATTACAGGAGCCCGCCACCACACCCGGCTAATTTTTGTATTTTTAGTAGACACAGGGTTTCACCATGTTGGCCAGGCTGGTCTTGAACTCCTGACCTCAGGTGATCCACCTGCCTCGGCCTTCCAAAGTGCGGGATTACAGTCATGAGCCACCGTGCCCAGCCCCAGTCACATTTCTACATGGGTATTTATACTTCAGTAAAGCCTATCCTATGAAGTCTCCATAAAAAGCCCATGGAACAGGGTATGGAGAGCTTCCAGATAGCTGAACATGTGGCGGTTCCTAGAGGGTCGCATGCTCAGGGAGGGCACGGAAGCTCTGTGCCCCTTCCCCCATACCTCACCCTATGCATCTCTTCATTTTGTAATACCCTTTGTAATAAACCAGTAAATGTGAATAAGTGTTTCCTGAGTTCTGTGAGCCTAGAAAATTAATTAAACTCATGGAGGGAGTCGTGGGAACCCTGATTTGCAGCCAACAGTTGAGAAGCACAGGCAAAACAACCTCAGGCTTGCCATCAGCATCGAAAGTGGGAGACGATCTTATGGGAATGAGCCCCCAATCTGCTACATCTGCTGCTATCTCCAGGTAGACAGTTTTGAAACTAAATTGGAGGACACCCCACTGGTGTCTGCTGCAAAATCACTTGCTACCTGGTGGGGAGAAATCCCCACATATTTTGGGGTCACAAAAGTCTTCTATGTTAATTCTTGTGGTGTGAAAACAGAGCAAAACACAATTGGAGTTTTTTCCACTGACACTAGATTTTATGGCTTGCTCCAGGGGGAAAGGCAGAGGGAAGGTGAGTGTGACCTTCCAGTTTCTGCTGTTTTCTCAAATGCCAAGATGCCATACTTTGGAGTAGTGTGTCCTGAACCCCATCATCCTGTTATTAACATTTTACATTAGTTTGATACATTTCTTAGAATTGATGAGCCAATCCTGATATATTATTATTAACTGAAGTCTATAGTTTGTACAGATTTTCTTAGTTTTTTCTCTAATGTCCATTTTCTCTTCCAAGATCCTATCTAGGATACCACATTCCATTTAGTCATTATATTATTGATATTTATTTCTTTTTTATTGTTGAATAATTCCATTGTTTGGATGTACGACAGTTTGTACATCTGTTTTGAAGGATGTCTTAGTCTTGGTTGCTTCCAGTTTTTAGTAATTGTGAAAAAAGTTACTATAAACACTCATGTACAGGATTCTGTGTGGACATAAGTTTTCAAGTCAGTTACTTAGGAGTGAGATTTCTGAGTTGGATGGTAAAATGGCTTAGCTTTGTAAGAAACTGCCAAACTATCTTCCAAACAGACTATATCATTTTCCATGCCCACTAGCAGTGAACGGGAGTGGCTATTGCACCACATCCTCGCCAGAATTTGGTGCTGTCAGTGTTCTGGATTTAGGTCATTCTAATAGGTGTGCAGTGTTATCTCATTGTTGTCTTAATGTGCATTTCCCTAATGACAAAGGATGTTGAGCATCTTTTTGTGCGCTTTTTTTGTTTTGTTTTATTTGTACATCTTTGGTGAGGTGTCTGTTCAAGTCTTACTTATATTTATTTATGTATGAGACTGGGTCTCACACTGTTGCCCAGACTGGAGTTCAGTGGCACAATCTCAGCTCACTGCAACCTCTGCCTCCTGGGCTCAAGTGATCCTCCCACCTCAGCCTCCTTAGTAGCTGGGACCACAGACACATGCCACCATGCCCAGCTAATTCTTTGTATTTTTGGTAGAGATGGGGTTTCACCACAGTGCCCAGGCTGGTCTTGAACTCCTGAGCTCAGGCAATCCTCCCACCTCGGCCTCCCAAAATGTTGGGATTACAGGCATGAGCTACCATGCCCAACCGTTTTCTTTCATAATTCAGCTGATTTTGGTCGTGTTGAAGGTCAGTATGCAGATATTATGAGCAATTTGTACACAATTCTTAATGCACATATCAAAAATTTAAGAAGCCATGTAGTTTTAAATTGTTTTCTAAACGATTAATTTGGTGACTTTTCCAAGAAATTAATCCAGAAAAAGTTAAATCTAGAAAATTTACAGTCAAAAAAGATGTTGAGTACCAATATCTTCAAAGGTTGATAAGCTGTTACATTGTCTCAGTAATTCACATACTGGTGTCACACATCATGTATACTCAAATTTTCAAGCTTTCACAGCAAATTATTAATAACTAAGTTATTAGGAAAAGCTGAATGCTACAACCAAAAGCACATGTTCTGATAATGAGAACCAAGATCAGCGACCAGTTTTCTTTAAAACACAATTCTCCTAAAAACAACATGGGAATAGAAGGAATTTAAAATGTTCAAGGCAGATACACCACTCAGGATCAGCAATAGTTTTTGCAGCTTACCAGCAGCCTTGGGGACATCACAGCCCTCCATTGTTCCCCTCCGGTTCCTTCATGTTGTGGATCAGCTCCTCTCTTTCATTGTCCTATTGCTCCTGCTGCTGCCTATAAATATACTTTTCTTGTGTCTATTTCACATTCAAACGCCTTGAGCAAGGATATGAGTGATTCATTTAGTCCCATCATCCAAGTTGCATTGAGTTGCCTGAGACTCTTGACCTTATAGATGACAGGCCAGCCTATAAATTACCTAGCTCTGTAAAAGGCACCCACTCATGGTCCAATTACCTGTGATCAGGTGGTGGGGGTCGCATGTGTCAGGCATGGAGTCCAAAGGGTAGGACCCTTACCTTTAAGGTGTGCTCCCCGACTCTCAGAGGGGGCACAGTGCTTGTACAGGCTAGTTCAGGCTTTTCTTGGGCAAAGTTGGTCATGAGATTTCTCCCATTAGTGACCCTCCCCCCATCATCATCCTTGCTAATAAATATCCCCCCAAGAATACTCTAACATTTAAATAGAGGAACCCCTAAAGCACAAGGTCATTGAATCTAAATGAGTTTCTGGCTTGAGGGCCTATTTGTGCCTCAAATGCCATAGTATCTCCCCCAGGATTCTTTACTCCAACCGAGCAAAGACCTTAACGCTATTGTCTTCTCACTTTTGTCATGTCAGAGCATGGACATTGTAACTTGCAGGACGTGTACTGCAAGTATGCAGGATAAAGATTAAAACAGGACCAGGTACAGAGGCTCATGCCCAAATCTCAGCACTCTGAGAGACCAAAGCAGGAGGATGGCTTAAGTTCAAGAGTTCAAGATCAGCCTGGGTAACATAGTGAGAACCTGTCTCTACAGAAAAATTTAAAAATTATCTGGGTATGGTAGCATACACCTGTAGTCCCAGATACTCAGAAGGCTGAGGGAGGAGGATCATTTGAGCCCAGGAGTTTGAGGCTGCAGTGAGTCATGATCACACCAATGCACTCCAGCTTGGGCGACATAGCTAGATCCTGTCTCTAAAATAAAATAAAACAAAAAGTAAAGAGGAGAGTGCATTTTGGGTCTATCCATTCCGGACATGGGATTTCTCCTATTGTACATGCTACATTCCATTTCTAAAACTCACTTAGCCAAGAGAGATGATAGATAAATCAATAGATAGTGCTTTATGCCTAATGATAATCTCAACCAACATTTGTATATGTCTTATTTTTACATGCAGGCAGCCTTACAACATCTCATGTTATAGGCATCATTATGGCCACTATGTAGAGAAGTGGACTGAACTGACAAGGAGGAAAGTTAAGTGGTAATTTATCCAAGATGTCACAACTGGTAAGCGAACTCAAAATTTCAATCCCAAGAATTTGAACTCAGTCTTTCCACTATGCTATGAAAAGGCTCAGGAAAAGTGACGCTATCATTGCCTCCTAAAGACATCTCTAACAGTAATATTGTGTGTGCATCTCAGAAATGACCGCCAGTGAGTGTGCAATGTGAGATGCAGTATGTGTGTGGGTATTTTTAGGATAAGACAGTGTGACATTACATCTTTGGCACCTCATTTAAGTAGACCGTGTTTCCTAAAAAGGAGATGTGGCTTTGTCACTTAAGCAAAGGCCTTTTTCCATGTGCCTCTAAGAATCCTTCAGAAATATTAGTTGTTTTTTTTTTTTGATGAGACACTGTCTACAGGATAATGAACATTTCCCCTTCTTTTTCCTCTATGTTTAGTGAGGAACATACCTTCATGGGGTCCAAAGCAAGATATTTATCAAATAAGAGAAAAAAAATGTGATGTCAGCCAAGTTTGACCCTGGGATATTTCTCCCTTTTCTTTGTGTGCACTTTAAAATTTACTTCAATCCAGGACCAAAATATTTCCCTGTTGTTGTGCCCAGATCTTTCTCATCTCTGTTTGATGGCTTTTTGCTTCATAGCAAAAATCACAGGGGCAATTGTAATTACAGTGCAGTCACATCTGCATTTCAAATGAGCGCAATCCATTTTGGTTCTCATAATTTTGAGGGCTGAATAAATAGTGCTCTTCCAGTTGTGAATGGCTGCAATATGGAGCCTCAGGAGAGAGGGAAACTGTAGGGTTCAACATGCTCTGAACTATTCCTGGCAGCCACAGTGCTGCTTTGAGGGCTCATTATAAACCTGGATATTATTCTCTTTGCAACATTTTGAAATGGTTCTGAAGAGTTCATCTTTAAGCTGGAGCAGTTTTATCTGGTTATCTTAACCTTCACACAACAGTAATCCACTCTTTCCTCAAGAGAATCACTTAGAAAAACATATCCTTCACTTGTGACAGGCAACATACCAGCAATGCCAACATTTGTAATTTACAAAAAAAAATGGCAGTTTATTATTTTGGTTTTTGTGTAAGGCACCTGTCATGGAGGGAGGTGAAGCATGAGTAGAGTTCCAAGGGCCATTGTAGAGTTACTTGGGTTTAGTCATTGAGTCACAAAGACGTTCCATCAAAATCAAAGGCTAAATTCTTGTTTCTGTCAGTAAGGCAATTTAGGTGTCCTGAACAACCCTTCTGATTGAAATAACTGCATTGTTGAATAAACGCTACATTTTTCCTTTAAAGTGCATTGCTGGATGGAACTGAGGTAAGAAATCCACAGAGATACAAAACGAAGCATAACGAGGACCCTTGGGACTCAGACAAATGCAAAGTTAGCTTTCACCTTGAAGGTTTCTGCTGAAAACTGGAATAGTTGAGCTTCTGCTTTGAGGACAACATAGGCATGGGAGGCAGGATTAAAATCCTAGGGCCCACCCCAGTGAAGAACCTGATGCAAAATACCTGCATAACCCTGAGACCCCCAAAGAGCTATAATTTAAATATTAGGGTGAATTAAAAATAAACCCTAGTGTGCAGAAAGTAAAGCCAGGAAACTTACCTATCTAGACTTGGTGCTAAACAATAACAACAACAACAAAATTACTCTGAGAATACATAATTAAGATATTACAAGAGTTTTTGGTCCAAATTCACATAACCTCTGCAACCACCAAAAATCACAAATAGATAAATATATTCAAAGTGGTTCTAGGTTGGTAACACCTCTAGGATGCTGTGAAAAGCAGATGCGAATTCTCCTTGCTAGACTTCAATGTCAAGCCAGCTTCTAAGAATCCAAGGAAATCCAGCTGCTGGATCCAAGGAAATTAGCTGCTCACAGCAACAATACCAAAACCTGTAAGGAAATAAGGTACTGTGTGTGAGAATCAGCAGCTCCAGACAGCTGAAACAAACCCTCAAAAAGAACTTGAAAATATGAGCTAGGAAATAGATTTCACATAATGACCATGAAGATATTTAAAAACCAAATAGAACTGCTAAGATTTAAAAAGCAATAAAGGAAAATGAAAACTCAGTGGATGGATTAACCAGCAGATTAGATAAGGCTAGAGAGAAATTTAATGAACTTGAAGATAGGCCAAAAATATTTTTCAGAATGCAGTTTAGAAAGATAAAGGAAAAGAAAACATGAAAGAGGGGATAGAAAACAGAGGCTAAAATGATAGGCTATAGCATATGTCTTAACAAAAAGTACCAGCAGGAGATAGGGAGAATGGGTCATATTTTAAAAGATTCTAAGAATTTTTTTAGAATTGTGGAAGGACACCGGTTTTCAGGTTCAAGGAACTAAATGAATTCCAAAATGAGCATATGAAAGGCTTGTTATGTAAGAAAGAAAGATAAGCAAAGAAATTGGTGAATATGTACACCTATAATACAAAGCAATATTAATAATATCTAATTTATAGGTCAAAATAGTCTATTATTAAAATTCTGGATGACATAGAATGTAATTTGAAGGGATGTTAATTATTATTAAAGTTTTCTAAGGTTCTGCTGTTCAAAAGGAGGTCAAAGATGCTGCTTTAGCCTTTATAAGCTAAAAGTACATACTGCAAGATCTAGTACAGCTATGATGAGGCTAGAAACTGCTCTAAAAAGAATAGAAATAGCAAGTGCCTCTTTATTGCAGTAAAATGAATAATAGCAAAAGGCCAAAAACAGCCCATATGTTCAGTAGTAAGTAGATGACTGGTTGAATACCGTATGAAACATCCACACAACAGAGTTCCTTTACAAGAATGAAAATATGATTTCCAAACAAAGTAGAAAGAAAAAATGGAATTACCAGTATGTGGAGGAGAAAACCCTCAGTCAATCCAAAAGACATCAAGAAAAGGACAAAGAAAACACAAATAGAAAAAAGTGCATGAACAGAAGCATAGATAAAATTACAGTAAAGAATCCAAATCTGGTACATTGGCAATTATATTAATGTAAATGGACTTAAATTCTATAGTTGGAAGCAGGTATTAGATTGCATTAAAAGCATTCTATGCATATACCTATTACAAGAGGTATACCTAAAACATAAAGATCTCAAATTATTGAAAGCCAATGAGTGGAAATACATATACAAGGTGAATATTATCCCCCTAAAGCTGACAAATAGACATTAAAGAAAATAAGTTTTGCTAGAGATTTTACTAGAGATAATGATAAAAGGTACAATCCATAAAAATGAACTTGTAGGACCTTAGCGTTTAACTTCAAAATACATAAAGCAAAAAATTGATATATCTGGAAGAAAAAAAAATGAAAATTTGTCTCAAAAATGGGATATTTAAAAATCTCTCTTTGTAGATTATTGTAATTGATAAATCAAGTAAATCAGAGGTTAATAAGTATATAGAATATTTGAACAGCACATTTCACAAGATTTAACAACCTTGTTGAGAGAGAGAGAGAAACATTACACCTCAAAACTAGAGAAAACCTCCTTTTAAAAGACATACACGGAGGTGGCTGACAAGATGGCGGAATAGGAACAGCTGCGGTCTACAGCTCCCAGCGAGATCAATGCAGAAGGCGGTTGAATTCTGCATTTCCAACTGAGGTACCAGGCTCATCTCATTGGGACTGGTTACACGGTGGGTGCACCCTGAAGCAGGGTGGGGCATCGCCTCACCCAGGAAGTGCAAGGGGTCGGGGAACTCGCCCCCCTAGCCGAGGGAAGCCGTGAGGGATTGTGCCATGAGGAACTGTGCATTCCTGCCCGGATACTATGCTTTTACCACCGTCTTCGCAACCCGCGGACCAGAAGATTCCCTGGGGTTCCTATACCCCGAGGGCCCTGGGTTTCAAGCACAAAACTGGGCAGCCACTGAGCTAGCTACAGGAGTTTTTTTTTAATACCCCAGTGGTGCCTGGAATGCCAGTGAGACAGAACTGCTCACTTCCCTGGAAAGGGGCCTGAAGCCAGGGAACCAAGTGGTCTGGCTTAGCGGATCCCACCCCCACAGAGCCCAATAAGCTAAGATCCACTGGCTTGAAATTCTAGCTGCCAGCAATGCAGTCTAAAGTCGACCTGGGACGCTTAAGCTTGGTTGGGGGAGTGGCGTCTGTCGTTACTGAGGCTTGATTAGGCGGTTTTCCCCTGACAGTGTAAAGGCAGCTGCCAGGAAGTTCAAACTGGACGGAGCCCACCTCAGCTTGGCAAAGCCGCTGTAGCCAGACTGCCTTTCCAGATTCCTCCTCTCTGGGCAGGGCATCTCTGAAAGAAACCCAGCAGCCCCAGTCAAGGGCTTATAGATAACTCCCAGCTCCCTGGGACAGAGCACCTGGGGAAAGGGTCATCTGTGGGCAGAGCTTCAGCAGACTTAAACATTTCTGCCTGCTGGCTCTAAAGAGAGCAGTGGATCTCCCAGCACAGTGCTCGAGCTCTGCGAAGGGACAGACTGCCTCCTCAAGTGGGTCCCTGACCCCCGTGCCTCTTGACTAGGAGATACCTCCCAGCAGGGATCGACAAACACCTCATACAAGAGAGCTCCAGCTGGCATCCGATGAGTGCCCCTCTGGGATGAAGCTTCCAGAGGAAGGAACAGGCAGCAATCTTTGCTGTTCTGCAGCCTCCGCTGGTGATACCCAGGCAAACAAGGTCTGGAGTGGACCTCCAGCAAACTCCAGCAGACCTGCAGCAGAGGGGCCTGACTTTTAGAAAGAAAACTAACAAACAGAAAAGAATAGCATCAACATCAACAAAAAGGACGTCTACACAGAAACCCCATCCAAAGGACACCAACATCAAAGACCAAAGGTAGATAAATCCATGAAGATGAGGAAAAAACAGCGCAAAAATGTTGAAAATTCCAAAAACCAGAACACCTCTTCTCCTCCAAAGGATCACAGTCTCCTTGCCAGCAAGGGAACAAAATTGGACGAAGAATGAGTTTGACAAACTGGCAGAAGTAGGCTTCAGAAGGTGGGTAATAACTCCTCCAAGCTAGGAGAGCATGTTCTAACCCAACGCAAGGAAGCTAAGAACCTTGAAAAAGGTTAGAGGAATTGCTAACTAGAATAACCAGTTTAGAGAAGAAAATAAATGACCTGATGGAGCTGAAAAACACAACATGAGAACTTCATGAAGCACACACAAGTATCAATAGCTGAATCAATCAAGCAGAAGGATATCAGAGACTGAAGACCAACTTAATGAAATGAAGTGAGAAGGCAAGATTAGAGAAACAAGAGTAAAAAGAAATGAACAAAGCCACCAAGAAATATGGGACTAAGCGAAAAGACCAAATTTACATTTGATTGGTGTATCAGAAAGTGACAGGGAGAATGGAACCAAGTTGGAAAACACTCTTCGGGATATTATCCAGCAGAACTTCCCCAACCTAGCAAGACA
The DNA here is from genome assembly GCF_009828535.3 of Hylobates moloch. Taxonomy (NCBI): domain Eukaryota; kingdom Metazoa; phylum Chordata; class Mammalia; order Primates; family Hylobatidae; genus Hylobates; species Hylobates moloch. The sequence goes on along the minus strand of NW_026652293.1, from coordinate 63,141,731 downwards.
GGCCAACATTCAAATTCAGGAAATACAGAGAACACCACAGATACTCCTCGAGAAGAGGAACCCCAAGACACATAGTCGTCAGACTCACCAAGGTTGAAATGAAGGAAAAACTATTAAGGGAAGCCAGAGAAAAAGGTTGGGTTACCCACAAATGGAAGCCCATCAGACTAAGAGCAGATCTCTCTGCAGAAACCCTACAAGTCAGAAGAGACTGGGGGCCAATATTCAACATTCTTAAAGAAAAGAATTTTCAACCCAGAATTTCATATCCAGCCAAACTAAGCTTCATAAGAGAAAGAGAAATAAAACCCTTTACAGAGAAGAAAATGCTGAGAGCTTTTGTCACCACCAGGCCTGCCTTATAAGAACTCCTGAAGGAAGCACTAAATATGTAAAGGAAAAACTGGTACCAGCCACTGGAAAAACATACCAAATTATAAAGACCATCAACACTATGAAGAAACTGCTTCAACTAATGGGCAAAAAGACCAGCTAGCATCATAATAACAGGATCAAATTCACGCATAACAATATTAACCATAAATGTAAATGGGCTAAATGCCCCCAGTTAAAAGACACATACTAGCAAATTGGATAAAGAATCAAGACCCAGTCGGGCACGGTGGCTCACGCCTGTAATCCCAGCACTTTGGGAGGCTGAGGTGGGCGGATCAGGAGGTCAGGAGATCGAGACAATCCTGGCTAACACAGTGAAACCCCGTCTCTACTAAAAATACAAAAAAAAAAAAAAAATTAGCCGGGCGAGGTGGCAGGCGCCTGTAGTACCCAGCTACTCGGGAGGCTGAGGCAGGAGAATGGCGTGAACCCCGGGGGGCGGAGCCTGCAGTGAGCCGAGATCGCGCCACTGCACTCCAGCCTGGGCGACAGCAAAAAAAAAAAAAAAAAAAAAAGAATCAAGACCCATCAGTGTGCTGTATTTAGGAGACCCATCTCACATGCAAAGACACACATAGGCTCAAAATAAAGGGATGGAGGAATATTTACCAAGCAAATAGAAATAAAAAAAAGGCAGGGGTTGCAATCCTAGTCTCTGATAAAACAGCTTTAAACCCACAAAGATCAAAAAGACAAATAAGGACTTTACATCATGGTAAAGGGATCAGTGCAACAAGAAGAGCTAATTATCCTCAATATAAATGCATCAAATACAGGAGCACCCAGATTCATAAAGGAAGTTCTTAGAGACCTACAAAGAGACTTAGACTCCCACACAATGATTGTGGGAGACTTTAACACCCCACTGTCAATATTAGACAGATCAGTAAGGCAAAAAATTAGCAAAGATATTCAGGATTTGAACTCAGCTCTGGACCAAGAAGACCTAATAGACATCTACAGAACTCACCACCCCAAATCAATAGAATATACGTTCTTCTCAGCACCACATCACACTTACTCTAAAATTGACCACATAATTGCAAGTACAACACTCGTCAGCAAATGCAAAAGAACGGAAATCATAACAGTCTCTCAGACCACAGTGCAATGAAATTAGAACTCAGGATTAAGAAACTCACTCAAAACCACACAACTACATAGAAACTGCACATCCTGCTCCTGAATGACTACAAGGTAAATAATGAAATTAAGGAAGAAATAAATAAGTTCTGTGAAACCAATGAGAACAAAGACATAACATACCAGAATCTCTGGGACACAGTTAAAGCAGTTTTTAGAAGGAAATTTATAGCACTAAATGCCCACAGGAGAAAGCAGGGGAGATCTAAAATTGACAGCCTAACATCACTATTAAAAGAACTAGAGAAGCAAGAGCAAACAAATTCAAAAGCTAGCAGAAGACAATAAATAAATAAAGTCAGAGCAAAACTGAAGGAGATAGAGACAAAAAAAACCCTTCGAAAAAAATCAATGAATCCAGGAGGTGGTTTTTTGAAAAGATTAACAAAATAGACTGCTAGCCAGACTCATAAAGAAGAACAGAGAGAAAAATCAAATAGACACAATACAAAATGGTAAAGGGGATATCACCACCGATCCCACAGAAATACAAACTACCATCAGAGAATACTATAAACACCTCTATCCAGATAAACCAGAAAATCTAGAAATGGATAAATTCCTGGATACATACACCCTCCCAAGACTAAACCAGGAAGAAATCAAATCTCTGAATAGACCAATAACAAGTTCTGAAATTGAGGCAATAATTAATAGCCTACCAACCAAAAAATGTCCAGGACCAGAGAGATTCACAGCCAAATTCTACCAGAGGTACAAAGAGGAGCTGGTACCATTTCTTCTGAAACTATTTCAAACAATAGAAAAAGAAGGACTCCTGTCTAACTCATTTTATAAAGCCAGCATCATCCTGATACCAAAACCTGGAAGAGACACAACAAAAAGAGTACATTTCAGGCCAATATCCCTGATGAACATCAATGCAAAAATCCTCAATAAAATACTGACAAACCAAATCCAGCAGCACATCAAAAAACTTATCTACCATGATCAAGTCAGCTTCATCCCTGAGATGCAAGGCTGGTTCAACATACGCAAATCAATAAACCTAATCCATCACATAAACAGAACCAATGACAAAAACCACGTGATTATCTCAATAGATGCAGAAAAGGCCTTTGATAAAATTCAACACCCCTTCATGCTAAAAACTCTCAATAAACTAGGTATTAACGGAACGTATCTCAAAATAGTAAGAGCTATTTATGACAAACCCACAGTCAATATCATACTGAATGGGCAAAAGCTGGAAGCATTCCATTTGAAAATCGGCACAAGACAAGGATGCCCTCTCTCACCACTCCTATTTAACACAGTATTGGTAGTTCTGGCCAGGGCAATCAGGCAGGAGAAAGAAATATAGCGTATTCAAATAGGAAGAGAGAAAGTCAAATTGTCTCTGTTTGCAGATGACATGATTGTATATTTAGAAAACCCCATTGTCTCAGCCCAAAATCTCCTTAAGCTGATAAGCAACTTCAGCAAAGTCTCAGGATACAAAATCAATGTGCATAAATCACAACCTTTCCAATACACCAATAACAGATGAACAGAGAGCCAAATCAAGAGTGAACTCCCATTCACAATTGCTACAAAGAGAATAAAATACCTGGGAATACAACTTACAAGGGATTGAAGGACCTCTTCAAGGAGAACTACAAACCACTGCTCAAGGAAATAAGAGAAGACACAAACAAATGGAAAAACATTACATGCTCATGGATAGGAAGAATCAATATCTTGAAAATGGCCACACTGCCCAAAGTAATTTATATATTCAGTGCTATCCCCATCAAGCTACCACTGACTTTCTTCACAGAATTAGAAAAAACTACTTTAAATTTCATATGGAACCAAGAAAGAGCCCATATAGCCAAGACAATCCTAAGCAAAAAGAACAAAGCTGGACGCATCATGCTACCTGACTTCAAACTATACTACAAGGCTACAGTAACCAAAACAGCATGGTACTGGTACCAAAACAGATATATAGACTAACGGAACACAACAGAGGCCTCAGAACTAACACCACACATCTGTCAAAGGTCTGATCTTTGACAAACCTGACAAAAACTAGCAACAGGAAAAGGATTCCCTATTAATAAATGGTGTTGGGAAAACTGGCTAGTCATATACAGACAACTGAAACTGGATCCTCTTCCTTACACCTTATACAAAAACTAACTCAAGGTGGATTAAAGACTTAAATGTAAGACCTAAAACCATAAAAACCCTAGAAGAAAACCTAGGCAATACCATTCAAGACATAGGCATGGACAAAGACTTCATGACTAAAACACTAAAAGCAATGGCAACAAAAGCCAAAATTGACAAATGGAATCTATTTAAACTAAAGAGCTTCTTCACAGCAAAAGAAACTATCATCAGAGTGAACAGGCAACCTACAGAATAGGAGAACAATTTTTGCAATCTATCCATCTGACAGAGGGCTAATATTCAGAATCTAAAAGGAACCTAAACAAATTTACAAGAAAAAATCAAACAACCCCATCAAAAAGTGGGTGAAGGATATGAACTGTCACTTCTCCAAAGAATACATTTATGTGACCAACAAACATCTTTTAAAAAGCTCATCATCACTGGTCATTAGAGAAATGCAAATCAAAACCACAATGAGATACCATCTCATGCCAGTTAGAATGGCAATCATTAAAATGTCTGGAAACAACAGATGAGGGAGAGGATGTGAAGAAATAGGAATGCTTTTACACTGTTGGTGGGAGTGTAAATTAGCTCAACCATTGTGGAAGACAGTGTGGTGATTCCTCAAGGATCTACAACCAGAAATACCATTTTACCCAGCCATCCTATTACTGGGTATATACCAAAAGGATTATAAATCATTCTACTATAAAGACACATGCACGGGTATGTTTATTGCAGCACTCTTCACAATAGCAAAGACTTAGAACCAAGCCAAATGTCCATCAATGATAGACTGGATACAGAAAATGTGGCACATATACACCACGGAATAGTATGCAGCCATAAAAAAGGATGAGTTCATGTCCTTTGTAGGGACATGGATGAAGCTGGAAACCATCATTCTCAGCAAACTAACACAGGAACAGAAGACCAAACACTGCATGTTGTCACTCATAAGTGGGAGTTGGACAATGAGAACACATGGACACAGGGAGGGGAACATCACACACCAGGGCCTGTTGGAGGATGAGGGGCTAGGGGAGGGATAGCATTAGCAGAAATACCTAATATAGATGACAGGTTGTTGGGTGCAGCAAACCACCATGACACATGTATACCTATGTAACGAAACTGCATGTTCTGCACATGTGTCCTAGAACTTAAAGTATAATAAAAAAATTAAAAAGAAGTAAAATGAACATTTTAAGAAGTCAAAAAATAGACATGCAGAATGCCTGTGAAAATTGACATTCTCCTAGGTTATAACGCTATTCCCATCAACTTTTAAGGATTGCATTTTATGGGAACAGTTTCTTTGAGCACATGCAACTATATTAGAGAACATTAACAACAATAAGAAGCACCCAGATAAAACTATACATTTAGACATTAAAAATAGGCTTCTTTAAAAAAAAGAAATTGTGTATATTTATGGTACACAACATGATATTTTGGTGTCCAAAATAGACTTCTGAGCCACTCCCTTGTCCAATTAAAAAAAAAGAAATGAAATATTTAGACATAAATAATGATAAAAATAATACATATCAAACATGTGGGACAGCAAAAACAGTACTCTATTAACTTAAGTATTAACTAGAAAAAAGAATGTCTAAAATAAGGAGACAAGCATCCAACTTAACTTTAAGAAAAAGAGCACAGCAGAATACATCCATAGAAAGTAGAAGAAAAGTTATCATAGCACTATCCACAATAGCAAAGATATGGAATTGACTTCAGTGTCCATCAGTGGGTGACTAGATAAAGAAAATGTGATATATATACACAATGGAATACTATTTAGCCATAAAAAAGAATGAGATCATGTCTTTTGCAGCATCATGGATGGAACGGGAGGCCATTACTTTTTAAGTGAAACAAGTTGAATACAAAGACAAATATCACATGTTCACATTTGTAAGTGGGAGCTACATAATGTGTATACATAGATGTGAGTGTGGAATGACAGACAGTAGAGACTCAGAAGGGGTGGGGTGGATAATGAGATATGACTCAATAGGTACAATGCACATTGCTTGAGTGATGGAAACCATAAAAGCCCTGACTTCATCACTATGCAATAAATCCATGTGACAAAATTATATTTGTACCCCAAAAATGTACACAAATTTTTTAAAAGAAAGTGGAAGGAAAGAATGATAAAGCAGACAGTAATAATAAAGAAAACAAACGTGCCTTAGAAAGGAATCATAAAACCAAAAGTTAGTTGTTTGAAACAGTTTAATCAATAGAAAATCTCTGTTGATATTTACTAAGGGAAGGAAGGAAGGAGAGAAGGAAGAGAAGGAAGGAAGGAAGGGAGAAGGAAAGGAAGGAAGGAAGAAAAAGAAAGAAAGAAAGAAAGAGAAAAAAAGAAAGAAAGAAAAAAGAGAGGGAGAAAGAGAGAAAGAGAAAGAAAGAAAGGAAGAAAGAAAGAGAGAAAGGAGGGAGGGAGGGAGGAAGGAAAGGAAAGGAAGGCTCTAGTGAAGTAAGTTAGAAAAGAAAAGGAGGACACAGCTACAGGCACTGCTGAGACAATATAATAAGAGAATATTCTTTTTCTTTTTTTGCGACAGAATCTTGCTCTGTCGCCAGGCTGGAGTACTATGGCATGATCTTGGCTCACTGCAACCTCCGCATCCCTGCCTCAGCCTCCCGAGTAACTGGGAATACAAGAGCGTGCCACCATGCCTGGCTAATTTTTTGTATTTTAGTAGAAACAGGGTTTCACCATGTTGGCCCAGATGGTCTTGATCTCCTGACCTCGTGATCTGCCCGCCTCAGCTTCCCAAAGCGCTGAGATTACAGGCGTGAGCCACCACGCCTGGCCAATAAGAGAATATTCTTAACACCTCTATGCCAGTGCACTTTTAAAATTAATGAACTGGGCAATGTTTTTTTTTTGTTTTTTTTTTTTTTTGAGACAGAGTCTCGTTTTGTCACCCGGGCTGGAATGCAGTGGCACAATCTTGGCTCACTGCAAGCTCCGCCTCCCGGGTTCACGCCATTCTTTTGCCTCAGCCTCCCGAGTAGCTGGGACTATAGGCGCCCGCCACCGTGCCCGGCTAATTTTTTATATTTTTAGTAGAGACGGGGTTTCACCGTGTTAGCCAGGATGGTCTCGATCTCCCTACCTCGTGATCCACCAGCCTCGGCCTCCCAAAGTGCTGTGATTACAGGCGTGAGCCACTGTGCCTGGCTGCAAATATTTTTTAAAATACAGTTTATCAAGAAGAAATAGAAAATATGAAGAGTCTTAAAATGATTGAGGAAATTGAATCAGTCGTTGAAAAGTCTTCCCTCAAAGAAAACACTAGTCCCAGTTGGCTTCACCAACAGTTTCACCAAACATACAGAAAAAAAAGAATTTCAATCTTACTACAACTCTGCCAAATCATTAAAAAAGGGAAAAAAAATCTCCATTCACTTTATAGGGTGGGCCTGACTTTGATACCAAAAATCCAATAAAGAACAATATGAGAAAGTAAAATTGTAGGTCAATCTCACCCATGAGCATAGATGCAAAAATCCTCAACAAAACAAATGAAATTCAGCAATATATACAAAGATGATTACATCATGACCATCATGACCAATTAATGGTTAATTCTCGGAATAAAAGGTTAGTTTAATATTAGAAAAGTGATTTATGAAATTCACAGTAACAGATCAAAAGATTAAAAATCATATCATTATCTCAACAGATAGAGAAAAGCCCTTGAGGAAGTTCCATATCTAATCATGATAAAATCTCTTAGCACACTATAAAGAGAAGAGAACTGTCACAACCTAATAAATAACAAACATCACATCTAATGCCAAAATGTTGAAAACATTCCCTTTAAGATTAGGAGCAAGACAAAAGTAGTTAGCTTCCAATTCAACATTTTACTGTGAAATATGTCTTCATATCCTTCTAAAAACAAGGTGGAAAAAAGTATGTATATTATGCTACCATTGTGTGGCTATGACTATATAGATACGTCATGCTTACATATGAACGAATGCTTACATTCAAATAAAACAAGAAACGTAAATTTAAATGGCCCACTTCCATTCAATATTTTACTGGATGTGTTAGAACAAGCAATAAGGCAAGCAAAAGGAAAGATATAAATATGTAAAAGGGGAAACAAAACTGTCATTATTTGCTATAATACGATTGTATAAGTACGAAATAAAAGAAACCACAGATAAATTATTTTAACTAATAAGAGAGTTAAGGGATTGCTGAATAAAATTAGTATACAAAATTTCCCAATGGTGAGGGAAATTTTAATTTTGCATGTGCAAAATTACACATGCATTTACCCTTTCAACCAGAAATCCTGTTTTTATCAGAATCTATATGTCATTGATAACCTAGCAAAATGAAAAGAAGTATGCACAAGACTATTCATTACAGCATTATTTCCAATAGCAAAAGAATGGAAATAACACAACTGTCCATCAGCAAGAAGCTGGTTGAATAAACTGGTTGCATGTGGCATATCCGCATGATTGAGTACTTGCCATTAAAAAAGGAATGAGGGGCCGTGTGCGGTGGCTCGTGCCTGTAATACCCAGCACTTTGGGAGGCCAAGGCAGGTGGATCACGAGGTGAGGATCCTGTCTCTACTAAAAATACAAAAAATTAGACAGGTGTGGTAGCAGGTGCCTGTAATCCTAGCTACGCGGGAAGCTGAGGCAGGAGAATTGCTTGAACCCAGGAGGCGGAGGTTGCAGTGAGCCAAGATCGCGCCACTGCACTTCAGCCTGGGCAACAGAGCGAGACTTCATCTCAAACACACACACACACACACACACACACACACACACACACACACACACGAATGAGGGCTGGGTGTGGTGGTGCACATCTGTAATCTCGGCACTTTGGGAGGCCCAGGTGGGAGGATCACTTGAGGTCAGGAGTTTGATACCAGTCTGGCCAACATAGTGAAAGCCTGTCTCTACTAAAAATACAAAAAAATTAGCCAGGTGTGATGGCACATGCCTGTAATCTTAGCTACCCAGGAGGCTGAGGTGGGAGGATTGCTTGAGCCCTGGAGGCCGAGGTTGCAGTGAGCCAAGATTGCGCCACTGCACTCTAGCCTGGGTGACAGAGCGAGACACCATCTCAAAAAAAAAAAAAGAAAATGAGATATGCGTTTATACCCTGCTATGAAATATGTCTTCATACCCTTCTAAAAACAAGGTGGAAAAACGCATGTATATTATGCTACCATTGTGTGGATATGACTATATAGATATGTTAGCTTACATTCAAGTAAAACAAGAAAGATAAATTTAAAAACTAAAACAGAGGGGTTAACTCTAAGGAAAGGAACGGGAGGAAAAGAAAAATGAAAACTAGACCTCTCTGAATACAAGTTGTTTTGTAGATTTGATTTTGAAAATATGGAAACATTTTACATAATTATGAAACAAAATTAAATAATTCCTAGAAATCAAAAGCAAAATAAAACAAATTTAACTGTATATTGAATTGTTGGCATAACCAGATAGAAAAAAAATTATCCTTAGAAAAGAATTATCCTAATTGACTTTAAAACGTAATTTGATGGTGCATTTCTAAAGAAATGTTTCCTAAGAACAGGCCGGGTGCGGTGGCTGAAGCCTGTAATCCCAGCACTTTGGGAGACCGAGGCGGGCGGATCACGAGGTCAGGAGATGGAGACCATCTTGACTAACATGGTGAAACCCCGTCTCTACTAAAAATACAAAAAATTAGCCAGGCATGGTGGCGGGCCCCTGTAGTCCCAGCTACTCGGGAGGCTGAGGCAGTTGAATGGCATGAACCTGGGAGGCGGAGCTTGCAGTGAGCCGAGGTCGCGCCACTGCACTCCAGCCTGGGCGACAGAGCAAGACTCCATCATAAAAGAAACAAATAAATAAAAAATAACTCTAAAATATGTAATCACATTGCTAATAAAAATATTGCTATTGGCACTCCAAAACAAATATAGATAATTGAGAGAGAGTGAGAGAGAGAGGGGAGAGAGAGAGAGAGAGCGCGCAAATAAGCAACTATGTAGATGTGGTTAGGAACTAAGATTTCACTGTCAAGTGTAAAATCAAAGTTAATTAACTCACAACATACTTAATATTTAATCTTTTACAATCTTAGCTTTGTCCATTGAAAATGTCTTGAGCCAGTGACCACCCATTAGCAATCAGTGCTGCAAACACAGGAATGAGGTCTTTAAATATCATTTCTGACCAGCAAGAACCAGGGCTCCTTGGTGATGGGTGATTCTAGGTCTGGGCCAGGAAATTTACAAGTTGGCAGCCAACAGCAAGAAAGCTGTCAAAGACAGCTGGGGTTGCATAAAAGGGACTCAGGAGTGAACTGCGCAACCCCCCAGGCGCCAAACAAAGGAACAATTTGAGCATTACCAAATATAGTAACAACTAGGGATTTAAACACAGCGCATATATTAAATTCATGAGCTATTGGTGATTTAAAAAAAACACACAAATGAACATAGGAAAACCCCTTCCTTGGTCACCTTTAAGGATACTAGGAACTCATTAATTTGAAAGGTGATGTATAACCTCTTCCTCAAAACAACCAAATAGTTGATGAGAAAAAGTTTCCCTTTATTACTATTTATACATGAAGGAATAAAAAATTAGAGTATCTTATTTTTGGAGACCCTAATGAGCATCAGTGGTTGCTAACATCACAAAAAGACAAAACCAGATATTACGTGCCTTGTGATGGAAGTATTCTATGACTACCTGTCAAGTTATTCCTCCCATCCCACAAACAAAATGGCAAACTTGAATCCAAACAGGCCTTAAGAGCTAACTATCAATTGACAGGAAAAACAGAGACAGAAGAACATATTAACAAATACCACAGAGATGCAATTAGCTAAATCCAAACCAAGATACATCATAAAGGCCAAATGGCCCAGTGTCTTCAACAAATAAAACTGCAAGAAAAAAGAAAGTGGAGTCTGGGGAGAGGGGACAGCAGCCCCACAATTGCATCAGCACCCCAAACTTCTTCTAGCTTTCTGTTCCTCCATCATCCTTACAGTGAGACTCCCACAATTACGGTCAAGAGCCAGCTGCTACATCTCCAGATACTGTATCCATGTGTATTCCACGTCTAGGAAGGAAGAAGGAGAGGGCCCAAATCTTGGGAAGCTTTGTCTGTTCTGAAGCTCTTTTCAGGGACTTCTAATCCTGACTCGAGTGGCATTAGGTTTCCTGGAACCCCCAGCTACAAGAGAATCAATGGAGATCAATTTTTTTTTTAACTTGACACATTGTCTCTTCGAAAACATTAGTGTTCGATTATTTAAAGAAAAGGGGAGAATGGATATTGAGCAGCAGGCTTCCATGGTCTCTGGCAGGGATAAATTTGTATTGTCCTAGTGCCACTGCTTCAGCGGATGAGATAGAGACATGGCTGGAGTCCAGATCACAGCTTATGGCTTGGAACAGAGGGACATTTCTGACTTTGAAGGAAATCTGAGATTGCTTTCACATTAGTACACTATTTGAACCCAACGAGCTAATCAGCTATAGTCTTCGTGTAATAACGTCCACAGTCACAAACTGTATTCCTGTCTTCCCTAAATTCTGACAACTTTACCCTAATGCCGTTAAACATAAAGAATTGTCATCAACTCTACAAGTTTAATTTGCTGCTTTCTAGACATCGATACCCATTATAACCTCTATTTGGAAGTGTTCTTCCCTCTTTAGATATGTCATATAAAAGAATAACATCCTTTTTCTTTCAATTTAAATGTTTCTCCTACTTCAACAGAGTACTGAGAATGAAATAAAATCATATTATTAATACCATCAAGTCTTAGAATTTATAGTTATTACTAGTCTTCTATCTACAACAGAGAATTAAGCTGAAGTCTAGAAATTCATGTCTTTGTATCTCTGCCTATCTTCCTTCTATCATAGGAGAAAAGAGGATTTTTTTTAAATTAATATACTTTATTTTTTAAAGCATGTGATGGGTTGAATTGTGTCCCCTCCCCCAAAGATATGTGGAAGGTCCTGGTACCTATGAATGTGACCCCATTTGAAAATCGAGTCTTTGTACATGATCAAGTTAAGATAAGGGCATTAGGGTAAGCCCTAATCCAATAATGACTGGCATTCTTTAAAAAGGGTAAATTTGGACACAGACACAGACATGTGCAGAAGGAAGGCAATGGGAAGATAATTCTGTGATGACAGAGCCTAAGAGGACTGATGTAGCTGTCAGCCAAGGAATGTCAAGGACTGCCAGCCACCTCCACAAGCTGGGAAGAGGCAAGAAAGGACTCTACCCAGAGTCCCCGAGGGACCCTGGCCCTGCCAACACCTTGATTTTGGACTGCTAACCTCCAGAACTGGGAGGCAGTAAATTTCTGTTGGAAGCAACCCAGGTACGTGGCTGCGGCAGCCCTAGCAAACTATTACAGAGCAGTTTTAGGTTAGCAGAAAAGTTGAGCAGAAAGTGAAGCATTCCTGTATAATGGCTTGTGCACTCTGACACAGACTTTCCCCCATTATTTACATCTTGCATTAGGATGGTACACTTGTTACAATTGGTGAGCCAATATGGATACGTTACTATTAACTAAGGCTCAAGGTTTACAATAGGGTAGGCTCCTTGTGTTGCATATTCTGTTGTTCTTGTGTGGACATGTTTTCAACTCATTTGGGTAAATACCAAGGAGCATGATCCCTGGATTGTATAGCAAGAGTATGTTTACTGTGTAAGAAACCACCAAACTGTTTTTCAAAGTGGCCGTATCATTTTGCATTTCCACCAGCAATGAATCAGCATTCATGTTGCACCACATCCTTGTCAGCATTTGATGCTGTCAGTGTTTTGGATTTTAGCCATTCTAATAGGTGTGTAATTCTGAGAACAAAAACTGTTTCTCTATACTCACACAGCATTCACTTCTGACCCTAGAGGTGGGTTTTTTTTCCACACAATAATTTAATTAAATCCTGACACTATCTCCCTGGAGTTAACATCAAACCCACAAGTTAAGAGCTCAGTCCCACAAGGCTGTCCCCACTTCAGAAGCCAACTGCAAGTCCCCAAACACTTGGCCTTCTGACTGACTAGCTATAAATTCATGGGGTTCCCACAATCCTCTCCTCAGATTCATTAACCTGCTAGAATGGCTTATTTAGTCATTCTAATTTAGAGAAACACTTGGCTTATGTTTACTGGCTTATTATAAAGGATACAACACAGAAATAGCCATAGGGCAAGTTATGAGGGATGGCGGGGAAGGTGTACAGAGCTTCCATGCCCTCTCCAGGCATGGAAGCCTCCCAAGCACCTTGATATATGCACCAACCTGGCAGTTGATCAAATCTCATGCTCAAAAGTTTGTATAGAGCCTAATCTCCAGTCCCTCCCCTACCCCCCTTGCAACTTCCCAGAGGTCAGCGTATGGGGTTGAAAGTTCTAACCTTCTAATCACTTGGTCTTTCTGGTGACCAGCCCCATCCTGAGGCTATCTAGGGGCCCTACCCTTAGGTACCTCATTATAAACCCAGGCATGATCAAAACGGACTTTTTATAAATAACAAATGACATTCTTATCACTCAAGAATTTCAAGGGTTTTAGAAGATCCGTGTCTGGAACAGGGGACAAAGACCAAATTTATTTCTTATTATACCACAATAATAGTATCTCATGGTTGCTCTAATTTAAAATCTCCAATGATATATGATGTTGATAATCTTTGATGTGCATGTTTGCCATCAATATATCTTCTTTGATGAAGTGTCTCTGTAGATCTTTCACTTATTTTTAAAATTGAGTTTATCATTTTCTTATAGTTGAGTTTGTATATTCTGGATATTATTTGTTTTAGATATAAGTGAGGGGTTTTTGTTGTTTGTTTTTTCAGACAGAGTCTCACCCTGTCACCCAGGCTGTAGTGCAGTGGTGCAATCTCAGCTCATTGCAACCTCCACCTCCCGGGTTCAAGTGATTCTTATACCTCAGTCTCCCAAATAGCTATGATTACAGGCATGTACCACGATACCTGGCTAATTTTTGTATTTTTTAGTAGAGACGGGGTTTCGCTATGTTTGCCAGGCTGGCCTCAACCTCCTGGCCTCAAGTGATCTGTCTTCCTCAGCCTCCCAAAATGCTGGGATTACAGGAGTGAGCCACAGATGTGTCTGAAATTTTTTTTAAGTCTGTAGCGTGTCTTTCATTTGCTTGATAGTGTCTTTTGCAGCACAAGAGTTTTTAATTTAATGAAGCACAACTTACCATTTTTTTCTTTTATTGATTGTGCTTTTTGTTCTAAAAAGGCATTGCCAAACCCAAAACCAACTACATTTTCTCCTATGTTATCTTCTAGAAGCTTTATAATTTTGTGCTTTACATTTGGCTCTATGATCAATTTTTAGTTAATTTTTATGAAGCGTGTAACGCCTGTGTCTGGTTTCATTGATTTGCAAGTAGAGGTCCACTTGTTCCAGCACCCTTAGATGAAAAGACTAGCCTTTCTCCACTGTATTGCCTTTGCGCCTTTGTCAAAATTTAGTTGACTATATGTGTGTGGGTCTATTTCTGAGCTCTCTAGTCTGTTCCACTGCTAAATCTGTTTCATTGATCTGTTTGTCTATTCTTTTGCCAATACCACACTGTCTTGATTGCTGTAGCTTTATAGTAAGTCTGGAAGCCAGGGAGTATCTATCCTCTGACTTTGTTTTTCTTCCTCAATATCGTGTTAGCTGACATGGATCTTTTGCCTTTCCATATAAACTTTAGAATCAGTTTGTCGTCTACATCCACCAAACTGAATTGCTAAGATTTTGATTGGCATTACATTGAATCTATAGATCAAGTTAGGAAGAACTGACATCTTGACAATATTGGGTCTTCCTACACATGTACATGAAATTTGTCTTTATTTGCTTTATTTTTTGATTTCCTTCATCAGATCTTTGTAGTTTCCCTCATTTAAGTCTCGTGCATATTTTGTTAGATGTATACCTAAGTATTCGTCTCTTTTTTTGGTGCTAAGGGAAGAGGATTTTTATAAGAAAATAAAATTAGAAAGCTTAGCAATTACAGAGATGTACAGTAAAAGAAGAACAATTAAGCTATATAACTCATGGCATAATTCCAAATGCAAAATAGCAAAAGAACAGAATACAGTTTGCTAAAAAGGCATAAAGAAACCCCCAAAGGCTTCCTTAGTGAAACAAACATGTGGAAAACAAGCTGAGATTCAGAAGGAGAGCCCAAGAACACAGTTCAGGAATAGAATTGACTTTCTAGAGAGCAGAGTGTGCCAGGCTGTAGAAGCCCATATCATGTACCTGGCACCACATCCCAGAACGGCCCCAGGCAAGTCTAGGGGAGGGAGGGCAGGGAAAGATACAAGCAGGGTCCAACAAACCTCCAGGTCTCTTCAGAATGGGTCAGAAAACCATGTTGAGGATCTGAGACATGACCTGTTCTGCGAAAGCTTAGAACCTCAGACAGACAATAAGGAAATGCCAATTTCTGACCAAAATTATGCATCTCATCTCACACATGAGGACAACCAAGATGAAAGAGCTATCATGGGCCATATGTTGTTGACCAAGTTACAGCTGGTATGAAAACTTACGTAGGAGAAGAAATTGTCTTTCTTAACAAGACGCTTGGTGGTAGAGGTTGGACTCTGAGACCAGAAGTTTCAGAAAACAAGAAAACACATGAGACAGTTAAACTGCCCTTTGGAGAAATAAAGATAGATTTTGGCATGGGGGAATGCTGAAAATAGAGGGGAGGAGAGAAAGAGGGAGAAAAAAACAGGATGGCTGAGCAGTATGGAATGGTATCAGAAGGAGTGGGGTATGGTGAGAAATGCCCAATTTCATGGTGTTTGCAAGCGTTTCAAGGTCTTTTGGGTGCTATCGCATACACTGAACCATTCTTCATCTTCCTCATCGCTTGCCCAATGGCTTGGTGTGAAATAAAGATTTTGGGTGAAAATCAAGGAAAGAGAGGTGAATTCCACATCTGGGTCAGAACAGAGGACAGAAAGAAAGAACTCACAGGAAATAAAATATGATTGATCTCAAAAGGGTCTCGCAGCAATTCAAAATCAGGTGTGACCATGAGAATATATATTTCAGAGAATATTCAGACACCTTGGGTCAAATGTAGGCTATGAGGATCAAGTACTCAACTAGGTCACATAAGAAATCAAACCCAAGTCTCTCTTTTTTAAAATAATGACAACTAATGTTAAATGAGTGTTTATTAGGCTTTGTGCCAAGCAATTTATAAACATTATCTTCCTTTGACTTTATAACCCTAGGAGGTTAGGATTCTTATCATTATCTTTATTTGAAAATAACAAAATTGAGACTGAGAGCAGGTAATAACTTGCCTAAGGGCACTCTGTAAGTGACCAAGCCACAGTTTGAGCCCAGACTGTCTGACTCCAAAGCTCTACACTCACCTATGATCGTTTACAGCCCGTTTTTTGCGTCAGCTGCCAAGAATGACTCGAAACCAATTAAGAGGTCATGTGATTCACCAAAACTCTAAAACTCTTCTTGCTGAGGTCACCATTTCCCCATTGTGAAATCCAATGAGCTGACTTCAGGGTAACAAAAGAAGCAGGATCCAGTTTCTTCTTCTTCTTTTTTTTTTTTTTTTTTAATATAACAGCTAATGTTAATCATGCAAAAAGCACATGCCAGATGCTTCTTCCCCTCCTTGGACTTCATTTTTCTCTTTAGCACTTATCACCACTTGACATTCTATATTTAACTTGCTTATTTGTCTATTGCGTCTTCCCCAAGTAGCTGTCCCCTACAGCAGAGATTTTTGTTCTGTTTTACTTACTGCTTACACTTGTAGCAGTGTCTGGGAAATGATAGCTGCCTGATAAATATTTGTTGAATGAGTCTTAATATTTAACAAAAACAGTACAATAATTTGGAGATGTGTTGGGAGTTCTTTAAGAAGTTAAACCAGCATCTGTCCTATGACCCAGCAATTCCACTCCTAAGTATTTACCTAAGAGAAATGAAAATGTGTCCAATGAAAGTCCTGTACAAGTGTTCATATTGTCCTCATTCCTAGTAGCTGTTAACCAAAATGTGACTGAGTCAGGGCTCGGTCGATTAGAGGTTTATTTAGCCAAAGTTGAAGACATGCCTGGAGAAAAAAGTACAAATCGTGGGAGCATCTGTGACTTACGCTTTTTCCCAAAGGGGATTTTGGAAATTCAGTATTTAAAGGGGAATGAGCAAGCAAGAGAAGGAAAAAAAGGAGTGAGGTAGGCAATGAGGCAGATGGTTACATTCTTGTGATGCTCTGATGAGCCTCAGTAAATCTACATTTTACATGTGAAAAGAGGAAATAGAGGGAAAAGTCAATTATGCGTCCTCCACGCTCAGTAAATCTATGTTTTTTTGTAAGATAGAGTAAACAAGTGAAGAGAGGGACTAGAGGAAATGAGAGTATGACACAGGTTGTGAAATTACAGCTATCTGCTTAGGAACAAAGGGAAGACAGTATTGGTGACTCAGTTCCCAAGCTCAACTTTCCCTTTGGCATAGTTTCTGTTTTTCTTTCACATAGCAAAAACTGGGAACAACCCAAATGTCTATCAACAGGAGAATGGGTAAATAATGCCAGTATATTCCTTAAATGGAATAGAACTCAGCAATAAAAGAACAAACTACTGATACAAAAAGCAGTATGTAGGCCGGGCGCGGTGGCTCACGCTTGTAATCCCAGCACTTTGGGAGGCCGAGGCGGGCGGATCACGAGGTCAGGAGATCGAGACCATGGTGAAACCCCGTCTCTACTAAAAATACAAAAAATTAGCCGGGCGTGGTGGCGGGCGCCTGTAGTCCCAGCTACTTGGAGAGGCTGAGGCAGGAGAATGGCGTGAACCCGGGAGGCGGAGCTTGCAGTGAGCCGAGATCGCGCCACCGCACTCCAGCCTGGGTGAAAGAGTGAGACTCCGTCTCAAAAAAAAAAAAAAAAGCAGTATGTATAAATCTCAAAAGCTTATGCTGTGTGAAGTAAGCCAGATACAAAGACGTACGTACTATATTATTACATTTTATGTGACTTCAAAGAACAGCAAAAGCTAACCGATGGTGACAGAAACCAGAGCAGCGGTCACCCAGGTTGCTTGGGCATTGACTGGCAGGGCTGTGGGGAGCTTTCTGGGGCGAGGGAAGTGCTCTTTATTTTGTTTTGGGGAAGCAGTTACAGAAGTGTAAACAATGCTGAAACTTATCAAATGGGCCACTCAAGACACTTGCATCTTATTATGTATAGATTATAGCTCAATTTTTAAAACATCTGTTTTCTGAGGCTGGGCGCGGTGGCTCACGCCTGTAATCCCAACACTTTGGGAGGCCGAGGCGGGCAGATCACAAGGTCAGGAGTTCGAGACCAGCCTGACCAACATGATGAAACCCCATCTCTACTAAAAATACAAAAATTAGCCAGGCGTGGTGATGCGTGCCTGTAATCCCAGCTACTCAGCAGGCTGAGGCAGGAGAATCACTTGAACCAGGGAGGCGGAGCTTGCAGTGAGCCAAGATCATGCTACTGCACTCCAGCCTGGGTGACAGAGTGAAACACCGTCTCAAAAAAAAAAAAAAAAAAAAAAAATCTGTTTTCTAAATATTAGCCAGATAGAGTTGGAGAAGTGTTTCTTTTCTCTTGGGTAGCTCTAATAAAATAGATCCTATTTTCTTTCTTTTTTTTTTTTTTTTGAGACACAGTCTCACTCTGTCACCCAGGGGTGCAATCTCAGCTCACTGCAACCTCTGCTGCCTGGGTTCAAGCAATTCTCCTGCCTCAGCCTGCTGAGTAGCTGGGATTACAGGTGCCTGCCACCACACCCGGCTAATTTTTGTATTTTTAGTAGAGACAGGGTTTCGCCATCCTGACCAGGCTGGTCTTGAACTCCTGACCTTGACCCGCTTTGGCCTCCCAAAGTGCTGGGATTACAGGCATGAGCCACCGCACCAGGCCTAGAATCCTATTTTCTAGCTAGGAGATGTCATAGCCTCTGTCTCCTCATATGTCATATGAGGAATATCATGCTTACCAAATAGAATTTTTGTCAGGATTAAGTAAGATAAGGTATATAATATGCTCAGCTTCTTAGTATCTAGCACAAAATAGGTGTCCCATAAATGTTAATTATCTGTCTTGGTATTAAAAATAAAAGACAAGGCACCAGTCTGATTCCTCTGCTCCAACTAATTCAAGGTTTTGGCCATATTTTATGCCCCCTGGCAATTTTCTGAGTGTGTTCTTTAAATATTGAAAAATTCAGTCTATAAGACCACAAGTGCTTTTGACCTTGAAGCAAAGCAAAACTAGGTCAAATGGAATCAATTTAGATAATGGCAAAGTTTAAAGTCAGTTCTGAAATATATTCCCTAAACTTCAGATCTATCTTTTTATTTTTAAAGCAGTGAATTATAGGAGCTACTCATTGACAAAACCTTTTAAAAACTGTCATTTTGATTCTCAAAGTAAATGCCTGCTAAAGGTTATGAATTTGTTTGGGGCTGTCATTTCTTTATTGTACAGAACAAACATAATTACTGGTTGATTTTGCATTATTGACCTGTGTAATGAATTCTGTCGCTCTGTAGTCACAGCTGAGTTTGTTCCAGGGATTCTGAGTGGCTGTTAGATCTTTGTTGTGGCTCTCTCAACTCATTTCCCCAAGGGACAGCATGACACAGCCAGGTTAGCAGATGCCAGCTCTAAGTCAGGCCATGAGAACAAGTTCTTCTCTCCTGCAGGAAGCACGATGGTAGAGGAGGACTCTGGGCACGTGTGGCTGGCAGCCAGGTCTGAGGACTTCAAAGCCCTCATCTGAGAACCTGAGGATAGTGTCTCGGGTGAGCAGTGACCATCTGGGCTATTGGTGCAGGGGTAAAAGAATTTACCAAGACAGTGGTAGGTAAAGAAAGGCAGATTTATTAGAGAAAGTAGGAAAATACGTTGCAAGTTGCAACGGGCAGAATCAGCATAAGTGGAGCTGGCTGCAAGGAACCAAAGGCTTGCTTGGGATATTACAGAATGGAACTTGGGTTGCTTGATAATGCCAAGGTATCTGGAGCTAACTTGCATTCTTCTGTTAGCCCAGGTGTTTGATAAATTGAAGCACTTGATGAGAAGCAGAAAGTGTGTGAGTTATGTACTTTATCTGTGCAGGAGGGCTATATGCTCTGGGCCAGAAAGAAAGGCAGACCTATAGTTTATCTGTTTTATCTCTTTGTTTCCCCCTGGTCCCAGCAGCCTGCCTCTTCTTCCCTACTTAGGACTCCACAGGAAGCATGAGGTCAAAGGACCTGGGTTGACTTGGAATCTGATCATCCCCAGGCCAACCAGAGGTATCCTAATTCTCTGGCTTTGGAGGACATATAAGAAGAGTCCCAGGCCAGGCGCGGTGGCTCATGCCTGTAATCCCAGCACTTTGGGAGGTCAAGAGATCGAGACCATCCTGGCCAACATCGTGAAACTCCATCTATCCTAAAAATATAAAAATTAGCAGGGCACTGGTGGCGAGTGCCTATAGTCCCAGCTACTTGGGAGGCTGAGGCAGGAGAATCACTTGAACGCAGGAGGCGGAGGTTGCAGTAAGCTGAGATCCCGCCACTGCACTCCAGCCTGGCGACAGAGTGTGACTCCATCTCAAAAAAAAAAAAAAAAAGAGAGAGAGAGAGAGAAGAGTCCCAGACCAACACAGCTCCACCCTCCAAGTCTCTGTCCAGGAAGGCACTGCCTTAATGTGGAGAATAGTATCTGGACAGCACAATATCTCCTTCACAGTCTTTCCATGATTAGCCTTGATTAGATGGTAGCCAGGTTGAGAACAGATTATGGAACCAGGAAGAAGCAGCTAACGCTAGCCTCCACCCCTTCCCTATTCTGACTACTGGTGGCCTCTTCCACTTACATCAGCTTTCCCAGGAAACTCTGCCAACCAAATTCCCAAGATGTGCCTTCTACCTACATGTTTCCTTTGTGACCTGGCACATGCTATCTTACTGGAATTAATGAGTAGAAACGTGAGACCTTCCTTTCCCTCCATCTCATAAATGCCATGTGCTCTATTTATAGATTAAAGTGAATATTATGGAGCCTCTCTGGCCTTGGGTGAGTTTTTCTTTCTAGGCCTTAATTTCCTTTTCTATAAATGGGGGTGATTATACTTACCTCATAGGGTTGTCCTGAGAATTAAACGAAGAAACAAATCTAGTTCTTAGCACATTGCCTTCAGAATGACTGCTCAACAAATGGTGGCTATTGTTGTGTCATAATTATTTTTACAATAACATGTCACATGTTTTATAATAACTTGCTCCCTCTTAGTGATAGTCCTCTGTTAATATCCTCTCCAAGCTTTGCTATTATGTAGGGTGTCTCAGTTATGTTGGTCTTCCCAGGAGGTTTTCCCCAGCCACTCCCAAGCCCCCCTCCCACAGAATCCTACCCTTTCTTAGAGCTCATCCCCTTTCAAAGGAGATGGAAAAAGGGAATCTAATAACGTACGGTATGTAGAGAACACTTCCAAAAGCCTAAAACATCCTCCTTTCTTCCTATGACTCAATTTCCTCATATAGATAGCAAACGCAGAACCAATTATGACCTACCTGGTGAGCAGAGATTCAGGAACTAACAGGTTAACATTAGTAAAATCATTGAAGTCACCTGACAAAAAAGTTCCAAGATGGTACGTGCAAGGCTTTTCATGGTTTCCTACTTCTACAAACGAGTTAATTATTCCTTAAGCAGGATGAGAGCCATGGAATGACAATCTCGCAGAGCTGGAAGGGTCCATGGAGAATATCTAGTCTGCAAAGTGTTGGGGAAATATAATTAAAAGAAACAAAATCTCTCAACTCAGAAATCCTCTCGACAAAGGTAGTAGAAACAGAAAACAGTTTTATTATTGAATAAGCATTAAACCAGAATGTGATACATCACAATCTGCTATAAGATTGCAAAGACAAAGAAATCTCACCCCATTATACAGCCAAGCAGGTCTGGCTGACACATATAAGCTTTCAAGGTAAACTATAACTAGTTTTCAAGTAA
This sequence comes from Hylobates moloch, assembly GCF_009828535.3. Classification (NCBI taxonomy): domain Eukaryota; kingdom Metazoa; phylum Chordata; class Mammalia; order Primates; family Hylobatidae; genus Hylobates; species Hylobates moloch. The sequence continues at coordinate 63,119,973 of NW_026652293.1, read as the reverse complement.
CAGGGCTTGGCAGCATTTTTCATCACACATAGTTCCTTCTAACTTTATTATGGTAATGGGGAGTCCACCTGTGTTAGCGTTATCCAGAGGAGAAACAAACTCCTCTGGAGTTTCTCAGTTGCAGTGGCTCACACCTGTAATCCCAGCACTTTGAGAGGCCGAGGCAGGTGGATGGCTTGAGCCCAGGAGTTCAAGACTAGCCTGGGCATCATAGTGAGACCTAATTTCTATTAAAAAATACAAAAATTAGTTGGATGTGGTGGTGCATATCTGTTGTCCCAGCTACTCAAGAGGCTGAGGTAGAAGGATCGCTTGAGCCCAGGAGGTTGCAATGAGCCGTGATCATGCCACTGCACTCCAGCCTGGGCAACAGAGCGAGACTATGTCTCAACAACAACAACAACAACAAAAACAGAAGGTAGTTTTGCGAATTGGAGCAAGTAGGCCAGCAAAGTGAGGCTTTTACCCTCCCAAGTAGGTTCTTACTTTCTCATAGGAACTAGGATATAGGGATGCTATCTCCCTTGATATTGCATTTCAAAGATAGCTCCCAGGTCCCTGAGGAAATATTTCTGAGCTGTGAGACAGACCAGAGGCTTATTAAGCCATTATAAAGAATGACTTACATTTGAAAAAGACAGAAAAAAAATCGAAAGAAAAGAGAGAATGAAGAAGTCTCTACCTTTAGTTTCAACAGGAAATTAAGCCTCTAATTTTTAGTTTCTATTTGCCCTTACATCACCCTGACCCAGGTCCTAGGAAGGCACTCAAGTTGGGGTTGTGAAACTGAAACGGTACCTAGTTTGTTGTTGTTTTTGCTTTTTAATGTATAAGCACGTTTTTAGAGAGAGATCCACAGCTTTCATAGATTCTCAAAGATTCAGTGACTCAGTCCTCTTATTTTAGACATGAAGACATCAAGGCCTTATTAAATAAAATTTATAGGTAGCCATTGGTTTAGATTGAGCTCCTGCACTAAGCCCAAGAGACCAAACCAAAATGGAGTCACTCATGCTAAAGTTCCATGTCACCAACCCAAAACTAAGTTGTTCATATGACCTGAAAAATCAGGAGAGTGAGAGATGATAGCCAAATCCCCAAACAAGCCAGTTTTAGCTTGCATGATAAGGGAGTCCCCTCTGCTTTAATCTTTACAAGGAAAGTATCTTTGAAACAATCAATCCACTTTTTGTTTTGTTTCTGCTTTCTCAGCTCTCTCCTGTCTGAAAAACCAACCTTCTCTGCTCAGCTCATTGGAGTATTCATTCTGTTATAGAATAAGGTGTTGCCTGATTCTAGAATCATAAATAAAACCAATTAAGATCTTTAAATTTGTTGTAATTTTGTCTTTTGACAGCCTGAAGAGAACAAACATGGTTTTTCCAAACTAATTTAAATGTGGTTACATAGAAAGAGATCTACCGTTTGTTAATAGGAGTCATGGGACAACTGCTTCCTTGCTGTCCTGCATCTTTTCAGCCCATCTTTCAGGCAGGCTCTCCCACAGTCTAGTGGGTTTACCTAGAATATCCAAAACCTTCCTGCCACCTATACACTACACTCTGCCATGGAGAAAGGGTTATCAGATTTAGCAAAAAAAACAAGACAACCAATAACAAAATACAAAAAAATCCCAAACAAACCATGATGCCTAGTTAAGTTTCAAAAGCAAATAATAATAACAAACAACAAATAATATTTCCTTCTGAAGCATGTGTACCCTTTCCCTATGGTATATAAGCCTTGGAACTGGGGGTGTAACAGTGCGGTTATTTATTTTATTTTATTTTTTTGAGGCCAAGTCTTGCTCTGCCGCCCAGGCTAGGGTGCAGTGGTGCAATCTCGGCTCACTGCAACCTTCCCCTCCCGGGTTCAAGCAATTCTCCTATCTCAGTCTCCCGTGTAGCTGGATTACAGGCGCCCACCACCATGCCCAGCTAATTTTTGTATTTGTAGTAGAGACGGGGTTTCACCATCTTGGCCAGGCTAGTCCCGAGTGCCTGACCTCGTGATCCACCCGCCTCAGCCTCCCAAAGTGCTGGGATTACAGGAGTGAGCCACCGCGCCCGGCCTCTTTTATTTTTAAATGTATGATAAATTATTGTTGATTGTAGTCACCCTGTTGTGCTATCAAATACTAGATGTCATTCATTCTATCGAACTATATTTTTGTATCCATTAATCATCTCCGCCCTACCCCCTGCCCACCCCCGGGGATTCCCTTCTTTCCTGTGAAGCTTGCACAGTCGGAAGCTGGCAGAGGTTATCCAGTATGCAAGACCTGATTAGGCCCCTATGACACCTTGCAGAGAATTAGAAAAGAATGCCCCTTCCAAAAAGGGAAAAACTAGCATTACTAAATTGTTTGTTTTTCAATAATAATAATCACCAAAATGAAACTAATCTGTATAGATTTTGCAAATTAAATTATACAAAATGGACATTTTAATCACAATAATTAGAAACTCAAAGTCACCAAGCTATAAAATACTTAACATATTTTGCTTTCATGACAACAATGTGAAGATTGTTTCATTGCTTACTTGCCCCAATACCCTGTTTTCTACAGACGTCATTGTTAGACTTGACTGCTTTTCTTATGCCATTATAGGCCTTCAGTCTTTTTCAATACATTTGAATTCTGAGGAACTATATTGGCAAACTTAAATAAGTCCTGAGAAGTACACAAGTATGTAGAGAAGCCTCTGATGAAGCCATTGCTGCAAATATATTAAAATACATCCACAGAGGACATACTAGACTTTAGAAAGTAACTGGAGGCTTTTAGCTCCTTGTATGTTAATATCCCATCAATTTCACATTGCTTGCATATGTACAGTATACTTGTTTTGTAAATTTGCACATAGTAGAGTGCCACATGTGCATGATGATTCTCAAGCACATGGCATCTAGATCACTGGTAGGTCACGATGCGCAGTATCATAAACCTGTCTTTGGAAGGTGACCCTGTTGAAACAAAGAAAAAAGAAACTTACTTTCAAACTAATTTGGGATCATAGTTGGGCTGATCATGGGATTTGAAGATTAAATGAGTTTTCCTTGTCTTTTAAAAGTATTTTCTACATTGGAGAAGTTAGCTTCAATGTAAGAGACTCTGCAATTTGCTTGGTGTCCCTAATACATATCTTATAAATATTGTCTCTTGCTTTTTCTTCAAAACATTTCTGAATCCCATTGATGCTTTTAAGGGTATTATGTACATTGAATCTTGGTTTCTGTAACTCTTTGTTAATAATATTAATTTTACTTAATATACTATACCAAATGTATTCACTCATATTATTCTTAATATTCAATAAACATATAAGTTGTAGATTTTAGCCAAAGGTATACCTTTAAAATGTATTTGCTCAGCAAATAAATTTTAGTTACATATGTATATGTATGCGTGTTTAAACATAAATAAAAGGTATACCTTTGGCTAAAATCTAGAATATATCTTTATTGAATATTAAGAAACTCTAAAACAAAATTGCTGACAGCAATGGAATTTTCATGACATGAAGGCACCAATTTGACTTTCCCAATGTGTATTCAACAATATTTTAAATTTGTGTTTGGTAAATGTGTTTTCAATACATTTTTCACTGAAGTTGAAAATAGTGGCATAATTTTGGGATAGCACAAAAACTGTCGGTGGTATCAAAGTATTTTTTTTCCTGCATTGTTTCCTACCAAGTTTAAAGAAGGCACAGACCCTGATGCGAGGTGTCAGCATCCAAATAGAATGAAGAGGGTGTCCCTCTGTTAGGGCAGCCTGGCATAGGGCCTCTGAGATGGTTGTCCCCACGGAGTGGAGTTGGGGGCAGCAGCCCAGTGCCAGGAGTCAGAGTGCCTGCTGAGGGGAAGCTTGGCAGGGTGTCGGAGGCACAGCAGGGTGAGGAGGGTACCAACACGGATGGGGCAATGCAGGGCGGAGAACCTGAGCCTGTGAGGGTAAAGAGGGCATCAACAGGGTAGATGCAAGACTGGATACATACAGGGGAACTGATCAACTTATATAAGCATCTAGGAGAATGGGAACCAGATTAATCAGGTTTGGAGAAGGTCGTCACAAATATGGAAAGGGGGAATAAATTAGAATTAACCTGTATATTGGATTGACATAGAAAGTAATTGCACAAACTCAAGTTCAAAACATATATATAGGTATAAAAATAAATATGGATGTTAATGTATGTATGCTCAAACACGTACATGTATACATGCATAAGTGCATGCATGTATATATTTAGCAACATGCATTAAATTGCCTGGGATCAGTGGCATCCCAATAGCAGTGAGTATTTCTAGGGCCCAGGTCTTGGCTTCTAAGTTCCATTTTCCACTAAAGGGAACCAGGAGAATAACTGATTCCAGGGCTGGATAGGAAAGTACAAGATAAACTCGGAACACCTTGTAGTGCCAAAGTGCTCAAAGAATGATGAGGACTTGTCAAAAGAACACCAAAATCAACATAAATGGGACTCCCAGTGGTCGAACTGGGGATAACACGAGTATCAAAATAAATAAAGATTGGAGGGCTGGGCGCGGTGGCTCACACCTGTAATCCCAACACTTTGGGAGGGCAAGTCGGGCGGATCACCTGAGGTCGGGAGTTCGAGACCAGCCTGACCAACATGGAGAAACTCCATCTCTACTAAAAATACAAAAAATTAGCCAGGCATGGTGGCGCAGGCCTGTAATCCCAGCTACTCGGGAGGCTGAGGCAGAAGAATCACTTGAACCTGGGAGGCGGAGGTTGCAGTGAGCTGAGATCGTGCCATTGCACTCCAGCCTGGGTGACAAGAGTGAAACTTTGTCTCAAAATAATAATAATAATAATAATAATAATAATAATAATAATAAATAATGTACAAGGGAAGGAATATAGAATGTCCCAGAATATTTTTAAGTACCTTCATTTAATCTACTGTGTTTTCCATGCATATTTGCAGCTTAGCTGTATTCCTGGCTCAAATTATTTTTTACTAGATCCAGTCTTCATAGGTGTTTTGTAGTATTTTAACTTAGAATGTAAAATTTTAAAGTAATACATATGTAATAAGTATGTAATTTATATAGCAATAAAATTCCCATATCATTGAAAGTAATTGCCATAATATAATCAGCAGACCATTTTGTAGTAATTTCTCACAGGTCTGTGTAATACTTTGTGGCTTATTAATGATAAATGAATATTAGCTGTTAAAACTGTATTTGAGCTCTTTTTTATTTCACATATAAGTTAGATCATGCAATATTTTTCTTTCTGTGTCTGGCTTATTTCACTTAGCACAATGTCCTCCAGGTCCATCCATGTTGTGGAAAATGGCAGGATTTCCTTCTTTTCTTAAGGCTGAATAATATTCCACTGCGTGTGTATCTCTCTGTGTGTATATATACGTACATATACGCACACATACACATATATACAACATGTATATTACGTTTTCTTTACCCATTTGTCTATAGATGAACATTTAGGTTGTGTCCATGTCTTGGCTATTGTGAATAATGCTGTAATGAACACAGGAGTGCAGTTATCTTTACGAGGTGGTGATTTCATCTTTTTGGGGTTTATACACAGAAGAGGGATTGCTGGCTCATATGGTGCTTCTATCTTTAATTTCTTTAGGAACCTCCATACTCTTTTCCATAATGACTGTACCAATCTACATTTCCACCAGCAGTGTACCGGGGTTCCCTTTTCTCCACACCCTTACCAACATGTGTTATCTCTTGTCTTTTTCATAATAGCCATCCTTTCAGGTGTGAGGTGATATTTCATACTGGTTTTAATTTACATTTCCTTTATGATTAGTGATGTGGTGTACCTTTTTATATACTTGTTGGCTATTTTTGTGTCTTTTTTAGAGAAATGTCTGTTTAGGTCGTTTGTCCATTTTTTAATTGGGCTTTTTTGTTTTCCTACTACTGAGTTCTAAGAGTTTTTTTTTATATAAATTTTGGTTATTAACTCTTTATTAGATATGTGGTTTGCAATTATTTTTTCCCAATCTATCGGTTGCCTTTCAATTTTGTTGATTATTTCCTTTTCTGTGCAGAAGCTTTTTACTTTGATGTAGCCTTACTTATATTAGCTTTTGTAGCCTAAGCTTTTGGTATGATACCCCAAAAATTATTGCCAAGGCCAATGTCAAGGAGCTATATTTCCCTGTATAACTTTCATGATTTCAGGTCTTACATTTAGGACTTTTTTCCATTTTGAGTTGATATTTGTGTATGGCGTAAAATAAGGTTCCAATTTCATTCTTTTGCATGTGGAAATCCAGTTTTCCCAGTACTATTTATTGAAGGCACTATCTGTTCCCTATTGTGTCCTTTGGTGTCTGTGTCAAAAATTAGTGGACCATGTATGTTTGGATTTATTTCTGGGCTTTCTATTCTGGACTATATTTCTGTTTATGCCAGTACCATACTGTTTTGATTACTATAGCTTTGCAATATACTGTAATTTTAAATCAGAAAGTGTGACGTCTCCAACTTTGTTTTTCTTTCTCAGTATTGCTTTGGCTATTCAGGGTTTTTTGTGGTTTTATATGAATTTTAGGATTGTGTGTTTTATTTCTGTGAAGAATGCAATTGGAATTTTGATAGAGATTTCATGAAATATGTATATTGCTTTGGGTAAATGGGCACTTTAGCAATATTAATTCTTTCCATCCATGAAGATGAAACACATTTCCATTTATGTGTGTCTTCTTTAATTTCTTTCATCAATTTTTATAGTTGTTAGTGTACAAAGCTTTCACCTTCTTGGTTAAATTTATTCCTAGGTTTTTTTATGCTATCTTAAATTTGAATTTTTTATTGATTTCTTTTTCAGCTAGGTTGTTCTTTGTATAGAGAAATGATACTGATTTTAGTATATTGATTTTATATTCTACAACTTCACTAAATTTTTTTATTAGTTCTAACAGGTTTTCTGTAAAGTCTTTGTTTTTTTCTACATATAGAATGATACCATCTTCAAGTGGAGGTAATTCTACTTCCTTTTAAACTTAGAATGGCTTTCATTTATTTTCCTTGTCTGATTGCTCTCACTAGCACTTCAAGTACTATATTGAATAGAAGTGGTGAGAGTGGGCATCCCTGCCTCATTCCAGATCTTAGTGGAAAAGTTTTGGTTGTTTCCCCTTGATTATGATGTTAGCTGAGGGTTTTTCATAAATAGTCCTTAGCATGTTGAGAAACTTTCCTTTTATACCTAAATTGTTAAAGGTTTTTAATCAAGAAAGAATCCCGAACTTTGTCAAATGTTTTTTTCTGCATCAATTGAGATGAGTATGTGGTTTTTATCTTTCATTCTATTAATGTGATATACCACAATGGTGTTTTATTTTTAATTTTATCAGTACATGAATCAGAAAAGCAGTTCTTTGTCTAGAAGCAGCTTATTTTAGAAATTGTTTGGGCAAAAAGTTCTTTCATTTATCCAACTTGACTTTTATTTCACAATCAAAGCAGAACGCCACATGGGTACTTCCCACCTAGCATTAATTAATGCATTCTTGAAAGTCAAATGTTCTGAGCAACAAAATAATAGTCTTTCCTCCATTATTTTAAAAGGGCAAATTTATTATACAGAATATGTCAACAGAAATGTATGTGTCAATCTCTAACCAACTTATAAGACAAACAAAAACAATGAAATGCCTATACATAAGTAACAAACTCTAAAGGAATATAAAATGCTTAAAATATTGCTTCTTGATCACAAAACAATTAATACACTGTTAACCAACATTTGCTCTGTATTCAACGGCAGGTGAGGTTTGCATGCATTGTTATATTAGCAGTACAGCACAGCAAATAACATATAGCAATAAATGGTTTTCCCAGGGAAAATGCAAATGAAGATTACAATAAATTAAGATATTACCTGTAATGTTACCTGCCAAGTAAGGTAGACACCTGGAACTGACAAAACTTGAGAAGCTACTGCTGTAGATGCTCCTGGATCCTGGTAAATCTTCAAAGGAGTTGGTGACACATCAGGATGAAAAAATTCCCCAGGGGATCTCTGTTTACACTGAGAGCTTGTGGGCAGGCATTTCATTGTAGGGTATTATCACATGAGGCCATTCTTAAAAGCAAGACTTTCCATCCTATGGCTTCATATCAAGAATAGGGATAGCATTGCTTACATTATCTTAGATCAGTGATGTTCAGGGGTCGATATGATGCTCTTCCAGGTCTTCACTTTAATCTTCCTCAAACTCAGTGATCAATAATACCTCAGTATATATTTTTTAAAGAGCTCTTTGACATCTTCTCACTGTCTTCCAAGGTGTCTGCTTTTGCAGGCATCACAGCTTTCCTGGGCATCCACCACCTCTTCGGAGTCTTTGAAATCAGCCACAAATTGCAGGGCTAATTTCTTTCATAATCCCATGTTGTTTGTAGAAAGACTCTTTGCTGTGGCTTCTCAATGATAGTGGAGGTTTCATCTGCAATCTGGGCCAGGACTGGGAATTAATTTTTATACAAACATCAGCTAAAATTTTTATATTGAGAAATATGTACATTCTATAAAAGTTGGGCTTAAAAAATACAACAGTCTACTATGAACCCCATATTACTGTGGAAAGAAGCGCTTTATCTCTGCCTTTCGGAAAATTGTTATAACATACTGACTTGAATTTTTAAAAAGAAGGCAGTTTTATGCTATCTACTCAAGAAAAATGCCATAATAAGCAATAAATTGCCCATCTTTGGAGTCAACAAATTAGTAATTTTTTTAAATGTTCAAAATAACAAAGATATCTGTAATATTAAGGTTATCTTCTTAGTTGCGGGGCCTTGTGCAGTGCACAATCTGAACAATTTTACATGGCAGCCAGTGATCAGATTCGTACATCGATTCTCGGCATTCCATTAAAAGACAGCCTTGCACACGGTAAGTGCTCAATAAGATGCTGAGAACCTGGCAGGATGGTGACTTCAAAGCCCACTTCCCTATTTCAGGCATCTTCCTAGCCCACTTTAAATAATTCATTGGCATCTGCTGTGGTCCAAATGTGTCCCCCAAATTCGTGTGAGGGAGATGTAATTCTCAATGTAACAGTGTTCAGAGGTGTGGCCTTTTGGGGGGTGTTTACGACATAAGGGTAGAGCCTTTATGCTCCTCTTGTGCACTTCTGCCATGCAAGGACCCAGCGTTCCTCTCCTCTGGAAGATGCAGCTGTCAAGACGCCATTTTGGGAGGAGGTACCAAGTCCTCACCAGACGCTGAACTTCCCAGTGCCTTGATCTCAAATTTCCCAGCTGCCAGAACTATGAGAAATACATTTCTGTTCTGTATAATTTACTCAGTCTGAGGTACTGTGTTACAGCATGCTTAAATTTTTTTATAATCAGAAAATCCTGCAGAAGTCTAAATCCATTTTCTCTTTCTTTCCCACAGAAAAAGTCCCATACAACATTCTCCTTCTCTCCATCAGGAAGTAGATTATGTCGAATTCTAAAACTCTGCTGGCTTTTGATCACTATAACTCTTTGTTTTTCTCCCTACCTTAAGACCTCTGGGTGGCAAAGAGTTCTCTGACACTCATCCTGCTAGCATGCGCTATGATTCCGTTTTCTCTTCCCCAGTCAAGTTATGTGTTTCCCCTAAAGGCTGGTTTCGCAGTTTTGTTTGTTAACCTGGAAGGAGGCCTCAAACATTTACTTTGATTTTTGGAGCACTAATGACTACAAGAATTATGTGATTAGACTGATTTTAAGTGAAATACATTTTTGAAGTTTTGGTTCATTGAGTCTGGGATGAGAGGTTTGGGCCCTAGAGTTGTAGCTTCCAGACACTGATGGAGCTGAATTATAGATCAGGGAACCAGGAACAACTGGTTCTGTCTCCTCTAATCATCATGAAGAAGTTTCTTTTTAAAAAAAAATCTCTATTTTCTCACTTTAGAAATGAATCCTGGAGTTTAATGGTAAAAATCAAAGAGCCATATTTCTCTTTCAAAAAGTGTCCTGTAAAGCAACGCTTGAAAGATAACTTAGTGAGTTGTGGGAAGAAAATATTAGAAGTTTTGAATTAATTTAGAAGTTATATAGAAGTTTATTTAATTTTCATGTCACCCTTTCAAATGTTTATCTCTTGCATACCATTTATAATGCACACAATAATTTAGTACAATCGTGTAAATAATTTATAAATAAATATTAAATAAATATACATTTAAATAAATATATATATATACTTACATTGGTCGTATGTTCTCAATAAAAATTGTTTTTTGGAAAGAGAGATACACAATAAAAAATGTTTGGAGACCACTGCAATATGGACCCCAAGCCTCGTTTCCCTCCATCCACAATGTAAGTTGTTAGCATGCCTTTACCACCATATCTGCTCCCTGAAATATGCCCTCTATAGCATTTGGCTGTCATTCCCATCCGAGGCAGTCACTGCAGGCTGTGCTGAGATTACCTTGAGGAAGGGGGTGGACCAGGTTGCTGTCTCACCTCTGTCTCCATCAGCAGTCCCACATATTGAAAGGCCAGTGTCGCCCAGTGTTTGCAAAGACAGGCACTGGAATCAGAATGGGCAGAGATTCCAGCTGCCCTCTTAATAGCTCCAGGCCCTTGGGAGAGTTGTGTGACTTCTCACCAAGGCTTGGTGCTCGTCCATAACACGAAGATGAAAATAATGCGTCCCCAGTGAGCTGTCCTAAGGATGATGAGATAATGCCAGTGGGAGCTCAGAAGCTTTCAATAAGCAGAGAGTTGTTCTTAACAGTAGCTATTGAGATTACAACTACTATTCCTCATAATAATGGAACCCATGGTTTGAGATGACTTTAAAACAGTCTCTTTGCCTGGATATTCAAGATTAACCTGCTTTAAAATGATTCCGCTCTACTGTGAAGAATGATTCAGCCAGCTGCCAGTGGATTTCTTTGGAACACTTTCTGAACTTTTAGGATTCTCCCTGGAGAAATTTTCTCAAGGAAGACAAAATGAAGTTATACTTTATCTTCAAAGGAAATGGCAAAATGGTTAATTTTGCCAATTAACAGTGTGTTGGGCATAGAAGGTGCTCAACAAGTATCTTTTATTTGATAAATTATGGATTTTGAAAGAAGCCTGTCTCTTATATCTAAAAGTAACATAAATAGTAACAAAAATAAGAAAGGCACACTGGTGGCCAATGACTTGTAATTAAACTTATCCCTGCTCTACGAAGCCAAGAGTTTAATTAGGTTTGAATGATTGAGTAGAGTATGATTAAGAACAAACACCAACGAGATGCCCAAATGCTCAATTCCTCTTCCTGTTAATTTTCTGCTAGAACAAAACAAAAGCCCCAGGGAGGTTTATGTTGCTACTGAACATAAAGGGGCCAAATCCCACACTAGGGAGCCTTGGGAGTTGTTTTGATTGTGGATATGTGGAGTTATATGGAAGTGCAAAGGATGGCTCACCATATGTCTATCTACTAAGGTGAACAAGAAATGTAATTTTAGTTTTCTGAAATGTGTCTAAATTTCTGTTTCAAATGCAATTTTGCCTATTATTGTGGGGTGCATTGTGTCCCCCCAAAATTTATATGTTGAAGTCCTAACCTGTAAGAAGACCTCAGAATCTGACTGAATTGGGAGACAGAATCATTAAGGAAGTAATTCAATTAAAACAGGGTTATTAGGGTGGGCACTAATCGAATATGACCTATGTCTTTAGGAGAAGAAGCAGTTAGAACACAGATACACACAGAGCTGTGACCATATGAAGACACAGGGAGAAGACAGTGCTTTGCAGGTCAAGAGAGGCCTCAGAAGAAATCAACCCGGAGGCCGGGTATGAGGGCTCACACCTGTAATCCCAGCACTTTGGGAGGCCGAGGTGGGCGGATCACCTGAGGTCAGGAGTTTGAGACCAATCTGGCCAACATGGCGAAACCCCGTCTCTACTAAAAATACAAAGATTAGCCAGGCGTGGAGGTGGGCACCTGTAATCCCAGCTACTTGGGAGCTGAGGGAGGAGAATCGTTTGAACTCGGGAGGCAGAGGTTACAGTGAGCCGAGATTGTGCCACTGCACTCCAGCCTGGGTGACAGAGCCAGACTCCATCAAAAAAAAAAAAAAAAAAGAGAGAAAAGAAAAAAAGAAAGAAAGAAAGGAAAGAAAGAAAAAGAAAGAAAGAAAGAAAGAAAAAAAGAAAGAAAGAAAGAGAAAGAAAGAAATCAACCCAGCCAATACCTTGATTTTGGACTTCCAGATTCCTGAACTGTGGGAAAATAAAGTTCTGTTGTCTGAGCCCCTCAGTCTGTAAGACTCTGCTGTGGCAGCCCTAGTATACTAATACGCCTATGTTTCAGAAATGGTCTCTTTCAGATTGAGGGGACTTCCCTTTGCCCTAAGGTTTTATTTCAGTTTGGGGAGTTTGTGTGGCACTACTGTGTCAGGGCAGGAGGCAGGGAAGGAGATCACGGGCATTTGCCCCACAGGGTCATCCAGTTACTGCACAGCTGTTCCCAGGGCTGGCTATAGAATTTACAACCTCAGTGCAAAAGGAAAATATAGGACCTTTTTGTCAAAAAGCATGAAGAAAAGCACTGTTAAAGATACTAAAATAGAAAGCATTTTTCTTTCTTCTGGGGTCTCTCTCTTGGCTTGCCATGGTGTTTTTATTTCCTATTTAATGCTGTCCTAAGTAAAGAAGTATTTGAAATTTTAATCATCAGGATGAATTTTACCATTTATCTTTAGAGTTTGCAATGCTAGCTTTGAATCACTCATATGTGGACCCACCAGAATGACACAACTCAATCTCACAACTGGTAGAGGCATATGGATTTTGTTCTTCACAGAAGGGTGAAGAACAAATCCTGCACAAAATGAACTCAACTGCTTTTAGTTCACTTCTTGATGCACACACATTCTACCAACACTCCTACCTCTGGCTAACTGATGAGTAAGGAAGGGCTGAAAAGACAAGGAACTATGGGGTGCCCTATCTGTTCCTTTCCTTGTATGTCACCGTTCTCAGCGTAAGTGGTTGGCTGGCCCTGGGAAGTAATAGGAGTGTGGAAGGATATGCTGAGGTTCCTGGTTGTTAATGTTTCTTAGAACACCATTGCCTTCTTTCTGCATTTGGTGCAAGTTCTGGTGTGCGGGGAGCATGTGGCCTCTGAGGGTGGCCCATGCCCTTCTTTACTGAGTGGCAGATGTCACTCGCTTTGCTTGTATTCACTGCCCTCCCTCACATTGTCCCGGGTAATGCTGGGCTCACGGGCACCCTGAATGCTCCATGCAGAGGAGGAGGCTAGAAGTGCAGGATACAGCCGTCACCCTACCTCTTATGCTCAGAAACATGCTCCTCTGTCCCACCAACTTCACTCACAAAACACAAGTTCAAAGATAAAATCACTGAAAATCTCAACCCATCCACCACAGAGCACAAGACCCAGCTCCAGGCCCTCCTGAGGGCAGGTCTCTGTGTCTACAGATTTCCACTCCAAAGCCAGCCCCGCCTGTCCCTCCACTTCCTCTCTCCAGCCACCTTTAGGCTTGGAGACCACAGTCAAAACTAAAGGAATGTGTCCAGTTGTTTTACAACTGCAGTGGATGGCATGTTTTCAATATCAATTGACTGGTTGTTCTCAGCATGTTTCATCCCCCTCACAATCCCCAGGTTTTACCTTTTTTACTTTATTTAACTGCACAAGATATAACATTTTGTGCTCAAGGACTGAGGGAATAGAGGTGAGGGGAGAGAGCAGAGAAAACTTAGTCTATTCTCAATTTTTAAGCTTCCAAAGGCTCATCAGTAAATGGAAAAGAGTTGTGGCATAGAGAAGAGATTTGGAAGAAAGCATGGTGATAAAAAGAAATTGTCTTGCTGGGTGTGGTGAGACACGCCTGTAGTCCCTGCTACTCTGGAGGCTGAGTTAGGATAATTGCTTGAGCCAGGAGTTCAAGTCCAGTCTGGACAACGTAGCAAGATTCCCCCTTCTCTATATAAAAAAAACATAATCAGTCAAGACTGGAAAACAATTCCCAGGCAGAGGGAGCATGGAGATGTGGCGGGAAATCCAGAGAAGGCAGCCATCAGCGGTTTCCCTGGAAACAGGTCTTAATCAAATCCCTAAATCCCAGGGCTGAGCCTTGGGAATTAATGAGATTGGTCAAAGATCATTTTATATATACCACAAAACCGCAGTTGTATGAGAACAGTCATAAATGTGAAAGATAGAAATTATATTTGAGATAAAAGCATATTTTAAAAATATATTCTTTAATCAAAACAAATGATGAAGCCAGAATACAGAGAAAATTCTTGAATACTTGTATGGTGAGTTAATAATGACCCTCAAGAGTGTCTACATCCTAATCCCTGGAACCTGTGAATATGACCTTACATGGCAAAGGGAACTTTGTGGACATGATTAAGAATCTTGAGACGAGGGATTATCCTGGATTATCCTCGTGGGCCATAAATATGATAATAAGAATGCTTATAAAAAGGAGTCAGAGGAACATTTGACTACAGAAGGGGAGATGGTTATGTGGTGGGGAGCAGAGATTGGGTGATGCACTTTGAAGACAGAGGAAGGGGCCACAAGCCAAGGAATGCAGGTGGCCACCAGGAGCTGGAAACAGCAAGGAAATGGGTTCTCCCCTAGAGAAATGGGTTTTTCCCCATGTCGGCCAGGCTGGTCTCCAACTCCAGATGGAACCAGCCCTGCAGACACCTTGACGTTAGTGTAGGGAACCTGATTTGGGACTACTGGCCTCCAGCAATGTAAGGGAGGTGATAATGATGAAACAGAGTAGGTTTGTTCTCCATTCTCAGGTTTACCTTTAGTTTACTCTTGCTTTGATCCTTGGGAAGTCTCTGGAACAAACACATTTAGGAATGCATAGATTTCTCCCTTCCCTTCCCTCCCCTCTCCTCCCCTCCCTTCTTTCCTTCCTTTCTTTCTTTCTCCTTTCTTTTTAAGACGGAGTCTCACTCTGTCACCTTAGGCTGGAGTGCAGTGGCACAATCTCAGCTCCCTGCAACCTCTACCTCCAGGGTTCCACTGATTCTCCTGCTTCAGCCTCCCAAGAAGTTGGGATTATAGGTACATGCCACCACGTCCAGCTACTTTTTTCCCCATGTCGGCCAGGCTGGTCTCCAACTCCTGACCTCAAGTGATTCACCCACCTCGGCCTCCCAAAGTGCTGGGATTACAGGCATGAGCCACTGCGCCCAGCTCAATCTTTATATTTCAACACTGATTTATGTTGGTGGAGCAGACACTTGGGCCTGGGAGTGGGGAGTGGCTGGGAGAGGAGGAGGCCAGAGCTATCCAATCTTTCGAAGATCCCACACTCTACGTTTTTTCAAGTTTTTCTTAATGTCACCTGTCTCTGCCCAAAAAGGGGATACTTTAGATGACTTAAGTGGCCTGGAGAATAAACCTGCTTCACTATCTCTTGCAGGCCTGGATGAGTGACCTGAAGAGTGAATGCTGTTTGTGCTGAGGTGGAAAAGCTCTGTATGCTTCATGAACAATTCTGCATTGGCAGCATCTTATAAAGTAGTGCAAGGCTGGTCTTCCAACTGGGGCCGGGCCTTTTTGTGAGTCTCTGCAAACACCTGCTCCTCTTCAACAGCTCTGGAGGGCAGTGCTGCATCTTGAGATAAACATAAATATGTATATTAAATTTCTTTATATATATTTACATATATAAATATAAAATATGAATATTATTTAGAATACTGATTCGCCCTCTATTTTGTCAAGATAACATCGTTCCCAACTTCATGATGTCAGTGTAACATTCTCTTTTTTTTTCTTTTCTGAGACAGGGTCTTGCTCTGTTGTCCAGGCTGGAGTGCAGTGGTGCCATTGCAGCTCAGTGCAGCGTTGACCCTCTGGGCTCAAGTGATCCTCCTGCCTCAACTTCCCAAGTACCTGGCTTTTTTTTTTTTTATTTTTTTATAGAGGAAAGGTCTCAAAACTCCCAGGCCCAAGCATTCCTCCTGTCTTGGCCTTCCAAAGTGCTGGTGTGAGCCACTGCACCCAGCCACATCCTCTTAATTAACCCTCACAACATCCCTACACTTTGGATGTTACAATTAAGGTTCAGTGAGGTCCCGTCACTTGCCTAAGGTCATACACCAACTATGTGGCCTACAGCTTTGGTTAAGCAGCCCCAGTGGGGGATTTGGCTGGGTCTCCTTGACCAGGAAGACAAAGCCAGAAGACGAAGGCAGAGGCAGACACTGGAGTGGAGTTGTTGGGGGGAGTCTGAATTGGTCTTCTTCAGCTAAACGAAGGTTCCTTAGAAAGAGTCCTGTCACCCAGAGGAGGAGGCATCCCACTGGTCCGGAGTGGGCAGGAATCTAAGAGCAGAACTCTCCAAATTGTGGATTGGGGGTGGGCCCTCCTGGGAAATGCTTGGCCAGTAGGGAGCACTGCGTTCTCCATTCTACAAATGTCGTAGGCTCCTTCCCACCTGATAGCTTTCTGCCCACTTGTCATTCTTCCCCTTAAACAGGGTTCTCAGGAAAAGGCCTGACATGTGCATCCAAACTGCAGAAATTCTGCAAATGGCATGCCGCATTGGCCCATGCCCAGAGCTGTTGATTATCATGAGGGCGCAAGTAACCTTAAGAGAAATTAATACATTTTGAGCACCAGCAAAATGACTCCAAGAGTAATGTAAGGGCTGGCTATCATTACTGGACCAGAAATATTTCTGAGAGTTGCTCTTAACATCCCCTCTTAATTCTTCCTTCTCATCTGCAAGTGAATGCTATGATGTTTAGGTTTCCTGAAAGAAACATGGTTGATAGTAAACTGTGTGTGACCCCTGCAGCTTAATTCATCCCTGAACAACAATTAATACTGATGGTTTGAAGGATGGATATTTTCTTGGGCAGAGGAAAAAGCTGAAGCATAGAGTCAGCCCTTCCACCCTGGGTATTAATTATTAAAGCTAGCAGTTACCCCTCAGGCACAGCCACCGTGATTTAGAGATTGCTGATAGTCCCCAAGTAGGAGTGGGAGAGGGAGCAGGTGACAGTCAAAAAACTATATAGGTAGCCTCCATTAAGAGCTCAGTTTGGAACTGGACTGCCTATGTTCTTTTCTTTTCTCTTCCTTTTCTGTGACAGGGTCTCTTCAGTTGCCCATTCTGGAGAGCAGTGGCACAATCAGAGCTCACTGCAGCCTCGACCTCCTGGCCTCAAATGATCCTCCTACCTTGGTCTTCCAAAGTGCTGGGATTACAGGCTTGAGCCACTTTGCCTGATCTGAGTTCTAATTCTGACTCCATTGTCTACTAGTTGAACAACACTGGAAAACTGACTTCACTTCGCTTAAGTGTAAGTGTTGTCATCTGCAAAATGAGGGTCATGAGCATACTGATCTTGTAGGGTTTGTTGTGACGGTTAAACTAGATACTCTATGTAAATCATCGAGCACAGTTTCTGGTATACATAAAGCATACATAAAACTTTACTTTTTTTTTTAGACACTAGATCCCACTATGTTGTCTGGGCTGGTTTTGAACCCCTGGCCTCAAGGGATCTTCCTGCGTTGGCCTCCCAAAGCCCTGGGATTACAGGCACAAGCCACTGCGTCTGACTAAATATGATTATTATGTTTATGGGCCTCCATTTTTTAGCCTTCAGTAAAGCACCAAATGTTGTTTCTAAAAAATACCCACTACTGGCCGGGCGCAGTGGCTCATGCCTGTAATCCCAGCACTTTGGGGGGCAGAAGCAGGCGGATCACCTGAGGTCAGGAGTTCAAGACTAGCCTGGCCAACATGGTGGAAACCCCATCTCTACAAAAATACAAAAGTTAGCCAAGCATGACGGTGGGTGCCTGAAATCCCAGCTATTAGGGAGGCTGAGGCAGGAGAATTGGTTGAATCCAAGAGGTGGAGGTTGCAGTGAGCCCAGATCAAGCCACTGCACTCCAGCCTGGGCAACAGAGTAAGACTCTGTCAAACAGACAAACAAACACCACTACTTAGAATGCTATGAGAAAGAGGTATCTGTGTTGACCTTATTAGAATAAAGTGAGACATCCTTTTTGTTTAAACCTTGATGAAAATGTCCTAACCTCTATTAATTAGTAGTGCTGCTTTAGCAATTAGAACAAACATTAGGGAGCAATGTTTCTCTGATAATTGAGCTGCTCATTGTAATCAGGGGCATTATTAATCCCAACATTAATGCCTATAAAAAACAATTACCGAATTGTTTATCAGTAAAAGAGAAATGGTTGGAGGTTTCACTAAATTTGATGAAATCCCTAATATGAGTGTTTCTTCTTGTGGTTCTATTCTCTTTCTCCCACCATGAGTGCAGTTGTGTTCCACCTAGGTGATGGCTCAGGTTTGCTACATGTGTTTTGTAGATGTCTAGCCTTTTGATGATGATTTTGTAGGGGCCATTCTTCAGTATTCTCACAGTAAGAAACCTGAGGGATAGATGTGACTTTATACTAAGTCTACAACAATATGTCAGTTCAAACCCCACTGCTGGTCAGGCGCGGTGGCTCACACCTGTAATCACACCTTGGGAAGCCGAGGTGGGCGGATCACTTGAGGTCAGGAGTTCGAGACCAGCCTGGCCAACTTGGTGAAACCCTGTCTCTATTAAACACACACACACATTAGCCAGGCATGGTGGCTCATGCCTGTAATCCCAGCTACTCGGGAGGCTGAGGCAGGAGAATCGCTTGAACGTGGGAGGCAGAGTTTGCAGTGAGCCGAGGTCACGCCACTGCACTCCATCCTGGGCAACAGAGCTAGACTCTGTCTCAAAAACAAAACAAAAAACAACCAACCAGCCAACCAAACAAACAAACAAACAAAAACCCAGTGTTGACTTTAAGTTGCACTTGTCCCATCCATGGGGTTGTGAACTCAGGAGTGCTATGAAAGGCTCCCAGCTAGGAGTATCCCTCTCTGCTTCTTAGAATACCTGGGATCCTACTGCTAAGCACTTTGTTCATTTGTGTTAAGCACCAACCTGCAATTTCTCCTTTACAGGCAAATGCACTTCAGGGATTGGTACTTGTATCAGATCCCTTTATTTCATTGGAGAACAAGTAGAGTGGGGGTTGGGTGTGTTTAAAGTGGGAAGATGTAGCCAAGGGGACAGGGAAGAGACACAAGACAAACTTACAAAACTGGGAAAGGGGCTTTGGAATCAGCAGTGGCTCACTAAATTACCCCATTATCTAAGAATAGGAAGATCTATAATAATTTCCAAAAATTTTTTTTCTTCACTCTAAATGTCTCATGATGTTTGCTTGTTGAAAAAAAAATTAATTTCAAATCCTGGGAAAAAAAGGTAGGTTGAAACATTAATCAGAGTTATTTGTGCTGCTTTGCAGGTGTCTAGCTGCCTTAAATTACCTTGTGAAAATGTTAATTATCTAAACAACTTAAAATAGAAAAAAAAAATCCCATGATAAGAAGCCATTTATCTACCTCCTCCCAACCACTTCCTTTTTTTTTTTTTTTGAGACAGGGACTGGGTCTGTCAACCATGCTAGAAGGCTGGAGTGCAGTCGTGAAATCATGGTTCACTGCAATCTCTGTTTCTTGGGTTTGAGCCATCCTCCCACCTCAGACCCCTGAGTAGATGGGACTACAGGCATGCATCACCACGCCTGGCTAATTTTTGTTTGTTTGTTTTTTGGTAGAGATAAGGTTTCACCATGTTGCCCAGGCTGGTCTCGAACTCCTGGGCTCAAGCAATCTGCCCATCTCGGCCTCCCAAAGTGCTAGGACTATAGGCATGAGCCACTGTACCCATCTCCATTTTAATGTACTTTAATTCTTTTCCCAAGTCCTCGCTTGCTTCCTTTGCTGGCACACAGATTCCATGCCCACCATTAGGATCAATCTCTCAAACTCTCCCACTCCGCCATACACATGGGTCAAAACCCCACTTTGGCAAAACCCAATCCATTGTCAACCCTGTTTCTGAGCCTGACAACTGAATGTAGTTGGAGAGAAACATAACGATGGTGGCCCATTTCATGTTAAATTCTCAACCACAAATCCAGATATGTTTCTCTCTAGTCCACTGATCCTTGAACTCTCCTAGATAACTATTTTGACTATTCCACACCTTCTTTCCCCAAACTCCTATCCCAGGGATCCTCAGTTCTGGCTGCACTGTTGAGTCACCCAGAAACCTTATAACACACCAGTGCCCAGGTCCCACCTCCAGAGAATCTAATTTACTTGGTGTGTTCAGGTGCAGTGGCTCATGCCTATAATCCCAGCACTCTGGGAGGCTGAGGCAGGTAGATCACCTGAGGTCAGGAGTTTGAGACCAGCCTGGCCAACATGGTAAAACCCTGTCTCTACTAAAAATACAAAAATTAGCCAGGTGTGGTGGTAGGCTCCTGCAATCCCAGCTACTTGGGAGGCTGAGGCAGGAGAATCGCTTGAACCCGGGAGGTGGAGTTTGCAGTGAACTGAGATCGTGCCTTTGCACTCCAGCCTGGGTGACAGAGTGAAACTCTGTCTCAAAAATAATAGTAATAATAATAATTTACTTGGTGTGGATCAGGGCCCTGGATATAAGTGTGTTTTTGAAACTCCCCAGGTGATCCTAATGTACAGCCAAGAATGGAAGCTAAACTCCTCGCCCTCCCTTCATCAGGTAGAGCTCATGACCTGGCTTCCCACTTCACTGAGAAAATCAAATCAGTAAGGAAAGAACACCACAGCAGACTTCCACTAAATCTAGGAATATGCCTGCACGAAGTCTTTACTCCACTGCCTTCTACAAGAAGACAAACCTTCTACTTGTGCATTCCAACTCGCCACCATTCAAGCAATCAAGGATTTTGCTTTGGCAATTGTTCCCTTTCTCTCCAGCATCTCCCCCATATCCTTTCTATTGAAACATTTCTACAATCATTCAAACATCTGATTTAAAAAAAAAAATCCCTCTCTCAACTCCTTAGCTCTGTTTGGCACCTCCCCTTTCTTCCTCCCTTTTCAGCAAAACTCCTCAAACTTTATATTGACTCAATACCCCCATTTCTTCTCCCATTCTCAGATCCACTCCAATCATAGTTTTATCTGCTCACTGACAAACCCAGAGGTTAATTCTCAGTCCTCTTCCTATATCTCTTAGCAACATTTGACAGTTATTTGAAAGTATTCCTCCTTGAAATACTTTCTTAGCCACCAGGACTTTACTTTGTCTCAATTCTCCAGCCTTCTCAGTCTCCTTGAATGACTCATCTGCCTCATGTTTAGAAATCATGTGCTCTGGGAATCCCCCTCAGACCCATTTCCTCCGTATTTATGCTCCATCCCTGGTGGTTTCATCCAAGATGTATCTACTGCCGGGTGCAGTGGCTCATGCCTGTAATCCCAGCACTTTGGGAGGCCGAGGTGGGCGGATCATTTGAGGTCAGGAGTTTGAGATCAGCCTGGCCAACATGGTGAAACCCCGTCTTACTAAAAATACAAAAATTAGTCCGGCGTGGTGGCAGGTGCCTGTAATCCCAGCTACTTGGGAGGCTGAGGCAGGAGAATTGCTTGAACCCAGGAAGCAGAGGTTGCAGTGAGCCCAGATCAAGACACTGCACTCCAGCCTGGTTGACAGAATGAGACTGTCTCAAAACAATAACAACAACAAAACAAACAAGATGTATCTACCATCTATCTGCTAATGGCACTCACAATCTTATCTCCAGCCTAGACCTGGATGAACTCCAGATTCCTGTTTTCAACAACCTGCTTTCCAGACCCACTCAGATATGTTAAACTCTACATGTTGAAAACCAAGCTATTGTTCCTTCCCTTTAATCCTGCTGCTTTTGCAGTAGCCCATGCAAACAACAACAGCAAAGCCAAAACCATGGAATCCTTCTCAACTTATGTCTTTCTCTCACTGTCCACATTTAATTCTTTCATAAAAGTTGTGGGTTCTACCTTCAAGACATATTCTGATCTGACCAATTCTCATCACTTCCACCATTCCCAGTCTGGTCCCAAATACCCTCTTTTATGGCCTGGACTATCGCAATAGTATCTGAACTGGTCTTCCTGATTCCACTTTTCCTCTGCTCCAATCTATTTCTCTCTAAGCAGCTAAAGTGAGGCCCTTAAGATGCAAGTCAGATCTTATTTCTCTGCTCAATGCTCTCCAGTGGCTCCCCATTTTACCCAAAATAAAGTACAAAGTATTGCAAGATTTAACACCCAACTCTTTGATTTCATCTGCTACCACTTCCTCTCATCTCCATCTCAGCCACATCTGCCTCCTCATTGCTGACTGACCACAGCTAGTGTGCTCCTGCTTTGGGTGCCTCGCACTTGTTTCTCATCCTTGAATGCACATGGCTTGCTTCTTTAATCCATTCGAGGTTCTGCCCAAATGTCACCTTATCAGAGCAACTTCTCCCAACTAATTTATACAAGCTTGTGCACACACACACACACGCACACACACACACTCCACAATCACAACCACCATCAGTCTCTGTCCCTCTGCTTTTTATCTCTTATCAACAACAGGTATATACATATTTACTAGGTTGTTTTTTTTTTTGTCTCTTCTCTCCCCTCCACCCCAACCATTTCAATGTAAGTGCTATAAAAACAGGGTCTTCGTTCTTTTTCTCTGATTTATTTATTTCCAGTGCCTAGAAGAGAGCCTGGCACATAATAGGACTCAATACATATTTGTTGAATTAGTGAGTGAATGAATGAATGAATCAATCAATCAATGAAAAAGTCAGATCATCTCAGTCTGAACACAAGGGAATTTTCTCGAGAGTTTCCCAGAGGATTGTCCTGTTTCCTTCTTTCTGCCTGTCTGTGTTGGCTCCTAGATAAATTTACCACATAAAAGCACTGTGAGAGAGGTTGGACCCTTAGGTCCCTGTGTTAGATATGACCCCAAATGTCACCCTGTGCCATGCATATTCTCCGACCTCCTCCGCAACATGTGGGCCACCGTCCAGCAGCTGCACTCTTTCTCCCCCTACCCTCTCTCAGCCCCAGGAGCTTCTCCTTGGCTGTAGCCCCCTCCTTTTGGATGATGAAGGCAATGTGGGGAGAAGCAGCAGCTTCAATGACACCATCCCTGCCTTCTCCATCCTTAGTGACCAGCAACACACAGACTTCCCAAGCCTCGTCTGGCCTGTGCAGTCTGGAGCTGGCCAGGGCATTCTCTGGCACATTAGCATTCATGTTCATTTCTGTGTCCTGCCACAGCTTGACTATTTGCAAAATCAAGACTTGTAAAACTACCAAGGAAAAATATATACTGTATTTGATGGCTTCTAAGATGCCCTCTTCCTTTTTTTCACATTTCACATCTCTAACATCAGGAATGTCTTATAATTGGTGCTGGGCAAGTGAAAATCCCTGTGCAGTTAACAGAGTCTAAGTCTATGCCAACTTCATTGCTGTTCCTAGGACATGCCTGACCTCATATACCCCTTGGTGTGCCAGGCCACAGGCCTTCTGAGAACCACTGGAAGAAGGAAATTGAATCTAGTTATTGTATGAAAACCTTGGATTAGGTAAAACAAAACAAAACAAAACAAACAAAACATCAGCATCAAGATCTTATTACTCTGCTCTATGCTCTCCAGTGGCTCCCCATATCACTCCAAATAAAATCCAAAGTCTTGCAAGATTTAACACCCACCCAGCTTCCTCTTTGATTTCATCTGCTACCACTTCTCTCTCAGCTCTGTCATCTGCCTCCTCAGTGCTGACTGACCACAGCTAGCATGCTCCTGCTTGGGGGACACATAGAATGGGAGGCCAGTAGCTTGGATGAGTTAGGAGCACTTGTATAAGAAATGCAGCACACCAAATGCTCTGAGTGACTTGGAGGAGCATATTGTGGAGAAAACCTGGGCATTGACAGCTCTGAGTTAGAAAGTAAACAAGGGGCCTTTCTGAATGTGAAATTCGGAAAACTTTAACCAATTAATTTATATTTTATCTGTATGCATGCAATAGAGTGATACATAATAAAAATCTGTCCAAAAATTACGATCGAATAGCTTTTTCAATAAGTTTAAATTATAATTAGAACAGAAAAGAAACCATTGTGTCATAGTTTCCTATGGCAGCACTTTTTTCTTTTTTAGTGATACATAAAACAATGGTTCACTGTACTGTGAAAGGAGGTTTAGACTTAATGAAATATGGTGATTAGCCCTAGTTACATAAAAGCATGAACCATTGGTTTAACAAAACCTAAGGAATCTACTACACAAATGAATTGCTTTTTACTACCTTGAGCTGTTTGGGAAAACCATAAAGCCAAAAGCTCAATATTAATCTAAAATTATTTAATTATATTTTATAATTACATTATTTGGAAGATGTTTTCAAATGACTCAAAGTTAAAAGATCTCAGTGTGATATCGATTCTATAATTACTCTCAGAAATGATGTTACTAATAAAAGTTAATGAGGTAGAATCATAATGGTCATTACCAAATAGGAGGATGCCAGCCAGAGGAGAAAGTTTTTTGTTTTCCAATTGTTTTATCCCCTCACTCCTTCTCTTACCACATTGAGAAGCAGTCATCTGTTTTCAAAGGTTGGAATGTTTTTACTTTTCTTGTTTGGAAACATTGGCTTAAACAAATGTAAGTGCTATAAAATACTTCACTCTAAGTTGAAATATTCATCTAATTTTTATTGGACAAGCTTTGAAGTAACAATGTGATTTCTCAGTGTTTCTTTTGTGTCCATATAATCCTCTCCCCAGTGTTGCATGCGGTGTGAGCTACAAGCATTTGTGAGCCTAGGAAGCACAAGGCCCCAAGGTTTCCTGGGGATTAGCACCATACAAATGCAAATTAGGGACACTGGAAGACTCTGTCCATCCTTGTCACTGCTGTTGTTTTGTTCCTTGGTTCCTTATGGGTAGCAAAGCAATTCATTGTTTTTAAAACACATACCTTAGCTGTTGACTTTTTCATTGGCTAGCTGGAGAAGAAAAGAAGGAACTCTTTCCTACAGATTTTAACTCTCTGAATCCCATTCAATTATTTTTTCCATTCAACTCTTTTAAATAGATAACATGAAATCTTGCAGGAGCCTCACACAATTCCTAATTGCAGAATTTGAACTTGAGCTATGGAGTCTTATTCTTCTTCTTGCATCTTCAACCTATGCTTTACTATCACCCTTTTTGATAAGTCGGATTACTTGTACCCTCTTCAACATCTTTCAGCTGGTTAGCACAGTATATAGGTATGTTGGAAACCAGATATTTTCTGTGGCATAATTCTTCCAAGGGAGTAAAAACGCTTTGCAAGCACTTCCTCATTTTTCAGCCAATCCACATAGCAAGGAATGTTCCATGAATCTTTTCCTTTTGATATATTGTCTGTTAGTGATGATCATGAATCCATGCCTGTGCAGAGCCCCTGATGTGGAAGGAGGAACCACAGGGGCTGGGGAGGGGAGGGCATGAGTGAAGGTTCCTGCTCCACACTAGAACTGACCCCACTTGGCGGCAAAATGGTCCTTCATCCTTTATGCATTCATAGAAATTGCAACATGCCTTTCTGTTTCACGTAACTACAATTTAGTTAATGCCCAGTAGGATTTGTAAGCCCTTCACATCTCTGAGGATTTATTTTATTTCAGAGTGAAAGTGACTTTATGGCCCATTTACCATTAGTGTGACTTATTGCATTATTCGAAGGAGGAGGAGGGGAGCAAGAAGACAAGGCAGTCTCCGTTACGCGTAACGCCATTAACAGGATGACCACCACACATTCCTGCCCAAGGAAGAGGGGCAGATGCAACCTTTCTGTGCTATTGTTTATGAGAGCACTGAAGCATGGGTGATCATGCAATATTTTACTAGATGAGTGTTTCAAGTGTGTGTGTGAAGGAGATGTTAAAATAGAGGTGTGAGAGTAATTAATATTTGGAAGTAATGGATATTTTGAGTTCAAAAGATGCCACACGTCAACGATGACGAGGAATGACTAGCTACTTAACTCCAGTGCTGGCACCCTTAAATTACAGGGATACTGCAGCGAGACGGAGTTAGCATCTGACCGGCGACCAGCAGTGGACCGGCGAGGCGGGCTCCTAATCAGAGCGAGATTCCCAGAAGCTGGACAGCCCCTGTATTTATGGGAGCATGCGGCGCAGCTGGCAGTGACCCCCAGGAAGCCTCGGCAGCAGCCGCCGCCGCCGCGGGAGTGGTGACCTCGGGCCCTCCGCCTACCTGGGGCGTTTCGGCGGCGCCTGGTTCAGAACCACCGGGGCGGACAGCTCCCTGGAACCGCACGCGGACTGCGGAAGGGGACCGTGAGCCGGATGGGTCCGCGCTCCGTCCGCGGACCCGGACCGCTGGAAGCATCCGGGGCGCCCTCCCCTCCTGTCCCCCAGTCCCGCCCTTCCCACCCCACGCTGCGCGTGGCAGTCCCGGGCCACGCGTCCCTGTAGGAGGAGACCGGCACTGCCGCCGGCGGCCCTCCCCCTTCCCGCCAGCCCCGGCCGCGCGCCCCGCCCCGCCCCGCAGAGGAAGGTGGGGGCGTTCCCCGCGCCGGGCCCGCCCAGCTCCCCCGCGGCCGTCCGGGCTGGGCTCCCCATTGGCCGGCGAGCGGGAGGTGCGAGGAGGCAGGGCCCGCCTCTGGCGGCTCGCGCCCGGGAAGGTCGGCAGCCGAGAGCCGGAGGCCGCGGAGAGGGCGCGCAGGGACGCGGCGGGCGCCGAGGACGGCGGCCCGGTCTCGGACCTTTGCTCCCCCCCGGGGCCCTTTGCCACCCCGCCTTCCCCGGCCCCAGACTGCGGCCCCGACCCGAGGCCCGCCTGGCCCGAGGCGGCCAAGACGGCGGGCCGGCCGGGGAGGGGGGCCTGTCTGGGCGGCCGGGCGGGGGGCCGGGCCCGGGGCCCGGTGGGGGGCGGGCGCGCGGGCGGCGGCCGGGGCCATGGCCGAGGGCGGCGGGGGCGCGCGGAGGAGGGCGCCGGCGCTGCTCGAGGCTGCCCGCGCGCGCTACGAGAGCCTGCACATCTCGGACGACGTGTTCGGCGAGTCTGGCCCGGACAGCGGCGGGAACCCCTTCTACAGCACCTCGGCCGCCTCGCGTTCCTCCTCGGCCGCCTCCTCGGACGACGAGCGCGAGCCCCCGGGACCCCCAGGGGCCGCCCCGCCACCTCCCCGTGCCCCGGACGCTCAGGAGCCGGAGGAGGACGAGGCCGGCGCGGGCTGGAGCGCCGCGCTGCGCGACCGCCCGCCCCCGCGCTTCGAGGACACCGGCGGTAAGGGGCGGCCCGCGGGTGGGTGTCGGGGGCGGCGCTGGAACTGGGCGCGGGGGAGGCGTGGGTGCTGGGGCGGGCGAGTCCAGACTCTCCGTGGGCTGGCTTGTGGGTGTCTCTCCGGAAACAGATGAGGCTGCAGGAGCGGGGATCGGTCTGACTGCTCCTGGGGGTTCCGAACCCGTGAGTGGAGGGGGTGAGGCGGAGGCCATGGCCAGCACTTTTCCAGTGACAAGGTCGTCGGGGACCTTTTCCTTCACTTCCTGGGAGCACCCCAGCCCCTGCACGGGAAGCCTGTCACACCTGTGGGTCGGACTTTAGGGGTGGATTGAAGTTAGGCTTTCCTAGTTGAGGGGGCTTTTCTGAAAGCCCGGCGTGGCTGGTGGAGGCAGGGGGAGTCGTTTTTTCACTGACAGCCCAAGAGCGAGCCTTACAGCAGGTGACGGGAACGAGGCAGGTAGGAGTTGGCCCAGTGAGAGTTGAGGGAGAGGCCACCCGCGGCATCTTGACTCGGCTTAGTTTTCTCCTTAATCTGAGAAACTTTCTTTGTCCGCGCCATTCCAGATCTCTTGTTAAGAATGGGGAGGAGTGAAGGGACCGATTGGGCAGCGTTAAGGTGCTTGCTTTTCCGCCAGAAGGTACTTTCAGGTGTGTCCTGCTTACCACTGTGGTCACAGACAAGCCCCGAATACCTGGAGAAGGTGGCTGGGGTGCTGGCAGCTGCGGCTGCCCCACTCCTTTTCACTGCCTGTTTTTGTGGGAGTTGGCTGTTGAAATATCACCACTTCCCTGCAGAAGCTCCGCAGCCTCTGCCTTCTTTGAAAGCTGCAGACCAGCCGCCTTCTCATGCTGGTATTTCTTGTTCCACGGCCTTCTGTAGCAGGCCCGTGCTCCTGCATGCTGTGTTCTTCCGTAGTGCGCGCAACCGGTGTTGATGAGGGCCAGGGAGTGGCCGCGGTGGGCATGATGCGGCTTTTCCTGTGGCCTTCTCTGATTATTGTTCAACCGGTCAGGAACACGGCACATGGGAAGGCAGGCCCAAGGGACCTCCAGCTGGTGCCTGGACTTGGATCTGGGCATCATGCTGCAGCCTGCTGGGAGGCCGATAAGGTTAGCTGGACTCTCAGTAGGGAGTGGTCTGCAGACCTCTGGCAGGCTGCGGTGTGGATGCGCGGAGCTAAAGCTGGGCTTGCAAAGTCACAGTTAGCTGTGCACTGCTTTGGGGGTGGGTACATTTTAAAGCATGTGCGTGTGGGCTGTAGTTAAGAGCTTGGGAATTTTCAAAATCATTGAGTCTGTATAGCCCTTTTATACTGTCCTATATTTTCCAGGATGTCATTAAGATCTCCCGGCCCTAGACAGCTGTTTTCCGTATTGGCTCTTTAAGAATTGTACTAGTCCACAGACCTGGTTTGGCAGACTTTATGCCGTGAGCATCTGTGATCTAATTTCGATCCTGGAACATTTGAGATCCAGGTCCACCTGGGACTGCACAGCAAGTCTCTGCGTGTCTCAGGGCGAAATAGAGAACTTGTGCTAGGTCAAGCCTAGTTATGAATAAGAATCCTGAATGTGCTGATGTGAGAAGGGTGAGCACACTGAAATAAATTTTAAATCCATCTTGTATTTCTTAGTAACCTTGAAATGGGAGAAATTCTGCAGCAGAGCCATTTAATCCAGCCACCGCAGGACTTACGGTCATGAAGAGCAGGATCGTGTGTCATTTAGCGTTAGGTTCAAATTTTGCTTCCTGCAGATGCCCACTGAGTTCACACCTGGACAGAAGAATCAGGTCCTTTAACCAAAGACATTAGTGGTTATTGCCGGTATTTTTACCCAGTTTTGTTTTTCTGCCCTGTGTGGGAGCTTGCCTTTTAACTCCACATCTGATTTAGAAATTCCTCTTTGCAAGTTTCTCCCTGAGGGAAATTTGGAGTGGTGGGGAGTGGAGGGATGAGGTTGATGGCTTGTTAAACTTGAATTCAGTTTCCCCAAAACAATGGAATATGATTTATGGGGGCTGAAAATAGATGCAGAAGCGTAGGTTTGGTCAGAGAAAATCCTTGCGCCTGCCAGTGTGGAGGGAGATGGATGTGTTTATTAAGAGGCTGAGAGCTGCAACCTGGCCACTCGGAGAGCAAAGAGGATCAGCCTGCTAGGGTTTACCAGAGCACAGTATCTAAAACGCTCTGAGAAGCGTGCGCTCCCCACTTGCAAAGAATGCAGCCAGGATCTCTCTTCCATCTTTGTTCCCCTGTTTATTAACAAATCTCACTGCGTGGGTAGAGTGGGGTGGGGAGGAAAGTAAGCAGGTGGCATTTTGATCTCTAATCAGGCTTTATAATGGAAAATTTATAATTCAAATTGCTCTTGCTGCTGGAATCAGATGAGGAAAGCACAGAATTCGAGATTTGATAGAGGCCTCCTGCCTTGCTCCTACTGTAAAAACAGGTATATGTGTATATACATAAATGTGTATTTTATGGAAATGTGCGGGTATGCAAATGTGTGTATGTAACTGGGTATTGTATGCAAATGTGTATTGCTTGTGCTAGGTTTTTGGGTTTTTTTTAAATCAGAAAGAGATAACTCTGATGACTTAGAAACCTTTGCAGAGTCGCTGTGCATGAGGGAGGTAGACACTGGGGACCATTATGAGTTGTGGTCGGAGCTGCCACATCCCCCCACCCCCACCATAAGGGAGGGCACACAGTAGGGAGATACTTGGTGCCCATTTGGGAGGGGCAGGGAAGGGAGCAGTGCTAGTTCCTGTACCAGTCCTAAAAGCAACATTTCTGTAGTTAAGGTTGGAAATTCTAGCCATTTTTCAGGTTGTTTTTGTCTTCCCAGCGCTTTCCTTCTGTTTTTCAGCGTATTTAGCTTTCTAGATCAGGCACTCTGGAAGTGTGGCCGGTAGTTATGGGTGGAGTGGGCCCTTGCCCACTCCTCTGTCTGCTCTCTCACCTCCCTCTAGGTTCTGACTGTGCATTGAGGTGTGGATCCCCTCGGGGTGATTTAAATGCACACGCTATGCTTGCAGGGCTAGCTATTGGGCTCTTACCCCTGTGGAGATGCATGATCTGCCTGGCAGCTGAAACGCCTACTGGGAGTGCAGAGCCTAGGACCCTCTCTTAACCAGACTTGCAGCATATATCCCCCCAAAATAGCCCCCTCAAGCTGTCAGCCTGCCTGCCCTCTGTGCAAATAACCAACACAGCATGTGAGCTCACTCTTTGGAAACAGAATGAAATTCAGGCCCGGCTGCTTTTTGAGCCTCTGCCCTTTTGGTTTCTTATTCTGAGCAGTCTTGTGATTCGTTTCTCGGAGGAGGCAGAGGAACAGACAGATTTCGCAGATGCTCAAGGGCTCCCGTCTGTTTGGTTTGTCAGTCCTTTGTCATGGCTGGCCGGGATCTGAGCTGTTCACTCTTTCTATTAGAGGTTAGACTTCATAGAAGAGAGAAAGAGAGAGAGAGAGAGAAAAAATATATATGTGTGTGTGTATGTGTGTGTTTTCCCCCCATTTACCATATCAGCAACCTCTAATCATTCAGTGGGGAGGTATGACCTTGAGCAGCTGGAGAGAAACATATAGCATTGGAAATTAACATTGTTGAATGTTTTATCTTTACAGTTTGTTGTTGGTTTAAAGCCTTCTTAACAAAAAGAAAAGAAAAATCTTTCTCTCAAAACCAGAATTAAACTGAGACCCTTGGCTCTAAAGGGGTTTGTGAACTCAGAGACCTGGAACCCTTTCTATGGTGTTAAGTATAAGAAGCTGCTCCTACCTTTAGCTCTGTGCAGGATTCTGTGGCTCCAGGAGGAACTTTCAATCTTGGTGAGCTGCAAGATAATCTTAGGCAAAGCTACATAGTAATCAAGTGCAAGACTGTGTGTCATCTTGCAGTGGCTGCACAGAATTCAGAGAAGGGAGCTTCCTGGGAGAGCTGTTTTGCTCTTTTCCCAGGAGTCTGTTCATGTAGGGGGTGAAACTGGAGCTGCTACTGCTAACCCTCAGTTCTCATTTGTCACTTGCGTTTTCATGCATTATTATCAAACTCAGTCTTCACAAGGACTCTGTGGCCGAGAAGTTGCCACTGCCATGTGACTGGGGAAGGAAGTTGCTGCCTCCACTTTCCTGGGGGTGGTGAGATTACCAGGTTAAGTGATCACCATCTAACTAGTCAGACTCTATAATTCAGGAAATGTAGTGCCTTTTTTTTCTTTTACTAGAACCTTTTTCAGTAAAAAATATTTATTTTTATAGTTACACATGAATTACTTTTAGTTTTGGGGGGAAGCGGATACAGTTCTATGAGTTTTAACTCATGATTTGTGTAATTGATACCACAACCAGGATACAGAAGAGTAGAATCTTGCCAGGGTGTTGGTGGTATAGTGGTTGGTGTAGCTGCCTTCCAGAAGAGGAGAGTCTGGATTTTTCTTTAGCTCCCTGTTTAATCCTTGCTGTCCCGTGTTGTCCTAATGAGTACTCAGAGCTGTTTTTCAGGAGGTGGGACTTTGAATACACTGGAACAGGTGGTGAGGTCTAACCCAGTTTTAGAGTCTAAAATTCACTTTGTAGACTTCTTTTTAGAGGCACGGTCTCACTATGTGCCCAGGCTGGACTCAAACTCCTGGGCCCAAGTGATCCTCCTGCTTCAGCTTCCTGAGTAGCTGGGACTGAGGGTGCATTCCACCATACCTTGCTCACGCCTTTGTTTTTAAAGACTGTGTTTGTACATTTTTTTCTTATTAACAAGTTACATATATTCATTTTAGAAAATAAATAAGAAAAGGGATAAAATTGTGTTACTCCATTTTCATGCTGCCGATAAAGACATATCCAAGACTAGGCAATTTATAAAAGAAAGAGGTTTATTGGACTTACAGTTCCACATGGCTAGGGAGGCCTCACAATCATGGTGGAAGGCAAGAAGGAGCAAGTCACATCTTACATGGATGGCGGCAGGCAAAGAGAGAATTTACCAGCAGAGGAAATGCCAGATGCTTATAAAGCCATCAGATCTTGGTTCACTCACTGTCACGAGAACAACATGGGGGGAACTGCCCCCATGATTCAGTTATCTCCACCTGGCCCCGCCCTTGACACATGGGGATTATTACAATTCAAGGTGAGATTTGGGTGGGGACGTAGAGCCAAACCACATCAAAAATTGTAAAAATCAAATTATCTTCCTTTTCCCAGAGATAACCACAGTTGACATACAGAATATTTGCTTCATATATCTTACATTGCATTTTGTTGAGGGACCTGATTTTTAATTGTTATTAATATATTGTGAACATTTTCCATTTAAATTTTAAAAAGATGTTTTCATTGAATCTGTAATACTCTAGGGTTCCCTTTAGTTAGGATTGAGTTTATTGCCCCACTTCTCTCTCCCCTTTGTTTGCTGTTAAATTAGTGCTGTGGTGAACATTGTTGAGGCTTAAGTTTGTTTTTTGGTTTGTTTGTTTTTGAGATGGAGTTTTGTTCGTTTTGCCCGGGCTGGAGTGCAATGGCATGATCTTGGTGCACTGCAACCTTTGCCTCCTGGGTTCAAGTGGTTCTCCTGCCTCAGCCTCCTGAGTAGCTGGGATTACAGGCACGCACCACCACGCCTGGCTAATTTTTGTATTTTTAGTAGGGATGGGGTTTCACCATGTTGTCCAGGCTGGTCTCAAACTCCTTACCTCAGGTGATCCACCTGCCTTGGTCTCCCAAAGTGCTGAGATTACAGGTGTGAGCAACCACACCTAGCCTGAAGCTTAAGCTTATATATACGTCCTCAATTTACTGCTTAGCATCAAATGATAAAGCAATATTGAGGTAAGGATTTTGCGTATTTTAAAGGGTTTTGATATCTGTTGTGAAAGAGTCTTCCAGAAATGTACCTTTTTATGCCTCTGCCAGCAGTAACCCAGAGAGTCCATTAGAACATCCTGCTTACAAGGCAGCAAACCAGTATGCGATGCCCACCAGTAAGATGGCTCTTAGAGGAGTATTTTGTTTTAATTTGTATTTACTTTTCACCTTTTATTTTAGACTCAGGATACCTGTCCAGGTTTGTTATAAAGGTGTATTGTGTGATGCTGAGGTTTGGAGTCTGATTGAACCCATCACCCTGTGGTGAGCAGAGTACCTAATGGGTAGTTCTTCGCACCTTGCTCCCCTCCCTCCCTCCTTTAGGAGTCCCCAGTATCTATTTTTGCCATCTTTATGTCCATCTGTACCCAATGTTTAACTCCCATTTCTAAGTGACAACATGCAGTGTTTGGTTTTCTATTCCTGCATTACTTCACTTAGTATAATGGCCTCCAGCTGCATCCATGTCATTGCAGAGGACATGATTTCCTTCTTTTTTATAACTGCGTGGTATTCCGTGGTGTATGTGCACCACGTTTTCTTTATCTAGTCCACCATTGATGGGCACCTGGGTTGATTCTGTGCCTTTGCTATTGTCAATAGCACTGTAATGAACGTACGTACGGGTGCATGTGTCTTTTTGGTAGAACAATTTATTTTCCTTTGGGTGTATACCCAATAATGGGATGGCTGGGTCAAATTGTTCAACTCTCAGTTCTTTGAGAAATCTCCAAAGTTCTCTCCACAGTGGCTGCCCTAATTTACACTCCCACCAACAGTGGAATGATTAAGTGTTCTAGAGGATTACTTTATATAATGAAGCTTATGTGTGTCATAGATTGTGTGAGACATTCGTGCACAGCACAGTGCATTCTTACATGGGTATACCTGTGTCACTACCACCCAGAGCAAGGTAAAGAATGTTCCTAGTTCCAGATGCAGTGGCTCATGCCTAGCCTGTAATCTCAGCCACTTGGGAGCTGACGTGGGAGAATTGTTTGAGACCAAGAGTTCCAGACCAGCTTGGGAAACACGGAGAGAGCCCGCCTTCCCTAAAAAATATTCTGAAAAATTAGCCAAGCGTGGTGGTGCATGCCTGTAGTCCCAGCTACTCTCAAGGCTGAGGTGGGTGAGGCTGCAGTGAGCTGTGTTTGTACCACTGCACTTCAGACTGTGGTACAAGCTGACAGAGTGAGACCCCATCTCAAAAAAAAAAAAAAAAAAAGAAACATTCTTAGCATCCTGAAGATTCCTACCTGCCCCTTCCCCATCAGTACCTCCCTGTCCCCAGAGGTAGCCATTATTCTGAGTTCATCACCAATACTTAATTGTTTTCTCTGTAAGATTCATCCATATCGCATAGAGCAGTGCTATCTTTATATTGCTGTGTAGTATGCCACTGTACAGATATACTACAGTTGATTTACCTGGTGTCCTATCAGTAGACTTTTGGTTTGTTTCCAAACCCAAAAGCTGCTACAAACGTTCTTGTACATATTTTCTTGATGTTTGTATACATCACTTCCTTGGGCATATATACCTAGGAGTGGGATTGCTAGGCCATAGATTCAGTGTATATTTACCCTTAGCACAAGGTCTTTCAACTTGGGCCAGATAATTCTTTGTTGGTTGGGGACTGTCCTGAGCACTGCAGGATGTTTAGCAGCATCCCAGGCCTCTACCCACTGAATGTTACTAGCACCCCTCCTCCCCAGTTGTAGCAAACAGACATGTCTCCAGACGTTGCCAAATGTCTCTTGGGGGGCAGAAGCACCAGGTATTGAGAACCACTGCTTTAGGAAGTGCTACCAAGCAGTTTTCCAATTTACATTCCCACCAGCAATGGATGAGATGTGCCTCATATTAATTCAGCCAGCACATTGAGCCCTGCTGGGATAAAACGATAAGTTAGACATGTCCCCTGGGGTCCAATAGTAGAGACAGAGTGAAGGAAAAGAGATAAGTGTCTCTGGTGAATGCTGCGATCAGGGAAAACATGGATTTCTATGGGATTCCAGAGGTGCCTCACTTCCTCCAGCTGGGCTGGAGAAGAGGCGGCATTTCTGGAGGAGGTGGCCCCTGAGCTGCACCTTGAAGAACAAATAACTAGTCAGGTGAAGAGGAAGGAAAAGTGTCTCAAACAAGAGAGCCATTTGAGCAAAAGGGAGAGAAGGCGTGCCGTTTTGCCCGTGGGCAGTCGCACTGGCCCCTAAACTGAGCTTCCTTACTTGAGACTTTCTTAGTGAAAATATCTTAAAATTTAACACCTGTAATTATTACTATTGCAAGTAACTATAGCTAGAATCCAAACTCCAGGTTCAGTCATGGGTGTAGATTTACTTAGCAAACCCTGGATCTCACAGGGAGGGGGATTTGCCAAGCATGTTGAGAAATGAGTACTTAGGGCAGAATCCATGGAGAAGCGCTGGAGTCCTTCCTTTAAGGAAGGAGGAGGGAAAATGACAGCAGAAGGGAATGGGATAAGACCTTTATTGGTGAGAGGAAATACAGCATGGTCTTGGGGGTGGGAGAATACTGGAATCCCTGAAATATCTGACCATGGAGAAGGAATGCTTGCCTAGCCTCCCACAGGGTATAAAGAACTTTCCTTCCCCTCATTTGTGAGTTGCAGGAAGAATTATTACAAAAGAATGAAAAACTGGCCACATTTACGCATATATTTAAGAAGTTACTTTCATGAAAAAGTTTAGAACTACAAAGCCTTCCACTTATATCATTGCCATTGCTGCCAACTTTAGCCAAGACAGTATCACCCCTTGGCCAGGCTGGTGGGGCTTTCATCCACTTGGATTCTCAGCCTCCACCTTTGTTGACTGCCCCTGCCCTGGTTTCACTTTCCCCAGGCTGTGCTGGAAAAGGGATGTTTTACAAACACAAGTTCATATACTCGCTTCTCTGCTTAAACTCCTCCAGTAACTTCCCATCCAAACCGAAGGGAAATCCAGATTCCTTAGTGTAGCCTCCGGGTCTGTAGGTCCACCCTGGTCTTCTTCTCTGTTGTCACCTTGTGGCACGCGTCCTACCATTGTCTCTGGCCACGTGATCTTCTGTCTGCCAGGCCCTTACCTGTAACGTTCTTCCTGACTTTCGAACGGCAGCCCTTGCCTGCTGGCCTGGTCTTGGTTCCAGTGTCACTGTCTTTACCCACGTAAAATCACTTTCTTCCCTCTGGTCTCTCCTAGCACTCATTGCCACCTGCATAAGCTAATTTATTTATCATGTGTGGAGACCTTGGACATTCTGGTCACAGTATATAGTAAAAATGTGGCAGGTGCTTAGTTTTTTTTGAATGATTGAACAAAGGAATAGGTGGACGCAGAAGTAGATTTTTAAATGGGTACGGGATTCGGTGCCAGTAAAAAATGTTCACAAGCTGAGCATTTCCAATATCCAAAATAGTGGAAGAGTTAATGGGGCAGCTCCACGAAGGAGTGAATTTCTTACCCCGGAGGCACCAGTGCCACCAAATACGAGGATTTCTGTCCTGGATGGAAGACCAAACGTGATGGCTACTGGGGAATTTAATACAATCTTGGGCTTCTACAACCTGCTCACTTCCTAGTGGCCCAGAAACACCCAAGATAGGCAGGAATCTAGCAGGAATTTACAGGGAAGCCAGCTGCTTGCACCCCTTTATTCATTTAACAAATGCTTATATATCACTTACTATATGCAGATGCTTTTCTAAGCACTTTCTGACTTATGTAATCCTCACAACCATCCTGTCAAGTGAATACTGTCATTA
Source organism: Hylobates moloch (assembly GCF_009828535.3). Taxonomy (NCBI): domain Eukaryota; kingdom Metazoa; phylum Chordata; class Mammalia; order Primates; family Hylobatidae; genus Hylobates; species Hylobates moloch. The sequence continues at coordinate 63,083,081 of NW_026652293.1, read as the reverse complement.
TCCCTATTTTTAAAATGAGGAAGTGGAGCTACAGAGTGCTCAAGAGTAGACTGGTTCCTTTGATTAGAGGACTAGGAAGAATGATATTAGAGCAATGAGTGTGGAACATGGTATATGTGGGTCAGATCAACTATAACAAGTCCCTTGCAAAGGGCTCTGAACCAAAGATGATCATTGCATAGCAAACCTGTCTTCCCCCATTGCCTCGTATTCTGGGCAATGGCTGCACCTCTTGGAGTGAGATGGGACTGCTGCCTGGTTTCTGAACAGTGCAACGTAAGCAGATGTTCTCACTGAGGTCTGTCATCTGCCTGCCCATGGGGGAAGAGAGACCCCATGGACAGATGACAGGCCCCAGTGGGAAGTGGTCACTGCACTCATCTCTGCCAGGCAGCAGACAGGAAGCCAGTAGTTAAATTCAATTTTGGTGTTTCAAAGCCTCCAGCAAGCTTCCCTGGCAAAAGCAACTGCAAATGGAATCTGTCACCTTAGGAGTAACCAGAGGGGGAAGAAGGAGAGACCTATTTTCTCAAGTTTGAGAAACAGGGTTACAAAGAGAATATAAAGGATCAGGATACAGGGAGATTTTTCTGGGAGGAAAGACTGTCAACAAGTGGAATCACCTGGAGAGTGGTTAGTGGGCATCTTTCTTATTTGAGCACTTTTCTTCTTTGAGACAGGGTCTCGTTCTGTCACCCAGGCTGGAGTGTACTGGTGTGATCACAGCTCACTGCAGCCTTGAACTCCTGGGTTCAAGCAGTCCTCCCACCTCAGTCTAAGACTGCAGTCTTGGCAGAGACTACAGATAGGCGCCACCATGCCCACCAATTTTTTTTTATTTTTTTGTAAAGACAAGGTCTCACTATGTTGCCTAAGCTGGTCTAAAACTCCTGGCTCAAGCCATCCTTCCACCTCTGCCTCCCAAAGTGCTAAGACTGCATGCATGAGCCACTGCACCTGGCTTATTTGAGCACTTTATGCGTTTGGGGAAGGTGACATCTTCCACCAGTGCCATCTTAAATAAGTGTCCCCAGGAATTCCACTGCTGAGTTTGTGGGTGTGGATCACATGAAGACGTGAGGTTCTGTGAGTAGACATTCACTTCAGAATGCCCATGTAAAGCAGTCTCCATCTCCTTCCTTATCTGATGTAATGACATTTGCTTTCTTCAGGTCCCAGCATCGAAGGTAAATACAAATGTCCTATTTGGTTTGCTCTTTAGTGCTGGTATTTCAGCTGAATTGCCTATGTGTTTTCCTTGGCTGCATTTTCTTTTTTTGTTTGTTTGTTTTTTGAGACGGAGTCTTTCTCTGTCCCCCAGGCTGGAGTGCAGTGGCGCAATCTCGGCTGACTGCAAGCTCCGCCTCCCTGGTTCCTGCCATTCTCCTGCCTCAGCCTCCCGAGTAGCTGGGACTACAGGCGCCCGCCAATACGCCTGGCTAATTTTTTGTATTTTTAGTAGAGACGGGGTTTCACCTTGTTAGCCAGGATGGTCTCGATCTCCTGACCTCGTGATCCGCCCGCCTCGGCCTCCCAAAGTGCTGGGATTACAGGCTTGAGCCACCGCGCCCGGCCCTTGGCTGCATTTTCTTAGGTGAGCTGGGGTGTTGGAGCACAGCCTGTGGCATCTTAGGGGGATGTGCATTCAGAGTGCCAGTGGAGACCTGGAACAGAACCTCATTGGAAATTGAGACAACAGTTGTTTTTCTTTAAGATCGGAAGAGGTAAATTACAGGTAAATAATAGCAAAGTTAAACTCACACCTTGTGTTATAAATGTATAGACTCTGTCTCTTCCAGAAGTGTAGCAGAGAAGAAATACAAGCATTTTGAAAAATATTAGGTAAATTTAGGAAGAAGGCAAATGACATTGGGGAAATTGGAATAGTTGAAAGAGTGCAGCCCCCATTTCTGAAGATAGTGTGTGGGATGCTTTGGTGGGAAGGAGGGAAGATCTGCAGCTGTCTTTGGTTCTGCCTCTCAGAAAGGCATTGTGATGTGCACAGAGCTTTGGAGACACACAGACACTGGTCCCAGCTCTGCCTCTAGATTGTCATCTCCCAGAGGGGTGACTCCAGGCACCAGATGGGGTTATATAGGGTCCTACACAGGAGACATTCAGCCAAATACCATTTGCACTGTCTCTGTTGGGCTCCTAAGAGTGATCCAATGTTCATGATCCCAAAGGACTAACCTAAGTCACGTGCACCTTGGGGTGTGCCAGTGTTCCTTCACCCCATCAGTTTATCAGCTGCAGAGGTAGAAATTTTAACATGAAACTAAAGTAGAACAGCCCTGAAAAGAAAAGTTTTTGAGTGTAGGCTTCATATCTTCTTTCAAATACATTTCATACATTTGGCAGATATTTATAGAGTGCCTACTCTGCTCCAGGCACTATGTTAAAAACTGGGGATTGATAAGAAGAGGTTCTAGCCCTCAAACAGCATAACTCCTGGTGGTGAAGACAAATGGCCGATCCACAAATAATTGTGATGCAGTGTAAGAGGTGCTGACAGGAGCAGGTTGTCCTAGGTCCTAAGGGAACACCCAGGAGGAGACAGCGTGAAGTCATCTTTAGAGCCACAGAAAACATGATAGATGCAGATGGTACCAAGGGAAACTAAAAGATGACATGAAGTTTCATGCAGTATATATTTTTAATGATTTAAAAAATCTCTATTGCATTTGCTTTTTTATACCTGCTCTCAATCATAATCTTGTCTGTTTTTGCACATCCTCCCTCTCTTCGCCTCCCCGCCCTTTTTTGAGATGGGGGTCTGTGCTCTGTTGCCCAGGCTGGAGTGCGATGGCGCGATCACGGCTCACTGCAGCCCCTACTTCCCAGGCCCAAGCAATCCTCCCACCCCAGCCTCCTGAGTAGCTGGGACTACAGGCGTGTGCCACCATACCTAATTTTTTGCTCGCAATTCTGCTCCCTAACAGCTCCAGAATATCTGCCTCTGAGACAGAATAGGGAGGTTGGCAAGCCGGGAGGCTGGCTCTGGATGGGAGTGTGGATGGCTGTGCCTGAGTTCTGACCTGCCACCAGTAGTCTGATTCGTATTTCCATTAGGGAGTGCAACTAAAGGTAATATTTACCACAGAGTACAGTAAGTCCTCACTTAACATCATCAGTAGGTTTTTCTGCAACTTTAAGCAAAACAATGTACAGCAGGCTGTTGAATAATGTCTTTTTGTTATAATGTTGATGAGAAAAAATACTAGTTTTCTCACATTATTTTGCTCAAAGTCACAATTTCCAAGAACCTGTTAATGACTTACTGTATGTTACCCTGAAACTTGGACTGGGAAGGCAGGTGGTAGTTGTGGAGTTAAAAACAAAAGGAGGACTTTTTATTAGTAGTTGTAATATTGCGTGTAATCTTTTTTAAAATTATGCATGTGAAAATATATACAGTTGACTCTTGAGCAACACAGGTTTGCACTGTGTGGGTCCACTTACATACAGATTTTCTTCCACCTCCACCCCTGAGACAGCAAGACCAACCACTTCTCTTCCTCCTCCTCCTCCTCAGCCTACTCAATGAAGACGATGAGGATAAAGACTTTAGGATGATCCATTTCCCCTTAATGAATAGTAAATACATTTTTTCTGCCTTATGATTTTCTTAATAGCACTCAACAGTAGGCTATTAGTAGTTGAGTTTTAGGGAAGTTAAAAATTATACGTAGATTTTCAACTGTGTTAGGGGTCAACCCCTCAACCTCTGCATTGTTCAAGGGCCAACTGTAATTTTGTTGATAAGCATTAATATAATAATATACATGGTTCTTGACTGGAGTCCTTTTTCTGACCCTTTTCCCTTTTTTGTTGGAATTTCCCTCCCTTCTCCTTCTCTATCTCTGTACACATAACCCATGTAGAAAACTTGGTGCTCATACATGAACACATTTTTGCATACGTGTACATGTGTAGGGTTTTTCTTTTGGGGGGGAGTTCATTGCTTAACAAATACGGGTTTGTTTTATATACCTTTTGTCAAGCTCTTTTCATGAATAACTATCTTCTATTTCTATTTTACTTCATTTTTAAAAACTTATTAAATGCCTTTTTAGCATTTGTTGCTATTATTGCTGTGATTCTATAGTTTTTTCCATATTTAATTTGTTGATGAAGTGAGTTTTATTGATTTCCTGGTACTGAGGTACTCAGTACCCTTATGTTTCTGGGATAAACTCAGATTGGTCTCAGTATGTAGCTCTCTTTGATATACAGCTGAATTATGTTATTTGCTAATATTAGTTCAGAGTTTCTATAACAAATCAATCATAAGCCAGATTTGTTAATAGTTTCTCATCTCTCAAGTTTGGGAATTAAAATTATGCTTGGCTTCATAAATGAATTGGTTTATTATTTCTTAATTGCCTTTTGCCATTTAATAGTAGAATTACAGGTTAGATAAAACTCAGCTGTGAACCTGTCTGGTCATGGTGCCTTTTTCTTATTTTTTCCTCTTATTGAATCAGTTTGATGATTTATATTTTCTTAGGAAATCATCTGTTTCTTCTAAGGCTTTCAAATTTGTTGACATGAAGTTCCATGCAGTATATATTTTTAATGATTTAAAAAATCTCTACTGCATTTGCTTTTTTATACTTGCTCTCAATCATAATCTTGTCTGTTTTTGCACATCCTCCCTCTCTTCCCCTCTCTGCCCTTTTCTGAGATGGTCTGTGCTCTGTTGCCCAGGATGGAGTGCAATGGCACGATCACGGCTCACTGCAGCCTCTACTTCCCAGGCCCAAGCAATCCTCCCACCTCAGCCTCCTGAGTATCTGGGATTACAGGCATGTGCCACCATACCTGACTAATTTTTTTTTTTCTTTAATTTTTGGTAGAGACAGCATCTTGCTATGTTGCCTAGGCTGGTCTTGAGCTCGTGGGCACAAACGGTCTTCCCACTTCAGCCTCCCAAAGTGCTGGGATTACAGGTAGCGTGAGCCACTGTACCTGGCCTCTCTCCCTTTTCCTTTACTCTTTCCCCTGCCTTTCCCCTCACCACCCCCACCGCACTCACCTTTTCTTTATCTTCTCCTTAATTGAGCATTTGAGGGGTTTTTCTATTTTATTAGTCTCTTCAGAGAGCCAGCTTTGGGCTTATATGTCCTTTTTTATTTTTTATTAGTTTGAACTTTTATCTTTTTTGTAAAATCTTCCTTTTGAAGTAGAAGCTGTCCTTTTCTAATTGCTTAAGATTAGTGCAAAGTTCCTTTTTATTTGTAAAATACCTTCATTAATATTGAAGGCATTTGACACTAAAGTCTCCGCAGAGTAAATCTTCTGGAGCGTTCTATAAATTTTGATATGAAGTGTTCTCTTTTCCATTGCTTTCAAGATATCCTCCAGTTCGCCTTTTGATTTCTTCTTTGATCTAAGAGTATGTTTCTTAATTTCTAAGTAGTTAAGATTTCTTGGTTACCTGATTATTTAATCCTAATTTTGTTGGATTGTGATCAACGAAGTATCCTTTAAATTTTTAATTTTAAAGGTTTGCAAAGGTTTTCTTTGTTGCCAAATATGCAGTTAATCTTTAAAAATGTGGCATAGGCATAAGAAAAAATGTGTATTCTTATTTGAGGGAAGTAGGGGTATCTGTTGATCTATTTCTCTTCTTCATGTTTTTATTATTTTCTCTCTGGGAAATATTCTCATTTGAGAAATAACTTTTTGTCATGTTCTTGAATTTTAAGAATTTTTAGTTGCTGTATTATTTGGTGCATACATACGTCTACATTTTATATTTCTTCCAAAACCATGCATTTAGTAATATCACTCTATCCATCAGTGTCTTTAAGCTCAAGTCCAGCTTGTCTGCTATTAATTTTGCCATCCTTGCCTTCTTCTTTGCATTTGCCTGCTATCTCCTTGTTTTGTGTGTTATTTTCAACCCGATGTGTCCTTTTAGGTATGTCTCTTGAACAGCATAAATTTATATATATTTTTAACACAACCTTATATATATTTTTATATATATTATTTTATATATATGTATTTTTTATATATATATATAAAACACAACCATATATATATTTTTAACACAACCTTATACACAACCCTTTAGTTGGATAAATCAATCTGTACACATTTAAAGTGATAACAAACAGGCTTGATTTTATTTCTTCCATCTTATTGATTCAGCTTTTTTTCTCATTTCCCCATTTTTGATGTTTTGATCAAGTTGTTTATCCTTTTTTTTTTACTTGATAATATGGAAGTTCTTCACTTTCCATTTTTTTTAGTAACAGCTTTATTATAAAATAATTCAGCCATTTAGTGTGTATAATTCAGTGGCTTTTAGTATATTCACAGTTGGTGAAACTATTACCTCAATCAGTTTTAGAACATTTTCATCACCCCATAAAGAAACCTTAGCCATCTAAATTACCATTAACCTCCTTTTTCTTTAGCTTTGCCTATTCTAGACATTTCATGTAAATGGAATCATATAATATGTGGACTTTTGTGACTGGCTTCTTTCAGTCAGTGTAATGTTTTTAAGCTTCATCCATGTTGTCACATGTCTCAGTATTTCATTCCTTTTTGCTGAATAATATTCCGTTGGGTATATACCCAGGAGTGGAATTGCTGGGTCATCTGATAACTCTGTGTTCAACATTTTGAGAAACTACCAGGCTGTTTTCCAAAGTGACTGCACCATTTTACAATCCCAGTGGCAGTGTATGAAGGTTCCAGTTTCTTCACATTCTTGCTAGCACCTGTTAATGCCTGTTGTTTTGATTCCGGCCTTCCTGGTAGGTGTGAAGTGGAAGCTCATTGAGGTTTTGACTTGTGTTTCCTGAATGACTTATGATGTTGAGCATCTTCTCATATGCTAACTGTCCATTTGCATATCCCATTTGGAGAACTGTCTATCAAAGTCTTTTGCCCATTTTTAAATTGAGTCATTTGTCTTTTTATTGAGTTGTAAGAGTTCTTTATATATTCTGAATATTCCTTATATAGTCTTATCAGATATATGACTTCCAAATATTTTCTTCCATTTAATGGGTTGTCTTTTCACTCTCTTCATGATGTCCTTGGAAGCACAAAAGTTGTACATTTTGTGACATCCCATGTATCTGTTTTTCTTTGGTTGCTTGTGTTTTTGGTGTCCTAGCTAAGAAATCACTGATAAGTTTGAGATCACTAAGATTTAACCCTATGTTTTCTTCTAAGAGCTTTATCATTTTATGCTTACATTTACATCTTTGGTCTATTTTGAGTTTTTTGGTATATGATATAAGGTTTCCATTTTTTCTTTTGCATGTGGATATTCAGTTGCTTCAGCACCATTAATTGAAAAAAACTGCTTTTCCCCCATTGAATTATTTGACACCTATGTCAAAAATCAATCGATTGTAATTTATTTTCTATTTTAATAACTGTCCCTTTCTTCCTGACTACTTCGCAATAAAATGTGTATTGCTCTACAGTCATTTGAAAACCAATATGCTATTTCCCCAGGTAAGACTACTTTCCCCTCAACAAGACCTTGTATATCAGGAATTCTTATTTAACTTTTATCATACTCAGTCCCAGAGATTGACTGCTGTTCTTTTACATTACATGCATACATACATACAAGATACATCAAATATACATTTTTGTCCAAGTGGGTAAATGTTTGCTTAAGTCAAGATGAAGCCAATTATGGAAGGAATTTCTAGGATACAAGAGTACTGCCTGGACTTTTGTTTAAAAATGTTATACTGTATTAGATTCAAAATTATAAAGGTTGACAATGTAGTATAGATATAATAACCTTTCATGCTGTCAGTGGCTTGATTGTACCTGTAGTCACTCTACCACACATTTGTGAAAATTAAGAGAGATTCAGTTGGGACTGGGGACTGGGCAAGGCAATTTTGGCTGCAACTGGGAACACAGGGTACTTCTGCCAGTGACGTCTCCACCATCCTCTCCAACAGTAGCTCTCTAAGGTAAAGACTTACCTTCTTTTCATCTCCTAGACTTGAGGATTTGACCAATCCACAGGATGATGCAGTTTCATGGGCACAAACCCATGAACAAATCCTTGGTTCACTGCTTAAAGGTATTCTTTGAATATTTTTAGGAGTAAATTTCAGATGTTGCCCCCATTATCATTTTTACTTGTGATATTTCTGCATGCAGTTGTTTCCTCTCACAATCACTTGAGGAAAAACTAGGAATGTGTCAATGGAGCAATATGTCTATCTTTCAAGATAAAATCATTTTTGAACTTCTGTCTGCATCTCAGATTTTTTTTTCTATGAACACTAGTTTTGATGTCTTCCTTGAGGAGACAATAGAGATCATGTAAGAAACACGCTCTCATGACACATCAGTTTGATTACCCAGAATTCCCTGGGACAGCCAGCCAGAAAGGGAGGGAGAAACATGGCTGATTTCCTCATTAATCCAGCAGGCAGGCTGTCAGACTCAAAGGCCTGGATGTGTTTGCACAGCCAAATGTCTGCTGTACAAGATACAGAAGGAGCACATTAATTCAGGGAAGAGTTTTTTTTTCCATAATATGGTTTCCAGGAGGAACTTAATAATCAGGATTCATAGCTTGGGCAAATCTCAGCAATTCTTCATCTTCTAACTACTGAAAATGATAATCTGTTCATGATAATCATTTTAACAGCCATTTTGAATGTCGCTTTAGTCTCCATAGACTTAAAACTACAAGGAATTGTCTTAAGACATTCTTAAGAGGTCTATTACTGAAAACAAACATTTTTCTATAACTCTTTTCTTCAAGCTCTGAATATTCTTTTTTAGTCCCAGATTGAAAGTGACGTATTCTGGGCTGGGCATGGTGGTTCACACCTGTAATCCCAGCATTTTGGGAGGCCAAGGCAGGCGGATCACCTGAGGTCAGGGGTTCAAGACCAGCCTGGCCAACGTGGCGAAACCCCGTCTCTACTAAAAATACAAAAATTAGCTGGGTGTGGTGGTGCACGCCTGTAATTCCAGCTACTTGGGAGGCTGAGGCAGGAGAATTGCATTTGAACGTGGGAGGCGGAGGTTGCAGATTGCACCATTGCACTCCAGCCTGGGCAACAAGAGTGAAACTCTGTCTCAAAAAAAGTGATGTTGTCAAACTTGATTGTGAAATTTTTATCCCTGAATTTTTAAAGTGGTATAGTTGAGTTTTTGCTTTTAACTCATCATCACCAGATGAAGAATTCCCAAATAGGAATGTTTCTTGAAATAGTTATAGCCTGAATAAAATTAAATGACTATAAAATTACACTGAGTTCTTAAGGGCTATTTAGTATTATGAAAGCTAATATATGAAATAATTCTCCAAAGATTATAATTATGATCTAATCTAAACTCTATTGTTCTGTCTTGCATTATTACTTAAATTTTATAACTGTCATTTCTAAAAGGATAAATATTCTTTCTAAAGTTATCTGGACAACGTACTCATAATATTTCTGTTAACTGTCATTCTGTTTCTCAATTTATATACTTGAAGGCTCTTAATTTCTTAATACTTTTTGCCTATAAAATTAGTAGCTATTACAGTCTTTAATTATTGCAACATTTTACTCTTGCAGTAATAACTAAACATTTCTACTTTAACAGAATTTCTTTTTTTTTTTTTTTTTTTTGAGACGGAGTCTCACTCTGTCGCCCAGGCTGGATGGAGTGCAGTGGTGTGATCTCGGCTCACTGCAGGCTCTGCCTCCTGGGTTCACGCCATTCTCCTGCTTCAGCCTCCCGAGTAGCTGGGACTATAGGCGCCTGCCACCATGCCTGGCTAATTTTTTGTATTTTTAGTAGAGATGGGGTTTCACCATGTTAGCCAGGATGGTCTCGATCTCCTGACCTTGTGATCCACCTGCCTCGGCCTCCCAAAGTGTTGGGATTACAGGTGTGAGCCACTGCTCCTGGCCAACTAACAGAATTTCAAACTGTAAAGCATCTTAGCATATTTTTAGTCTGAGTTGCATCTTAGAATTATCTGTAAAAGTAAATACTGTGGCATTAATTTAAAAACTGAATTGCATGTCTTCTGCATATCACTGAGATGCATTCTGCTTAGACATGATGGGAATCTACACGATTAAATGACAACGATCACCCATCAAATCAAGGGTGTCAGAAACAACATTGAAATAGGCATCAACTATTCTCCCCTGAGAAGGCCCAAGACCGTTCGGCTCGTTGATCATCAGTTCTTTCTCCTCTTTTCTTACCGTAGGGTCTTGGTTCTGGTCCATATATTTTTAGAGACCTTTTTTTACTGTTGTCCTCAGCCAGGGGGCTATTGGTATATACAGCTGATGCTTGAACAACACAAGGCTTAGGGGAACTGACCTCCCACACAGTCAAAAATCTGTGTATAACTTTTATCTCCCCAAATACTTAACTAATAACAGACTACTGTTGACTGGAAGCTTTACCAATAATATAAATGGTCAGTTAACAAATATTTTGTATGTTATGTGTATTATGTACTGTATTCTTAAAATAAGCTAGAGAAAAACTGTTATGAAGAAAAATCATAAGAAAGAGAAAATATATTTACTGTTCATTTAGTGGAAGTGGGATCATCCACGCCTTCTTCAGGTTGGGAAGGCTGAGGAGAGAAGGATGAGGAGGAATTGGTCTTGCTGTCTCAGGGGTGGCAGAGGAGGAAGGAAATCCGGGTATAAGTGGACCCACACAGGTCAAACCCCTGTTGTTCAAGGATCACCTTTCATATATTTTAAAAAAAAAAAAAATAATGATATACCTTGCTTGGAAGCCTTTTTTTTTTTTTTTTTTTTTTTTTTGGGTGAGGCTGGAGTGCAATGGCGCAATCTTGGCTCACCGCAACCTCTGTCTCCCCGGTTCAAGTGATTTTCTTGCCTCAGTCTCCAGAGTAGCTGGGATTACTCCACCACGCCCAGCTAATTTTGTATTTTTTTGGTAGAGACGGGATTTCTGCATTTTGGTCAGGCTAATATCGAACTCCTGACCTCAGGTGATCTGCCAAACCTCAGCCTCCTAAAGTGCTGGGATTACAGGCATGTGCCACCGTGCCCGGCCAAATATCTATATATATAGATATATATATTTTTTGAGACAAGACCTTGCTCTGTCTCACCCAGGCTAGAGTACAGCAGCACAGTTGCAGCCCACTGCAGCCTCAGCCTCCTGTGCTCAAGTGATCCTCCCCTCCCACCTCAGCCTCCCAAGTAGCTGGGACCACAGGTGTGTGCCACCACACTTGGCTAATTTTTTTTTAATTATTTGTAGAGATGGGGGCCCAGGCTGGTCCCAAACTCCTAGGCTCAAGCAATCTTTCCACCTCAGCCCCCCAAGTAGCTCAGACCACAGGAATCTGCCACCACTTCTGGCTAATTTTTTAAATTATTTGTAGAGATGGGGTCTCCCTGTGTTGCCCAGGCTAGTCTCGAGCTGAGTAGCTGGTGTGCATATTTTCTCATGGCATGTATCTAGAGCTTGGTGTCTTCACTGCCCCTGTTCCTCCGTCCCTTTTCCTCCCAGATCTCAGGATGCACCCTCACAGTCTCATAGCTTGACGCCTTCCACCCGGCATCTTCCACTCTGTTCTTTCCTGGTCTTGATCTTCTGAGTGAGTAACTCAAGAATCCTATGTGCCCACCTTTCTTCTCTTTGAAAAGTTGTTTAGTTGGGAAATAATGTTTTCTAGTTACAGGAAATCTTTTTTTTTTCCTCCTCTGTATGTTGCAGTAGAATCCTCTTGAGCAGTATAATTATTTTAATTAAAATTCAAGTTGTCTGTATCCTCCAGTAGCTCCCTCTTTCTAGGGGTCTGGGCGGTCCTCTTTGTGTGTTGCTGAGACTCTTGGAAGGGGTTATCACTCTTTGTAGGCTCAGGGTCCTGGGTCTGGTGGAGCACTGATGGGGTTAGTGGGCCTGCCATGGTGGGAGAGAAGGCGGCTCTTCCTGTGTCCAGAGCGGACCTCGCATGACCTTCCCTTTACTTGTGGGATCTGGGACTTGTAGCACTACCTGCTGCTTTGCCCCTGGAGCCTGGGAATCCAGGTGGAGCACTCAGGATGGGGCTGGTTTTCCTCCAGGGCCCGCAGGTCTCCCCAGGCCAGCCTCCCCTGAGGCCTTGGGCTCTAAGATCCTCATCCTGAGGCTCTGGGGCTGGTCCCTCCAGGTTGAGAGGGAGGAAGCCTTACACTGGACCTCTCCACTGGGAACTACACTGAGTGCACCCAGCCACTTCTTTTCAGTGCTGTAGAGACAGAAGGGGGACAAGTGGAGGGTGAGGGGTGATGTTGGGCTCAACCATCTTCACTCAGATACCTGAAAGGCTTGATCTCAAGGAAAAGAGTAAACATTGACAGGGCAGCACTCTACTTAAATTATTTCACACTTAGGTATGAGTATTGGGGATCACTTAGGTATTATTTCACACTTAGGTATGAGTAATGGGGATCCATTACACATATGAAACCGTTGTTGGGAGATTAAGAAACTTCGACAGTAAGTATTAGTGGTGAAGTCAGGAATTGAACGGGGTGTGCTTTGGTCAAACTCTAAGGTGCTTTTGCATCCACCCGTGTTTCTGTTAGAGAAGAGGCCTGGAGGCATGCTTGCCGTAGACTAAGCACTTGGTGTTAGCTGTTTTTGTCTGGTAGGACTCTAACGACCTCACAGTTACACACTGATGGGCAGCTGGGAAGCAAATGATGGAGTGATGTGTGGTTTACAAAGACTTGATTGCGGTTCCTTGAATGAAGACAAGGATCCATTAAAAGCAGGTGTCCCTAACAAACCTCATTCTGGAACATCAAGTTCAATGGCCATATAAGCAGTTGCTCAAAGCTACCATATCATTGGCAGAGAGTCACATGTGTTCTACCAGACTAAATATAGAATCATTGAGACATATTAAAATGTTGCTGGCTGGGCACAGGGGCTTGTGTCTATAAACCCAGTGCTTTGGAAGGCCAAGGTGGAAGGACTGCTTGAGCCATGGAGTTTGAGACCAGCCTGGGCAACATAGCGAGGGCAAGCCAAGGAGTTTGAGACCAACCTGGGCAGCAAAATCTCTACAAAAAAATTTTAAAAATTAGCCAGGAGTGGTGGCATGTACCTGTAGTCCTACCTACTTGGGAGGCTAAGGCAGCAGGACTGCAGGCTGAACTCAAAGGCAAAGCCCCCTCCCCCAACAGTGAGCTGTCTTCACACCACTGCACTCCAACTTTGGTGACAGAGCAAGACCCTGTCTATAAAAAAAAAACAGTTAATATGTTGCTATTGCTATCATTAAAAGCTTTTCGTTTGGGTCTTTAGAGATAGCTTCTCACTTTCTATCTGGAGAACTGTTCCTGGACCTTCCTCGAGGGCAGCGAGGGGAGGCGTTAGGCCACGTGGACTTCTGTGGGCCTGCCTAGGCCGTGAACTCCCAGGCCCACTCCCTCTAGGGTGATGACTTGTGTGTGGACACGGATGTCAGTTTCATTTAGAATCAACTCACAATGGAATCTGTAGCTCACAAAAAATGTGGTTACAGAATATGCTTAGTAATGCTTGGCATGATCATTTCTTTTTTTTTTTTAAGGAAAGACTGGAAAAATCTGAGCCTGAAAGGCGTCATCTGGACTCAAAGGCAAAACTCCCTTCCCTCCCCTTCCCTGTCACCCACCACTTCCTGGCAGCAGCTTTGGTATCTGGGGCTGCTGCTGTCTTACAGTGTGAGACACTTTAGGAGCCCTTGCCCTCTCTCTCCCCACAGCTCATCAGAGTCCATCAGCTCCCAAAGGCCAGCAGCCCTGCCTCTCCTTGCCTGGGAGCAGTTGTGGATGTCAGCCCCGTTTGCTCTAGGTGTGCCAGGAGGTGTGTCATATGGGGAAGTGAGTAGCACACCTGCCTGTGTGGTGTGTCGTATGGGGAAGTGAGCAGTGCACCTGCCTGTGTTGCCAGGGCGCCTCCAAGCCCGGGTGCAGGAGAAAATCGACCCCAGGAAAGGAAGCCCAGTGACTAGAGGTCAGCGAATGTGGCCGGAGGCCTGAGGGCTCTGATGCAGGGAAAGCCCGGGCAGCAGAATCTCTAGAAGATTATGAAGGGTAAAACCTGATTACTTGCTGAGGCCAGTGTGTTTTCAGTGTTTCTTTAATCCACAGGAAGTCAGAAGTGAGTGAAAATTTCATAAAAGAATTATTTTTTCCTTCTAGATCTTGCCGCCTTTTGATCTTGGCATAGGACAAGGGTCTGCTCGAGGGTCCTTTTTCGGATCTTTCCTTAGTGCTGTTTGCTATTCACGCTTTTCCCTGGCCCCAAGCAACAGGCCAGATCAGGCCCTCATGTGACAAGCTGGGAGTTCCCCCATGAGAAGAGCCACCTCAACGGGGATGGGCAGTCCCGGAGCATGTACTGCCTGCTGGAGGCCATGTTATACACATGCGCATGTGCTGACCAGCCGTCAGCGCCACCTGTGTCCAGTGTGCATTGTCTATGCCCCACAGCATGTGAGGGGTGGAGCCAGGATGTGCTTCTGTGACCCAAGGGAGCCCGTGACCCAGGTGCCAAGGCCAGCATCCTTAACTCCCACCACGCAGCTCCCCTAACGGTGAATGCGGCCCAATGCCTGTCCTGACCGTCTGCGTAGGGCTGTTCCTTCTGGTAAATGTTAGGTATCAGGTGGGAGGGACAGTGAATGAGGAGGGTGACAAGGACAGTCTCCAGGTAACTGTAGATAATATGCGTGCTTCTCAGGGTGGTGATAGAATCTCATGGGCTTTAGTATCTAGGTCAGAATTCTGACCTGTTAGTTTGTAGTTATGTGTTCTCTGAGTCCGTTTTCTCATTTATAAAGTAGAGAAACTTCAACCTGACTTACTACAAGGCAGTTGTGAACATTGAATTGTGCAGCCTTTTTGTTAGAGATGGGATCGTGCTATGTTGCTCAGGCTAGAGTGCAGTGGCTATTCACAAGTGCAGTCAGCACACTACAGCCTAGAACTCTGGTGAGTGATCCACCCACCTCAGCCTCCTAAGTAGCTGGGACTGCTGACATGTGCCACCGTGTCCAGCTTAAATTGTGCAACATTTATAAAACCTCTTAGTGTCTGGCACATGAGAAGTGCTCAGTAAGTATTGGCACTTCTCCTGTTACTGTTCTTGGTGACCACGCAGTGGATAGTGAAGCACCCAGGTTTTAAGTCTTTACTGAGCACCCATTATGTCTCAAGCACTGTTTTGGGCTTTTAGAATACATCAGTGAACCAAATAGATTCTGGCCTGCATGAAGCACACATTCTAGAGTGGGTAACAGACAATAAGCAGTGAACCAATAAGCAGATGGCATGTTAGAAAGAAAATGTGGTAGGAGAAGGAAACAGTAGGCAGGTTTAGGGGGCTTGAGAGTGTGGGGGAGGGGTGTAAGGCATCTGTTGCAGAATTCAATAGGGTGGGCAGGCCTGATTCAGAAGGTAAGATTTGAGCAAAGCTCCCAGGCGGTGAAGGAGTTGGCCCAGTGCATTTCTGGGAAGTGGAGATCCCTCCCATCCAGGTGAGGCGACTGGCAGTGTGAGGCCCAAGGCGAGAGTGTGCCTGGTGGGCGAGGTGCGGAGGAAGGAGGAAGGCCGTCAGAGAGCTGCAGGGTGGAGGGCGGGGCACAGAGGGCCTTGTGGGCTGTGGGAAGAACTTGGCTTGCACTTTGAATGAGATGGGGACTCGGCCGGGCGCGGTGGCTCACGCCTGTAATCTCAGCACTTTGGGAGGCTGAGGCAGGCGGATCACAAGGTCAGGAGATCGAGACCATCCTGGCTAACACAGTGAAACCCCATCTCTACTAAAAAATACAAAAAATTAGCCGGGCGTCGTGGCGGGCGCCTGTAGTCCCAGCTAGGCGGGAGGCTGAGGCAGGAGAATCGCGTGAACCCAGGAGGCGGAGCTTGCAGTGAGCCTTGATGGCGCCACTGCACTCCAGCCTGGGCGACAGAGCGAGACTCCGTCTCAAAAAAAATAATAATAATAAAAATGAATGAGGTGGGGAGTCTTTGGTGGATTTTTAGCAAAGGGATAACATAGCCCTGTGTAAGTTTTAAAGAGATGCTGTGAGTGCCAGGTTGAGAACAGACCCTAAGAGGACAAGCGTGGGATCTGGCTCCCGCCATAACCTGGCAAGAGATGGTGGAGACGATGAGACGCCTTCAGATTCCCGACGTGTTTTGAAGCTAGGACCAGCTGGCTGCCTTGATGGATTGCGTGTTTCGGCCGTGGGAACTGAGTGTTGGAAGGATCTCCGTCAACGTGGGCAGGAGAAATAGGCGTCATTTTGTGAGTTTGGATTGAGTATCATGTGCCCTCAGCAGCATCCTCCAGTCTATGGGGATCCTTCAGTCACTTGACCCTACCCCCACTGCACATTTCTATGGTCGCAACTGGTGACGGTGGGAGCCGCACTGGTAGCAGGTGTCTGAGAGAGGACCAGACCAGAAGGCTGGCTCTACATGGTCCATAATGGCTGAATTCAGGGGTGTCGAGGAGATGGCATGTACCTGCCTTCTCCTGTAAAGTAAACATATGGGTTACCAGACCCATGGGAGGGCTTTGGAAGAGGGTGGGGCCACGGTGAGGGGTTAGGTCTGCAGGTAGCCCCCTCCTGTGGGGATCAGCTCCCCAGGGCATCCCTGGGCTGGGCCTCGTGCTCTGAGCAGTCAGCTCCGTGGGAGAACGGACTCCTTGAGAAGACACCAAGTGTATATCAGCAAAGTGGGGGGCTGTTCTCATGGAGTAGGGTTGCCAGACAGAATACAGGACACCAGTAAAATTTAGATTTCAGATATACAATAATTGTTCAGCTTAAGCTTCCTGGTCATATTACATGGGCCGTATTTACATATGAAAAAAATTACTTGTTTATTTGAAATCCAAATAGCGCTAGGTATCCTGTATTTTAATTTGCCGACTCAGGCTCCTGTCTCCGTGTGTTCTTGCTCACTGATGAGCTGCACCTGAGACTTAGCCGGCCCCCTTAGTAACCTGTGAGGGTTGCCAAGAAACAAGACTTTGAAAGAGCCATTGAATTTTATGGGGAAAAGGTTCTGCTGGGCTCCTGGGTCTATCTTTCCCCGTTGTTGGAGCCTGGCTTCGAGCTCATCGGAGCACTCTGCATCCAGCCCTTCCGCTTCTGTTTCAGGCCAGCTGCTCTGGGGCACTCCATGCTGGCCCATGGCTGGGTTTTGAATCTTACCGATGTGACAGTGCAGGCCCTGAGGGAGGTGGTGCTGAGGACTGAGAGCAATGCGCTGACGCTTGAGATCTTCACCCCCTAAAAACCCAGTTCTGGGAGCTGTGGGGTAGGGTCACTGCCAGGAGCCCAGAGGTCTTGGATGGGCTCTGCCTACTGAGGGCTTATGGTCTGGTCTGCTGGGGAGGGCCTTGCCCAAGACCCCTGTCTCTAGTTCTGTCCTAGAACTGCCCAGTTCTGTATAGTTCTGCTGAACAGCACCTCCCGTCTGTCACGAGCTGAATTGTGTCCACCCCAAACTCATATGTTGAAGTCCTAACCCCTGGTACTTCAAAATGTGACCTTCTTTGGAGATAAGGTCTTTAAAGAGGTAATTAAGGTAAAATGGAATCATATGGGTGGGCCCTGATCCAATCTGATTGGTGTCCCAGTAAGAAGAGAGGAGGACACAGACACACTGGGGGAGCCCATGCGAAGACACGGAGACCGCCCTGTGCGAGTCAGGAGAGAGGCCTCAGCAGGAAACAAGCCTGCCAACACCTTGATCTCGCACTTCACGCCTCCAGCACTGCGAGATGATAAAGTCCTGTTGTTTAAGCCACCATTCTGTGGTACTTTGTTATGGTTGCTTAGCAAATGAATGTACCATCCTACAAGACGAGACGTGCAAGGCTAGACAGGAAAGCAAGGCAGGGAGGCTGGATTCTGGGGATTCAGGTGGAGCGGTCTCAGCTCTGTGCCGCTCAGCCTTTTGCCAACTGGGACTGTTTCAGGGTCCTGTAGGAGTTCCTGGGTGCCAGGTATGCCATTTCAGACTGGAAGGTAACCCATTAAAGCTGGCCTTGCAGATCTGTGAGAGGGGAATGACTCCTTCTCCAGGGCACAGCCACCAGTTGGGTGGTGATGGTTTCTGAGCAAGAGGCGTCTATGTGCCCATGTAGGGGACGCTACCCCAAAAGCCAGCTCTGTGCTCTCACATGGAGCTGGATTCTTCCCGGCAGCATCCTGTGGTTAAGCTTTAGAGAAGGCAAGACACATAAGGAAAATGTCATCCGATTCAGAAGCTCTGAGCCTGCTGATCTTCCTTGAGGAGGTCTGACTTCGCTGTGTGTGTGAGCTGTGGAAGAGATCATCATCTTAAGTCACGGGCCCACGATTTTTGCATCTGTGTGTGCCCAGGCATTCCTTGAGGAGATTTGGGGAAAAATATCCCAGAGCTATTTTTATGGCAGTGACACTTTTGGGTAATTAAAATTATTTTTATATCATTGTTCTTAGGCATGAACTTGATAAATATTCTTAAATCTCCTCTTGCTTGGATTAATTTGCCATTTAAAGATTCATCTTTATAAAAATGTCACTTTATATGTCAAAAACTAGGCATTAGAAGACTGGGTAGATTTAAGGAAACAAGCAAAGCTAGATTCTATATTGGTTTTGTTATGCTTTAGAACTTCAAAATTATGAAAGTCTTACTTTTGTTACTGGAATGCTGTGGTGGTGTTTTTACTTTGAATTCCATAGTTAGGGAGACAATTAGAAAATGTAGCCAGTAAGGTTAGCAAAGCCAGGGTAGTAGTTCCACGTGATAAATCAGTACAACTTGCAAGGTGGGCGTCCAGATTTCTGAGCAGGAACAGTGGGAAGGAATTCCTCCACAGCGGCGGGGGTGAGGGTGTGGTGTGAGCATGCAGGTGCGTGTTCGGGTGGGTCATGGGAGGCCTCAGTGGAGTCTTGATTCCCAGCTCTTGGAATCGGGTCACAGAGAGCTGAGGATTTGGCATAAATCAAGGCGAACTCCCTCTCCAGTGGCAACAGTGCACCTCCCAGCTGTCCTTAGAAAGGAACCCCAGGGTGTGACTCCAAACCCCTAGAAAGGGCCATAGGTGTGGGACATTTCCAGGAGTGCTCTGACTTCCATCGTGATCTTAAATGTGAGTGGCCATTGTACGTAGCACCTTGCTAACAGGCTTGTCACACTCATCGGTCTGATCCGCACACAATCCCATGGGGAGGGTGCCTCTCTGACAGTGTATCCTCCTGGTTTTAAATGCAAGGAAATGGAAGCTCTGAGAGCAGAGTGGCCTGCCAGGATCTCATGTCAGTACACGGTGTTTCAGGCGGACACCGTGGTTTTGTAATTCCAAAGCCAGGCCCTTCCTATGATGCCCCCATGTGTGCCATCTTCAGGTGCCTCAGGATAGGTGTGTCTCTGAGTAAAGTGTGGTCTCATTTTCAGTAGCTTGTGGTCCATTCCAGATAAATGTGGGGGAGGGGCACCAAAATGTACCTTAGCTGTCAAGGGGGCTGGAAGGAGAACCTGATGGGAGTATGGGTGAGTGGAGGAGGACCCTGGCTGCGGAAGTAGGGGGAAGTTGAGGGGGAGGAGGATAGAGAGTGAAAGGGAGGATGGTGGGGATGAGGGAGGAGGGTGGAGAGTGAAAGGGAGAAGCTTGGGGAGCAAAGGGGGAGGAGGGTGAAGAGAGTAACTTAAAAATAGGGAGTAGAGGAGAAGGAGTGTGGGGGTAAAAGGGAAGAGTGTGGGGGTAAAAAGGAATGTCATGGGTAAAAGGGAAGAGGGGGGTAAAAAGGAACATGGTGGGTAAAAGGGAGGAGTGTGGGAATAAAAGGGAGGATGGGGGTAAAGGGGAGGATAGTGGAGGGTGGAGCAGTAGGAGGAGCAGAAAGAGGGAAGCAAAGGGAGGATGGAGAGTGAAAGAGGAGCTTGAGGTTGGGGAGGAGGGTGGGAAGTAAAAGGGAGGAGCTCAGGGATGGGGAGGAGCGTGAGGAGAGGAGGGGAGGAGGGTGGGAGTGAGACAGGAACTCAGATGGGGAGGAGCGTGAAGAGAGGAGGGGGAGGGTGGGAGTGAGGAGCTCAGGGATGGGGAGGAGTGTGAGGAGGGGGGCAGGAGGGTGGGAATGAGGAGCTCAGGGATGGGGAGGAGTGTGGGAATGAGAGGAACTCGGGGATGGGGAGGAGTGTGAGGAGGGAGGAGGATGGTGGGAGTGAGGAGCTCAGGGATAGGGAGGAGCATAAGAGGAGGGGAGGGTGTTGGGAGTGAGAGGAGCTGGGATGGGGAGGAGTGTGAGGAGAGGAGGGGAGGAGGGTGGGAATGAGGAGCTCAGGGATGGGGAGAAGCGTTAAGGGGGGGGAGAAGGGTGGGAATGAGAGAGGAGCTCGGGGATGGGGAGGAGTGTGAGGAGAGGAGGGGAGGAGGGTGGGAGAGAGGAGCTCAGGGATGGGGAGGAGTGTGAGTGGAGGGGAGGAGGGTGGGAGTGAGAGGAGCTTGGGGATGGGGAGGAGAGGAAGGGAGGAAGGTGGGAATGAGAGGAGCTTGGGGATCGGGAGGAGCGTGAGTGGAGGGAAGGAGGGTAGGAAAAGAGAGGAGCTGGGGGATGGAGAGGAGCATGAGGAGAGGAAGGGAGGGGGGTGGGCAATGAAAGGAGCTTGGGGTTAGGAGAGGAGGGCAGGGAGTGAAAGGAGCTTGGGGATGGGAAGAAGCACAGTGGGAGGAACTTGGAGGACCCTGGCCAACTAGGGGGAGGAGCAGCACAGGGAGGGGCTTGGGGAGCAGAGGTAGGGTGTGGGCAGCAGGGGAGGAGCACCATTAGCAGGGCTTGACAATGAGCAAATCCTAGGAGTAGGCTCCCCCTCATACTGGAAAACCGCCACTCCTGTAGCACAATAGAAGGGCAGAGTCAGAGTTGGTCCCTGTGGAGGGTTTTAGCGGAAACGAAACGGAAGTTCTTGAGGGTACTGAGCACGTTTATCTAGCATGCTTTGCCCTGGTCCTCAGGCCTGAGACAGGAGGGAGCACCCTCCCTGGCCCTGTGGGATGATCCCCATCCAGGAGTGGCTAATCTCCTGGGAGATAAAATAGGCATGGTTTGTTGAATATGAGTATGGGATATGGGGCAGTGTTCTCTGAGGAGCCATAGGTAGAATTTGGATAAAGAAGTCCTTGTTTCTGTAAGATTTGTAGCCCAGTCAGGGGCAGAATGAGCCAGAAGAGTGGGAGAGCTGGAAGTCTGCAGAGGACGCTAGTCTGGGGCAGGAGTGGTGGACTCTAGGGTGGGGAGCCAGTGAGGGAGAGCCTTGCAAAGCCACGTCTGTTTCTAAGCAGACTATGGACTGGCGGGCCCCGGGCCTGTTATTTTCTTTTCTGAGCTCCTTCTGAGGATCTTAAAGCAGATGCTACGATTGGGCGGAAGCCTCTGGCAGCAGAGACCCTCTTGTGTCCTGTGAGAATCTGTGAGTCACCTCCTTAAAGGTGGGATGGTGAAGTGTCCTAGGGTGAGCCTCCTGGAGTCTGCCTCCTCTCCTCATCCTCCCATCCCCACCAGTAGTCTCCTGTGTTCAGTGGCTGCACTGGCCCCTGAGCACAGCACACCCCTCCCCCTCCCCTTTCTATTCTCTTTCCTTTTTCCTCCCTCCTCTTCCTGCTCCCCCTTCTCCCTGCTCTTCCCCCTTCCTTCCTCCTCCTCTCCTCCTTTCTCTTGGCTTCCCTGTCTCCTTCCTCCTCCCTCCTCCCTCCTCCCCCTCTCCCTTCCCCTTCTCTTGCCTTTTTCCTTCCTCCTCCCCTACCCTCCCTTCTTTTCTTCCCCTTCCCCTTCTTTTTCCCTTTTCCTCCTTCCTCTTCCTCCTCCACCGTCCCCTTCCTATCCCTCTCCTCTTTTCCTTCCTTTCTCCCTCTCCCCCTTCCGTTTTCCCTGATTCCATTCCCCCCGCTCTGCCCTGCTCTCCCCTTCCTCCTCCCCTTCCTCCGCCTCTCCCTCCAGTTCCTCTTCTCTTGCAGCTGGGGTTGGAGAGCTGTCTCCTCCTGCTGCTCCAGGCTCTAGGGGTGAGCCCCACGGGGTCTGGTGTGCTGTCAGCCAGGCCTGCCTTCATGCCGCTGGGCTGAACTTCTCTAGCTCGTACCCTGCTCCCCAGGCCGGAGAGCCAAGCGCTGTGGGGTTGTATCTCCACGGTGAGGTGGACCCTCAGGGCCTCACGGGGGTCTCCTTGGGTGAGAGCAGGCCGCTGCTGAGGAGCGGGCGTGGAGCACAGGTTTTGGTGGTGGGAAGTCCAGACAGTCCTCTGGTGAAGGACACGCTTGCAAGGAGCCCCGGAAGGAGGACAGGCAGGAGGAGGCAGGGGCTGAGCAGCCTCAAAGTTCCAAAGCAGCTGCCCTCCCAGGGCTCCTGCGAGCCGGAGATAAAATGACAAAGCTTGGGTGCTTTGTAACCCAGCTTTGGAGGGGGAGGAGATCTGCCTGGAGTGAACTGACATCTGAAGGCTTCCTGCCAAGCAGCCCTGTCATCAAAGCCTGGGGCTCATCATCCGGGCCTCGGGCTCTGGGCTTCCCCAGCTTGACTCTCACCCAATGGGATGGAAGGAGGGGAGACGCAGGGGTACATGGGGCACAGGCATCCTCTTATCCTGGAGGGATGCCCCTCTAGGGCCGTGGGTCAGTGCTGATCCCCAAAGGACCCGTGACTTTCTCCACGCCTCTCAGGGCAGCCCCTGTGTGGGGGGATGTGGCCAGGAAGCACTGAGGTTATCTGAAGCTGGTGGCTGCTGGGGATCAGCCCCATGACACATGACCAAGGCACTCTTAAGAGAAAAAAATCAAAGCAAGTAGGATTTTCATTTGGAGATCTGGTGGTGAAGCTTCACAGTCCTAGTAAGCCTTGGTCCAGCCTTTTCCTATAAAAAGTTCATTTCATCTTCTGTTCCTTTCTAACCGCATCATTAAAATGAGCAAACGCCCAGCAGGACTCCTGTGTCGGGCTCCCTTTAGGGGAGAAGGGCAGCTTGGCCCCCTTCTCTGGGGCAGGCTCGGGCCACTGCTGAGCATGGAAGAAAGACTTGCAGTGTGGGGCTCGTTTTTTATTGAATTTAACGAAGATCAGTGCCAGGCGTTTGGGGCTGCTTAATAATTATAAAGCCTCTGCTGTTTATTGGCTACTAGAAATGGTGAGGAAGAGGTTTATTTTTCTGGAAATAGCACATCCTCCTAAGTGCACTAAAATACAGTAGGAGCTGTGCTTTATGGATGGCCAAATACAGGTCTCTCTCTTCTTGGTACCTCGCAGTTTGGTCTTGGAAATTGTTTTACTACAGGAAGCAAAAGCTTGTCACTGAGGTCTTAAGGTGTAAGGAGGAGGGAGAGGGGTGAGGAGAAAGGGTCTAATTTGACGTTTGCTTTGTGTGTGATACTTTTCCCTGATTCCAGGAAATTTCACACATAAGGTACACCTTAGCATATACCATTTTGTAATGATGCAATTTGAGAAATTCTCTATCCATAAAACCTCTTTTATATCCCTGCAGGGAAGGAGACAGCAAACTCATATTTTTTCCTAGGGGAGAAAATGAGGGGGCAAAATCGGAAAATTGCTAAACTATAATCCCACGTGCAATTTCTGAATCTTTCCTAAATGTTTTGATGACTAAAAGGAGGGTGAGTCGGGACCATGTCTCAGGCACTTGGTGATGTTACCATGAAGTCCCCATCTGCTTTGTTCCAGATGTCAGCGACGGTGACAGGCTGGTAGCAGCTCCCTCCCGCCCCACCCCCCACACACAGGCAAACTGTCCTGCCTTGGCGACGTGCCCTGGTGCTTTCCTGATGGACTGAGCTCAGTCACTATGACCAGTCAGTATGAAATGGAGGTGGATAAAAACTGGCAATGAGGCTGGGCGTGGTAGCTCATGACTGTAATCCCAGTACTTTGGGAGGCCAAGGCAGGTGGATCACTTGAGGTCAGGAGTTTGAGACCAGCCTGACCAACATGACGAAACCCTGCGTCTACTAAAAATACAAAAATTAGCTGGCCGTGGTGGTGCATGCCTGTAATCCCAGCTACTCGGGAGGCTGAGACAGGAGAATCGCTTGAACCCGGGAGGCGGAGGTTGCAATGAGCCAAGATCACACTACTGCACTCTAGCCTTTTTTTGAGACTCCATCTCAAAAACAAAACAAAAAACTGGCAATGAGCCTCTGCTGAAACACACACCCAACAAGTGGGCTTCTCGAGATATCCCAGCAAGCCTTCCCTGGCCCCATGATTCTGAGCTGCAGGAGCAATCCAGGCTCCCTGGAGTGGGCAGGTAGGGATGGGCAGGGCTTGGAGATGCTGCGGGTGATTCTGACACCACCTCCACCCTCTGGGTGAGACGCCCGACCTTAGACTTGAGTTCGCCCTCACCGTTTGAAAGCCCACTGGGAAAGACCACCAGTAATACAACTATTGTCAAACAAACATAGGCTGATTTAGTTTGCTGCAGCCAGAGAGGAGGCACCCCAGAAGAGGGGTGAGATGTTCAGGTGAGGTGAGAGGGGTTGGGAGGAGCCAAGAATGGGGTTTGGGCTTCTGCTGGTGATTCTAAGGAGGGTGTGAGGAAGCTGAAGCCAGCTCTGACGGAAGGCTGTGTGGACCCAAAGGCATGGGTGGGTGAGAGAGCATCTGGGTCCCTTTCACCTGGAAGATAGAGACTCACCATGGAACTGGATTGGCAGCAGTAAAGAAGCAGTGGTCACCCACTTATGGTGGGCAGAGCGAGGGGTATTGAGTGGTTCTGGTTGCAGGGCTCCCCCCTCTCTGCTGTGTCCCACCATGTCACAGAGCAGCCTTGCCCGATGATTGGTACATTTTGGGGTCTATCCCAATCTGACTCTCAGCCTCTAACTCCAGAGCTGTGTTCTATTTTCTCACCCTCCCACCTTCGGGCTGTGTGATTCAGGCAAGTCACTTATCTTCTTGGCCTCCATTTCCTCCTTTATAAAAGGGAGGGGAGTGAGGATGATACCTTTTCTGCCCTAGGCAGTGTCACTTTGGGACAGGGTAATGTCCTCAGGTCCCATCCCAAATCATTGCAAACATTCCATTCTTCCACATCCTACACCACCTCTACATTCTAAATAGTGTATTAGTTGAGTTGCTGTTGACCAGTTGGCATAAGGCTAAACTTTATCTATTTTAATGAAACATAGACTAATTGGATTTTTCAACCTACTTTTTATATTATGGGGTTAATACAACCTTATTCCGGGCTTGAACATTTCCACAGCTCTCTAAACTTTATTCTCTGGGTACTGTGCCCGCAGTGTCTAAGGAATGGAAAAGCTATGCTTCTCTCTCGCAGACATCCTGAAGGCTGAGATCCTACAAGTCCAGGGACAAGGTTTGAGTTTCCTAGGAGCCCTTCATATTTTATGGAAAGTTTTACATATACATGCTCATTGATGTTTATAAGAAAAATGTCGGCCGGGCATGGTGGCTCATGCCTGTAATCCCAGCACTTTGGGAGGCTGAGGCGGGCGGATCACCTGAGGTCAGGAGTCCAAGACCAGACTGGCCAACATGGTGAAACCCCGTCTCTACTAAAAATACAAAAATTAGCCGGGTATGGTGGCATGTGCCTATAATCCCAGCTACTCAAGAGGCTGAGGCAGGAGAATCGCTTGAACCCGGAGTCAGAGGCTGCAGTGAGCCAAGATCGCGCCACTGCACTCCAGTCTGGGTGACACGAGTGAAACTCCGTCTCAAAAAGAAAAAAAAAGAGAAAAAGAAAAATGTCATCACTTGCGTAGAACCTCCAAGGGTTTTGCATCGTAGCAGAGATTTGCATCGAAGCCTTGTCAGATGTGGAGCTTGAGGGAAGGGGAAGATGGTCAGTTGGAGGGCTAGGCCCACATGCTTTGTCTCCTTGCAGCAGCGGTCCGAGCCCAAGGCAGCTTCTTCCCAGTCTTCCCAGGGCATTGGGGCTAGCGGTGGGCATAGGAGAGAGCCCACTCGACAAGACCTCGTGTCTGAAGGCCCCCTAGCTTCTGCCCTTTCCTGTCTCCAGCCCGGGAGGCCCCTCCTTCTTTCCCCATTTCTGTGGCCTGAGTCAACCAGAGCCCAAGGTGCTAGCAGCTCCTTTTCTGCTTTTCTTTCCAGGGGGGTCATGGCCACCCTGAGAGGTAAAACACGTGGCCTGCAAAGAAAGCAGCCTCCCAGCCTCACCCTCTCTGCAGTTTATTCTTGGGCATTTAAAAATGTGGCCAACAGGCCAGGCGCGGTGGCTCATGCCTGTAATCCCAGCACTTTGGGAGGCCAAGTCGGGTGGATCACGAGGTCAGGAGATCCGAGACCATCCTGGCTAACATGGTGAAACCCCATCTCCACTAAAAATACAAAAAATTAGCCAGGCGTGGTGGTGAGCACCTGTAGTCCCAGCTACTCGGGAAGCTGAGGCAGGAGAATGGCGTGAACCCAGGAGGCAGAGCTTGCAGTGACCCGAGATTGTGCCACTGCTCTCCAGCCTGGGCGACAGAGCGAGACTCCATCTCAAAAAAAAAAAAAAAATGTGGCCAAAAAGGGGAAGTGGCCGCAGTTGTCCTGTGCAGCCAGAGGACGATTCGGCGCGTGTCTGAGTGAGGGGCTGTGCCTGTCTCACTCAACCCCATCGCTGCTTGGCTTGCAGGAGGCCAGGGCCCTGCTCTCAGCCTTGTGGGAAATCCATGCGCCTCAGCTGGCAAGGCGTCTCCGCTCTTGTCCTTTCCAAGCCACCCTGTGTTGAGTCTCCCTAAGTCTGTGATCTTCTAAAACTACAGTTACCCTCTTGGCCATCCTCATGCACGGCCCTTAAGTGGCTCTCCATTGCAGTAGAGCAGGGATGCACATTTCAGCTTTGGGGCCAACATGAATTGGTTGGCGGGGGCTGCTGGGAGCAGTAGAGAGAGCTTCACACTGAGTTACGTCCATCACTGGGGGACGCAGGGAGCAGCCCCTTGATGGCACACATTTGCTCTCACAAGCCTGTGTCAAAATACACAGCCCCTCCTTTGCTGCCACATCCCTCCCTGTAACTTCCCCTCCAGTTATGTAACCCTACGGCGGATTCCTGAAAATGTTCTTCACCATGTGATCTGCTTGGCCAATACCTCCTTACCTTTTGGAATGCAATTGCAGGCCCGAGCCTAGGAGCTTGTGGGAACATTCAGAATGAGGTTGTTGGACACTTCAGGCTTGAAACTAATGATGAAGGTGCTGCTGAGACTATGGCTATTCCACTTCTTCCCTGGGGGCTGTGGACCTCCCTAACCCGAATCACCACCCTTCTGCAAGCCATGGCCTCTCTGTGTCTCTGAATAGCTGGAAAGTATTGCATACGGCAGAGCCCAGCCAGGTACCTGCCAAGAAACGAGGTGAGTCTCTTTTTTCCCACCAGGCCTGGATTCAGTCACCTGACCTAATGGCCTACGGAACCTCCCCCCAGCCTGGCCTCCTGGATGCTGGGTATGCACAGACAGCTCAGTGAGGCCACAGGCACTTCCCCAAGCCTGCAGCCTGTTTGGGGCCACCTTGTATTCTGCCCCCTTTATTCTTTATTCTGCTTCTAAATCTAAACCATGCTGACTCCTTAATAAGTAATTGAATCAGGGTCAGGAGAGAAAGGTACTATCAGTAAGCCTAATTTATTGTTGGCTCAGAAATAATGAATCCTGGAAATGAGGTTATGAGGAAGGCCATTTAGAAACATGAAAAGCTTTAAAGCACATCTCTCATGTCTCTGCCTGCTTGCCATTTAGAAAGTTAAAATTTTATGTAAGTGACACTCCACATACCACTTCCTATCTGCTAGACTATAAGGTTTATTAAAAAGAAGTGCTTCCAGCTCCATGCTCTAAAACAATCCAGCGTCTAAAAATAGAAGGAAGTGGGAATGCTCCTTTTCAGAGCTCAGTGAGGCTCTTCCGGGCCCCTAAAGTAGCAGGGACACATCATCTCAGTTTGGAAACGTTAGGTTAGGAACTTGAACTCACTTCCACAGGCAATGCTATTTATGTGGGTAGAAGGAGGAAGATAGTGATGCCATACATATTCCCCTAATTCAGGCTTCCTTTTCCAAAATCCTTTCCTGCCATTGAAACGTAGCCCAGTGCTGGGCAGAACACCATGTTTGAAATCGGGGCTATATTTATAACACATTTCAAAGAGATAATGTCTAAATATATAGAGATGTCTTACCAAATCAAGAAGAAAAATGACAATCACCTCTAAGGCAAAACCAACAAAGGATCTAAACAATTTGTTTAATCCAAACAAAAGGCCAATAAGTAAATGAATTTATGTTTAACCACACTAATATTCAGATAAGTTAGCCAATGGCGATGAAGTACCATTTATTTCTATCAAACTGTCAAAGATTGATAAAGACAACTGCTAGGATTTGCATGGAAAATGGGCACTCCCAGTACTGACAAGAGTGAAATTTGGCAACTTCCATCAACGCTCTTAAGAAGAGCATCTTCTTCTACTGTGCTCTAGGCAGATTACCAGACAGGGAGACAGAGACATTTGGTATAACAATACACATCACAGTATTAATTAGAAAAGTGAAACTCGTATATTCACATAATAAGAGGTTGGTTGTCTAAATTATACTGCTTTTTTTTTTTTTTAAGATAGGGTTTTGCTCTGTCACCCTGGCTGGGGTACACTGACCCAATCATGGCTCATTACTGCCTCAACCTCCTAGGCTCAAGCAGTCTTCCCACTTCAGCCTTCCAAGTAGCTGTGACTACAGGCATGCACCACCACACCTGCCAAATTTTTTGTAGAGATGGGGTCTCGCTGTGTTGCCCAGGCTAGTCTCGAACTCCTGAGCTCAAGCGATCCTCCAGCCTTGGCCTTCCAAAGTGCTGGGACTGTAGGTATGAGCCATCGTGCATAGCCATAGCACATTTATAACATGGAATATGAGGGAGCCACTTAAAATGAGATAGTACAATACTCCCTAAACTCTAAAGTGCATACAAGTTGCTGGGGGGCTTGTTAAAATGCTGATTGAGATTTAGCAGGGCTAGGGTGGGGCCTGGGAATCTGCATGTCCAGCAAGCTCCTGGGTGATGCTGCTGCTTAAGGGAACACTCTTAGAGTAGCCAGGATGGAGAGGAGATGTGCATTTACTGACAAAACACTTGTGTACTATGTGATGTGAAATGGGGGCAAAATCAGGTTATAAAAAAGAGGGCCAACTCTTTTTTATATTTTAAATGTAAAATATAGACACACTCCCTCATTTTATCTGGACAGATATTTACCAAAATGCAAACAGTATATAGCTCAGCATGGTGGGGATTTATGGTATTTTCCTTTTGCTTATTTGTATTTTCTAATTTTCCCTATGATAAATGAGTCACCTTTGTGCGCTCTAAAAGGAGTTGAGGCAGAAATCAGCCTTGACTCAGCACTGCTGCGACGCCTGGTGCCCATCCACACAGGCCGTTCTTATCTTGCCTTCATTTCAGTGGAATCTCAATCGTGGGTCCTTTTCCAAAAACCTTTCTGCATTAGGAAGGGAGGTGGAAATACTTTAAGGACTTATTTCATTTTTCCTGTCACGTAAAAGCTGTGGGTCTGGCTCTTTAAAATACTGCTTAAAATTCTCCCTTAAAAAACAAGGCAATTACTTGCCAATCCCCCGCTGTAGGAAGGAAACCTTGTAATTACCAAGCATCTGTCTCTCAATTCAAAGTCAAGGCCCCACAGCCAGAAGACACTGTGATTCAGCAAACAAGAGGACAGAGTGAGTTATGGGGGGATCTACATTGAAATCCTAAAATAACACGTGCGCGAGACTGAAATTTCAGCCCCAACGCTGGGTGTGAATATATCATATGAGGGGGGGGAAACACGCCTCTTCATGTGGCATGCTGGGCTGACTGGCAAAATGAAAGGCAGCAATTTTAACTGTCACCTTCGCTGAAAGCAAAGTTGAGTTCAATGATTAAAAACATATTTACTGAAATACTCCTGTAACCAGGCTCCTTGCTACAGCTCCGGGAAAAGCAAACACAGCAAGTAAGAAGTCAGCAGGCCGTTGACCAACACCAGTATTTCTGGAAACAGCTTTTTAGAGCAATGGGTTAAGCACTACTAAAAGGAGGAAAGGAGGTAGAGAAGGGAACTAATATTTAATTAAGCACCGGAGTGCAGAGAATTTAACACACACAATGCTCATTTTGTAGATGAGAAGACTGAGGTAAGAGGCAGCGTGGTGTCGTGAGAGTCAAACACACCTAGTGCTCTTGTTCTGCTCCTTACTCCCTGTGTGGCCTTGAAGGAGTTCCTTCTATCCTTTAAGTTTTGTTTATTTGTAAAATGTGGATAATAAAACTACCTCCCCTGCTCCCACAGGGAACTGAGGGCACCTATGGCTGCTGTCCATCGCGTGCCCAGTGCTCGGTGGGTGCTCAGCAGGTAGGAAACTCTGTTAGGAGGGATCGTATCTTGCCCAAGGACACCTCGTTCAGCTTCACATGCCAGGGGCAGAATTTGAACCTGGGTTGGTCTCTCCCCAGAGTCCCTCTACACAGTCTCACCACACTTTTCTCTACCTGCTGGCCATTTCCACACATATATCCCTCAGATCTCTCCCTCCCCTATCTCCCACCCCATGCAGTCAAAATGTGCATTTCACCCAGTGATCCAGAGTCACAACATTGAAAGTATTGGCAAATGTTCCCTCTTTTTACTACTCCTGTTTGTTGTTTTTATTAACATGACGTTCAGTAGTACTTTTAAATGTAACCTAAATGGTTGAAATATATAACATCCAATACTTCCCCAGTTGCTCCGACCCTGTTTGCACAAAGTATTCCCCCAAAGAAATCAGGAATCTTTCTGTCTGTGCAGAAAATCAGCTTGTTTTAAGTTGGAAAGCTTTTCAACTGTGCTTGGACAGATGGGACAAGCACACTGTTTCTCCGGGTTCCATCACCACTGTTGCTTATACCCGAAGTCACATGGGAGGACCGAGCCGGATCTACTGTCTTCACCTGGGCTTCTCTCACCACTGGCTTCATCTTCTCCTCTGCTTACCCTGCCCACCCACACAGCTTTGTCCAAAGGCATCAGCACAGTGTGACTTTCGCTGGAACAGGTTTTGTTTGGGAAGCCAGAAATAGAGACAAAAGCCAGGCAAAGCTCATGGGGCTCAGGCCCCTTCAGAAGCCACTGGCTCCCGGTGCTGTCTCTGCTGCTGTCCAACTTGGAGGCATTGGGAGTCTCTGGAGAGACTGTGCGGTCGGCACGGTGGCTTACACCTGTAATCTCAGCACATTGGAAAGCCGAGGGGATGCGGCGGGGTGGGAGGATTGCTTGAGCCAGGAGTTCAAGACCAGCCTAGGCAACATAGTGAGACCCTGTCTCTACGAAAAATACAAAAAATTTTAAAATAAGCCAGGCTTGGTGGCGCACCTATAGTCCCAGCTATTTAGGAGGCTGAGGTAAGAGGATCGCCTGAGCCCAGGAGTTCGAGGTTGCAGTGATGCGTGTTTGCACCACTGCGCTCCAGCCTGGGTGACAGAGTGAGACTCTGTCTCAAAAATTTAAAAAAAAAAAATTGCTGGGCATGGTGGCCTATAATCCCAGCACTTTGGGAAGCTGAGGTGGGTGGATTGCTTGAGCTCAGTAGTTCGAGACCAGCCTTGGCACCATAGTGAGACCCCGTCTCTACAAAAAACATTTTTTTAATTAGCTGGGCATGGTGGTGCATGCTTGTGGTCCCAGCTACTCTGGAGGCTGAAGTGGGACAATTGCTCGAGCCTGTGAGGTCAAGGTTGCAGTGAGCCATGGTTGCTCCACTGCACACTGGCCTGTGTGACAGAGCAAGACCTTGTCTCAAGTATTTACATACATACATATGTACATACATACATACATAAAATAGAGACAGCGAGATGGCAGAGAACCATTGCCCGGACAGCTGCCCCACCAAATTCTAGTCAGGGAAAGTTTGAAATAGAGAGCCTGCATCCTTTCAATGAAATAGTAACATCTGACATTTAAAGATCCCTCCCTGAGCATTCCTCTTCTCCCCCCTCCCATAACCTCTTTTCCTAGGACCCATGCCCCCATTCTTTCTGTAACCTCAAGACAGTATATAAGCTTCTGTTACTCATTGAAATGTTGGGTCTTCATTCTGAAGACTCCCATGTATATACATTAAATAAATGTGTATGCTTTTTCTCCTATAAAATCTAAAGATGCCTGAACACCTTGCACGTGTTTTCATAACAGACTCACCTCCTCTCAGGTGACCAACCAGCCTAGTTTACCTAGGATTGCCCTGGTTTCAGAGCTGAAAATCCGGGGCCTAAGGAAACCCCTTTGTTCTGTGTAAACCTAAATAGCTGGTCACCCTATATCCAGTGGATCAGTGAGCCAGTTCCCTGAGATCGGGGTGGCCAGCATACAAAAGCCAGAGCTTCCCTCGCCTGTCATCAGTGTGGCCTGTTCAGTGCAGTTCAGGTGCTCACAGTTGGCCAGCTACAGGCCTGGCACTCAACAGCTCTTCTCCTTACATGACTGTGGAAATAAAGTCCCCATGAGTGGACATTCCTGAAATTCCATCATTAGGATGTCATTCCTTTACAAGACCCTTGTGTCCTGTTAAAAATTAAAATACTTCAAAATGTCCAGGTAGAGGAACAAATCATTAGTGAGTACTTTCGTCAACAACCACAGGCGATTCTGCAGTGAGACACTCAGGGCTGTCTCTGAGCATGTCCGATCTCCGTGGTTACATGCTGGGCTCCTGCTGGCCTAGGAACTGCGGTAGGAAGTAACCACTGGGCTGACAGGGAAGAATCGGGCAGGACTAAAGCTTACAGTACTAACGTTCAACAGTAGTCCACAGTAGAAAGTTAAACTTTGCATGAGAAAGATGTAAAGTCTTTGAGAATCCAGAAGAAGGAAGCAATTTTTTTAAAAGCTGTGGATGACAAAAGTTTCATGAAAAGGGTTGCAGCTGAGCTAGATTTTGCAATCTCTGTGAGAGTGGGTGTGGGATGGGAGAGGGACAGGAGTGGGTACTGTAGCCCGAGGGCACAGCATGCTGTGATCCCAGCATGCTGGGGTGAAGGGAAGAAAGGAAATGAGGGGAGGGGCAGCTCACAATCTGTCCCAGATGCCCAGCTGCAGAGTTGCAAGGGAAGATAACACAGCGGCTCTGGGAACCCTGGGCGTGGAGGGTGACTGGGACTTGGACTAGGCACAAAAGGCCTCCCCTGCTCATGGAACAAGGAATTCAGCAAAGTTAGTAGTAAGGACACTGATAGGACAGAAGAAAGTAGTGGGTGGTTTTCTCATCCCACTGCTAAGTGCCTGGGCCAGCCAGGGAGTCTGCTCAGGCAGGGATGCGGTAAGCCTAGGCTGGCAGAGGGTCCAGCCTCTGATCACGGTTGGGGTGCACAACTGGTCCACTGCAGCGTGAGACATCCAGTGCCGGCCCCTGGCCAAGATGCTGAGACTGAGAAATGCAGCTCCATCACGGCATGCCGTCCGGGAAGGAGGCTGCTCCAGAGTGCAGGCAGCAGCAGCGTGTGCATGTTCCCCAGGGACACCCAGAGAGTAGGCGGGTCACCTGGGATGCCAGTCTGTTGGTGCCAGGATTATACTATACCTGAGTGTGCTCACAAGCTGGCAGCGGGACATGCTGAGAAAGGAAGTGCTCTGGGCTTGGACACAGAGCTCGGGTTCAGTGCTGGCTCTAACTTTAGAGTCCAGTAAATTTTGCAACCTAGTTTGGCTTTCAGTTTCCTTATCTATAACATGGTCAAAACAATAGGGATTTCAGAGGTTCACTGGGAGAAGGACAGGAATGTGTGTGACAGCGGGTTTATAAACTGTAAGCACTGTGCACATGGATGGTGTTTGCCTCATTGTCACTCTCTAGGGAGAACACGGCCGCAGACGGCCACCCACTCCTGAGCTGGGCTCCCAGAGCCATCTTTGTCCACAGGGCCTAGCACTCTGACTCTTCCCTTTCCTGTTTCTGGGTTGATTCCACCCATTGCCATCTCTTGGGCCACTTCAGCTGCTCCTGTCTTTATTCCACTTAAGCTTTCTCTTGACTGTTGAGCCCTTTGGTGGACAGAGCCCTGCACAAGCTGTGACTGAGCCCGAGACACATGGTCTTGAAAGCAGAGACTGATGCACCTGGTTCTTGAGTACAGGTGTGGGTGCTGACCTACACAGCGTCCCTCTTCACCAGGTGTGCATTTGCTTACAGGGTTTTCTTTGGAAAGCCTAAAGCCATAACCTGGGCTTGGCGTGGATAGTACCTTGCATGAATAGTACCTTTCTCCTTCCTGCAGATGCACAGATTCTTGGCAGCAAGAGTGAGGGGCTGTTGGTTATGTTGACTTGGAGAGCCGGGAGGGGAAGGAGGTGCTGGTTCTGCCCAAGACGGTAGTGGTGGGTGTCAGTTTCCTCTGCAAGTGACCAGCCTTTAGGGTGAGCTCCTGGAAGGAACCCTGCAGGGCCCCACCTAGGTATGCCCTGCCCAGAGGGCCCAGCACAGGGAGGCAGAGCGCCCTGTGGCTGCCAATGACACTGGTCTGGCATCTGAATTAGTAACTCGCAGTAGGATTAATTTCTCTATGTAATTAAGTAAAGGAAAATGGCACGAAAGTACTGCCTGTCTCTTCCACACAGGGCTTTGTTTTCTATCCTGTGATTACAAGGGAAGTCCATTTGACTTAATTAACTTAGAAAGTATCTAGCAGACCCATTCATCTGGAGATGAATTTTTTTGTGTGAGCAAAGGAGGATTATCCCCTTCTTACAGTAGGAATAGTAGCAATGAAGTTAGGACCTGCTTATTGCCTGGAGAAAGCAATTAGTTTTTTTTAAAGAGCCAGAAAGAACCTTAGGCATCCTTAGTCCAACCCCTTTATTCTGTAGAGGAGAAAACTGAGTCATCTGCCCGGTGTCTCACTGCTCATGGGAGGTGAAGCTGGACCTGAGCCCTCCTGTCTCCATCTGGTGCTTGCCTTCATTCTGCTCTGCCCACCTGCTGTCTGAGCACACAACGCTGCTGCCCAGCTCAGCCCCAGGCCTCGGGCACAGCATTCAGGCTCTGACCCTGGAGTTGTGTGTTTGCAGTGATCCTTGGGGTAGAATGAACATCCTGAACAATGGTGATAGGAGCAGACCATTCAGTGACAGTGACAGCCCTGGGGGCAGCTCTGCAGAGGGCAGGAACCATCCAACAAGAAGCTGGAGGCCAGGACCTCAGGCATCTCATGCAGGATACACAGCCAGCAAAGGGCAGATTGACACCCAGGCTGTTGGTGCCAGAATCCACTCAGCCACTCTAGTTGGTGTGGGAGGATCATTCTGAGGTGGTGTTGGATGATAATTCTACTTTCTGTAGAATTCTGGGCTTCCAAGTGTGGAACTCTGGAGCTTGGATAGAGCAGGTCAGGCCGGCTCAGTCCAGAAAGACAGGACTCCTCTGAGACAGGTGAGACAAGCTCCAGGTTTGATGGGAGGCAGGGAGCAGCCTCTTGCCAGCTTGGAGTCCTCTTCTTAGTGAAATGTGCTAATAAATTACACAGCACATCAGCTCTCTTAAGTATTCTTGGAACTGTGCCTGCATAGAAAGGAAGGACTCCACGCATCCCAGCTTGGACACCTTGTGACACTCTGCCCGTGCTCGACTCTCTCTGTTGCTCCCTGTGAAACAAAGAGGCTGTGGGCTGACCATGAAAATAGCAACAGCAGCAACAGTAGCAACAGTAGGAATAGCTGCTGTTTCCCAAGCACATGCTGATAAGTGCTCACTCAGTCCTTACAGCTCTGCAAGGTAGGCGGACTGAGGCATCTCACACAGGGCACACAACCAACAAAGGGCAGATTGACACCCCAGCTGTTGGTGCCAGAATCCACTCTCAGCCGCTCTAGCTGGTGTGGGAGGGTGGAAGGATTAAAAAAAACAAAAACAAAAAAACTGTAGAAGTGCTCCTGACAGCTGCCGACACTGGTACGTGTCTAGGGGAGGGAAGAAAAAAGCTCTCTTCTGTCTGCCAGTGACCTCCTGGATATTTTCCTCTTTCCTTGTGAGGTTCTTCCATGTATTAAAAAAAAAAGTCAAATAGGAAGCTCAGATGAGCTTATGTCTTTAAAAAGTCAAAATCTAACCTGACCATCTATTTATTTTGCTTATAAGGGATTAGGAAGATGCTGAGTTATTTTCCTTTGTACATCTGAAGCATCCAATCCAACAGAAATTTCAACTGCATTCTGGGTTTAGGACCAGCTCACAACTAATTGGAAGACGAGAGTGCAGTGCAGGAGGGGGTGACTTCCTTGTGTGTCTGGCATTTAGCTGCTGTCCCCCCACCGCCCTCCGTCAGCAACTCATCTGTATAAACTCCCGTCTAATCAGGGACTTGCTTGTGTTTTGCCAACAACTGCTTTTCCTTCCCGGAGACTTGACAGGCAATACCCTGTGTTACAGAGAGAAGCATTTACAACCAATGGAAAGAACAAGTATTTGACTATGGTGTTACATTTGGGGGTTTCTTTTATTTTTTTCAGCCTGATTAGAAATTCATCTCCTGATTAGGAATTCATCGTTAGAAATTAGAGATCTGTACTGCTTTCAGTCTCCACAAGTGCGGGTGCTTTTGCTTGTCTGCTCTCTTATTCCTCCTTGGAAACTTTGGTCAGGGAAGAGGGAAAGTCCAAAGAAGAAAGGGCCTGGCGTCCTTTGGAAACGTATGAAGAGATTTCACCCCCTGAGCGGGGCAGTGGGCTGCTTCCAGTTGAGGGCTGCGGGCTCAAGGAGGGCCACGGCCTGGACCCCATGCCTGCTCTCTCCTCATGGGCTCTTGTGTCCTCCTGTTTAAGGAATAAAAAGCTTATTTAAGGATTAAATGTTGTTTAAGGAGTATAAGTTGACGCTGAGGCAGATAAGGTGGAATACACAGAATATCAGCCGTGGGAGGGAGAGAAACTTCCTAATTCTGCTCTCTGGTTTTGCAAATGAAACTGGCCCTTAATCTGGAAAAAGGTTAGAAGACTGTTGGGACCTTTAGTGCTTGTTTCTTTAAAATAGCACCTGTTGTTCTTTTTCTACTCATAAAAGCCATATATTTCATAATATCAATTATTTCCAGAAATTGTATTGAGAAAAGCATAAAGAACACACTGGAGATCACCGATAATCCTGCCACAGGAAGGGGATTCATGGCTGATGCTTAGCTTTAGATTCTTCCAGTCGTTCTGATTGCATGCCCACTTTTTAAAAGTTTTAAGTTTGGATCATACTATTCATATTGCTCTGTAATCTCTGTAAAGGTGTTCTCATGAAATTTTTTTTCTTTTTTGAGATGGAGTCTTACTCTGTTGCCCAGGCTGTAGTGCAGTGGTGCGAACTCTGCTCACTGCAACCTCTGCCGCCCGGGTTCAAGCAGTTCTCCTGCCTCAGCCTCCTGAGTAGCTGGGATTACAGGCGCCTGCCACCATGCCCGGCTGATTTTTGTATTTTTAGTAGGGACAGGGTTTCACCGTGTTGGTCAGGCGGGTCTCAAACTCCTGACCTCGTGATGTGCCCACCTCAGCCTCCCAAAGTGCTGGGATTACAGGCGTGAGCCACCCTGCCTGGCTGAAAGTGTTTTTATATTCTTAGATATTCCTCAGGAACATTCCTTTTAATGTAGAGAGAGTTCCATATCATGAATGTTCCAGGCTTTTTTCTATTCATTCTCAATTTGTGGGCATTTCATTTATTTGCACTGTTTTGCTATTATAAAACTCACATGTGGCCAGGCGTGGTGGCTCACACCTGTGAGGTTGAGGCAGGAAGATTGCTTGAGTCTGGGAGTTAGAGACCAGCCTGGGCAACATAGTGAGACACCATCTCTACGAAAAATTGAACTAAAAATTAGCCGGGTATGGTGGTGTGCATCTGTAGTCCCAGCAACTGAGGAGACTGAGGTGGGAGAATTGCTTGAGCCCTGGAGTTTAAGGCTGTAGCGAGCTATGATTGAGCCACTGTATTCCAGCCTGAGTGACACAGCAAGACACTGAATCAAAAAAGAAAAAACCTCACATGTATTGCTGATTATTTCCTTCAGAATAACTTCAAAAAATATGAACATTTTACAAAGTGATATTTCACCTTAAAAATTTAGTACCTGTTTATATTTCCACAGACACAAAATATGTTTCTTGAGCTCTAAATAACACTGGGAGCTGGTCTTTTAAGCATGCTCAAATGTTTGGGGAGAAACAGTGTCTTCCTGGTTTGTCCTCCCCCACTGAGCATGGCAGCTCCATGGCCCTTGGCACCCTTGTCCCCCTCACCCATGGCAGTCATTGCTCAGCAGTCACAGGCCCCAGGCAGGGCTTCAGAACCCTCATCAACAGCATGCACAGGCAGCTGCTGACTATTAGGGCCGACACAAGACCTGAAACCTATTTGCCATCTCTGGATCAGGGATTGACACCTATTCTGTAGTGATGGGCAAAGTCCTGCTGTGCTCATTCCTGAAGAGGTGAGTGTGTGAGGTGCAGGTGACACAGGTTGCACCTGCACAGAGTGGTTTTGGAAACACCCTGAGTGATACTCCTGTGAGCACCTGAGCAAAAGCCGAAATGCACAAATTGTAACCCTACTCACTGGCATTGTC
Organism: Hylobates moloch; assembly: GCF_009828535.3. NCBI lineage: Eukaryota > Metazoa > Chordata > Mammalia > Primates > Hylobatidae > Hylobates > Hylobates moloch. Next base: position 63,044,429 of record NW_026652293.1, on the reverse strand, counting down.
CATACCTAGTGGCCACTCTATTCTCACCCTACCACTGGAGTGATTTAGGAAACTGAAGCCTTTGATATTCATGAAGCCTTTATTAAAGTGAAAACTCCTTTGGGAAGGGACCTGAAGGCTTTATCCACTGGTGTTTCATTCTCCATCAAGATCTTGGCAGAGCTGCAGAGTTAGACTGGGAGGAGGCGATATGTACAGAGGGGGACGCACCACAGAGGAAGGCTGGACCAGGGGAGGAGGTGGGAGGAAGAAGGCCACCTGTAGGGCCCTGAAACGTCATTGCCCAGCACCTAGGTTGACCACAGCAAGGATCTCCGAAGGGACTCACACATCGTTTATTCTGACCATCTTCTGTCCAGGAAATGAGTCCGTGGCGCGACGAGGGTTAAGTAGAGTAAATAACTTCCATCCCCGTCACTGTTTCCCTCATGGAGTCTGTTAGCAGAGAACAAATCTAAGGAGGCTGTGAAATAATTAGGATTTATGTAGAAGTGGGGCAGCCTTTCCCACTGTATCCACATCAGTTGGAGGGTTTCCATTGGAGAGGAGTATTCTGTGTTCTTGGCATTTACATGGGGGTGCTCTCCAGGAGCCAGCTCTTTATCAGATCAGAGAGCGTTCGTGGGATGATGGTGGGGGGGACATTTATCTTGCAGGTTGCTAGGTATGGTTTATAGTGTTCTGCATCCAACAGCTTTCACTTTCGATTTTTCACTCTAGATTGTTTGTCTTTTTGTATGAAGATCAAGAACGGTTGTGTTATGCTTTGCAACTGACCTGTCTAAGGTGGGATCCCCTTTAACAGGAAGAGAATACAGAAAAATTCAGCAGCAACGAAACTGCTCTGTAAACAGGCTCACAGTGCAATCCAGCTTGGGTGATTTGACTTGCTGGAAGGTGAAAGTGAGCTGCAGAGCACCGTGCTTTTTCAATCATAAACGGCTTCAGCTTGTTCGTTTCTGGGCTGATGACATTAGAAATGCATTTGCTTTGTGTGTCATGGACAGTTCTCTTGGGCATTGCCTAGAAGACCTGCTTGCTATCACTTGTGCCGTATTGGAACGCTTAGAAGATACGGGCCACTGAGTGTTGGTTGGGTAGGGCTTCCTGTCCATGGGAACCTTTTATATTCCCATCCCCTCCTCTTCCATTCCCAACTAGCCTCCTCATCCTCTGGGCTCAGGTAGCTTGCCCACAAGCTTTATTAGCACTTAAGGTACTGCACTGAGGTGGTGAGCTTCCGCGGTAGGGCAGCATCATGCAGGAAGGAATCATGATTCAAACCCAGGCTCTGTCACTCGGTGGATGATGTTGAATGATTTGTGCAAGCTCTGTGCCTGTTTCCTCACATGTAGAATTTCTCTTGAAAATATGTTATCCTACGTAAGTCCCCAGTGGTGTGGCAGCTCCAAATTAAGGTCAGTGTTCCCTTCACATACCGGACACCTCAAAATTAGTACCTTGTAGAATTAAAGAATACACCTTGGAGGCTGCCTTCCAGAGGGATAATCTGACTCTTGTCCAAGTTGAACAAGTTTACTGGGAGCAAAACAGCTGCTGGGTTTATGCTCATCTGCTCTTTTAAGCAGTGAAATGCTTGTGTCCAGAAGCCAAGTGGCAGTAACCTTTGTGTCTTCAATTCTTCCGAGAATAGGTGTTTCTTAATAGCCCTGATTGAATTAGAACTCAAGTCCCAGCTGGTTGCCTTCCACTGGCCAGAAACTGGCTCCTGGAACTGGCTCGATGGCCTGTCCCAACTATCTCAAGAAAGCTGCCCCTCCTGCCCAGCAGCCTGCTCTCATCCGAGGGCACCTTGTCCCATTGCTACATTCCTTTTTATGAGAAGCCCATCCTGAAACTGCATAATTTCAAGCTTAGAAAAAAAATAGAATTGCCATAAGATGGGGCAGAATTAGAATAGCTTTTGTGTTTGAAAGCTGAAACTCATTTTAAGTATGCACAGACAATTGTCTGAGCTTGTTCTCTTGCAAACAGAAGTCTTGGGGAGCTGAGGTGAGTTTAGACAAATAACAGTCTTCCTTTTGAAGTGAGCAGGGACCAGACTGTGCCTCTGGAGAGAGTCTGTGAGTGCCCCAGTCCTGTCCAGACTCAGAAGAGAAAAGGAGGCCCTGAGGGCACGCCAGGAAATGTGATTCGGCCAAGCATGTTTTGAGTGACTACTCTGTCTGTGCCTGAGGGCTTTTGTTCTATCTAATACATGGGACCAGATCACAGACGGGCAGCTTCAAGAGGCATATGTGAACACCAAAGGGGCTCTTGGCTTTCCATGTCATTTCCATAGAGTTCTCCTTCAGTTCTTAGCCACGTGTATTGAGGCTGTGAGGGCACTGGAACAGCACAGTCTCCCAGTAAGACCACAGTGTGGTGGTCAGGGGCAGAGAATCCAGAGCTGGACCATCTGGGCTATTTCTAGTTCTACCACTTACTAGTTCTGTGACCTTGTTAGAGGCTAGAAGTTAAGGCACATCCCTTAACCTGTCTGACTCAGTTTCCTCTTTGGATAAATGGGTGTTAAGAATAGTGTAGATCTCATAGGTTTGTCATCAAAGAATAAGTGAATCAAGTTATGTGCAAAGCAGACAGAACACAAGCCTGCACATAAACACGTAGAGCCATATGCATGTTGGTTCTACAAAATAAATACACATGATTTGCTTCTATTTATTGATAAATAAATAGGATGTTTCCCTTGGCAACACTTCTGGAGCTGGGCTCTGGAAGTGTGACCCTAGAAAGGGGAGGGAACAGTGGGACCTGAAGGGCAGAGTCCCCACAGCTCACGAACCGCAGCGCTGACCTTTCCCTTATTTCCACGGGGAACGTGAAGAGGATGGTGCCAACAGCCTGGAGGCCACGATGGGACCAGCAGTGTCAGGGCAAGGCAGGTAGCGCCCTGCCCCGTCTTGACTGCAGTGGCTGGAGGGGAATGCAGAGTATCTTTCCTGCTCCCCTGCAGCTCCATCCCCGTCCTTTCCCTCTGGTCTCCTTTTCCATGTTACGTTCTGCATCTGCAGAGGCTCCCGTCCCTGTCATCAACCTAACTCTCCTTGTGAGATGAGGAAGCTGAGCCCTGTGCCCTTGTCACTTATTTGCCCCTCGGCGGACAGTGGCTGGGGTGCATTATTTCTCTCCTTCCCATCATCCTGGTATCTGTGTCTCCATCCTAGCTACCCTTTTCCTTATCTCTTTCTTTTCTCTGATTCTTTCTCCCATCCTGGTGTGGGTGGGTATGCAGGGAATTCTAGGGATATAATTAGTAGCCAGGGAGAAAGCAACTCCAGCCTGCCTTCGTTTTTTCTTGGACCAGTTGTGCCGAGATAGGACCAGCACTGTCTGTCCATGGGATGCCATGAGTACCCCAGGGTTGTGGAAAGGGATCAGGACCCTGCCCATGGACCCTCCCTACTGCCTCTGACCCCAGATATATTGTGACACATTCTCTCCCTGTCCCCAGCACACACACACACACACACTCGGAATAAGCACAGAGGGCCTGATGGGGGAAGAGATGGAGCCAGGTGTGTGGGGTCAATCAGAGCAGGGCTGCGCAACTTCGGCAGGTGACTGGCATGCCTGTAAAAGCAGGTAATGGATTGCACCAGTGATTCCAGCCCTGCGCAGTGTGTTTCTGAGGGTGATGCACCTGCCAGGCAGAGCAAGCTGCCCAGGATGGGGAGGGGAGCCTGTGACCTGGCCCATGCCCCTGGTCGTGGAGGGGTGAGCAGAGGACAAGCAGTCCCACTGACCCGTGAGCCTGTCTTATAGGTGTGGCTCCACGTGGATTTCATTGATGTCTTCATCATTGTCCTAAAGTATAACCTTGACATTGCTCCCAAGGAGCTGCTGCTTAAGCGGAATTCCTGTCCTGGGGTGGAAGTCTTCAGGTCTCTCCTCCACATGCATGGTCTGGGTTCACCTCGTGATGTGACACATACCTTTTCATTTGGGTTCGAAAGAGCCAGACCCTTTGGGGCCTTGCAGTCTTCTGGCCTCACCTGAGACTCTCATTCTGTCTGGCCTGTGGCCAAGGCCTTCCAGAGGTCAAGACGGGGCTTGTGCCACTTCCTTTTTGTTCATTTGCTTCTTTGGGCTCCCAATATTTGTTTAGTGCTAAGATAGGGTTACAAAAATGGTAGCACATTTTTATGTCCAACCAATTCTGTGTATCCCTGAGACTATGTGTTGAACCTCACTTGTGTATAAGAACAAAGGCCTGCATTCCAAGATCTTGGGGATCAAGAGGCCTGGGCCCAGCGCACACCCTACCTCTGCACGTGCATGCTCCCTCACACACACACACGTTCCCCCGGCCTCACCAGGGCAGGACCTGCCTGTACCTCAGGCTGCCAGAAGGGGCTCCTCACCCTAGACCTGGCCCGGGCATTATGGACCCTGTCCCTCTGTCTTTTTCTTCTCTCCCTCATCATTTTCTAGCAAGCACCTTCATGCCTTTGACTTTCTCTGTGTGCTACAGGGATGCTGCTGACTACGCTCAAGCTCTGAAGAGTCGTCATCCCCCTGCGTCATTTCATTTCCCCACTCATTCACTCACTCACTCCGCAAGAAGTGCCCCAGGGGCCAGACACTGTTCTAAGCCCTGAAGATACAGCCAGGAACAGGACAGACAGTGTGGACCTTACACACACTTTTTCTTTTAACCCCTCCCTAGGGATTCACCATAAATGACAGAATCCCTGCTGACTTCCTCTAACAATATTCAGAACTTCATGTTTATACTTTAGCAGTCAGACTCCTTGGTCCTGCCCTGCCAGGCCCCACACTCTTCCCGGTTGCTTTTGGGGGAGGGGCCACTTGGCCTCAGCAGCACACATTTCTTTCTAAGACTTTATTTTAGGCATGGAAAAAATCCCAAGTCCATGTCTATTTCAGTGGTCAGCTTTCAGCTTTTTTTCCATCTCCCCAAGCCTTCTCTCTCCTCCACCTTATTCCTCCTCTGCAGCCTCCTCCTCACCACCACCATCTGCGTGGTCAGAACTTGAGCACATCTGTGGAAAATCGGAAGCAACCAGAGAGCTAAAAAGACGCAGCCTTCCGGGGAGTATTCGTTCCTGCCTATGTGGGGTGTGGTGTGAAGAGAACCCCCCCAGCTCCTTGGTGTCCAGCTTGCAGGACCTTGAGCTCCTTGATGTGCCAGCTTGCGTGACCTTGAGCAAGTTCTGTTCCCCGAGCCTCTGCATTCACCTGCAGAGCGGGAGTCTGGTAGCCCTGTGCTTGGCTGTTGTGAGAATGAAATTGGACGCGAGAATGCTCTTTGTAGTGGTTGATATATGATGAAGAGCCTCCATGGAGTATGCCGGAGTGTTTTTTTTCGGTCAAGGACATTGTTGGAGTGTAATTCTTGAAGCCTAGATGACGGAGCACCCTTTTTAAATTTTATTATTATTTTTTAAGAGACGGGGTCTCTGTCGCCCAGGCTGGAGTGCAGTGACACAGTCATGGTTCACTGTAGCCTCAACCTCCTGAGCTTGAGCAATCCTCCCACCTCAGCCTCTCGAGTAGCTGGGACTACAGGCGTGTGCCACCATACCAGACTATTTTTTTTTTTTTTGGTAGAGATGGGGTCTAACTATCTTGCCCAGGCTGGTCTCAAACTCCTGGGCTCAAGAAGCCCCTCTGCCTTGGACTCTCAAAGTGCTGGGATTACAGCCTGAGCCACTGTGCCTGGCCAGCATCCTTTTATCACTCAGATTGCTCCCTACATGGCTGGTGACATGGTCCCTTTCTCTGTTGCCTTTCATGGAGGAAGGACTAGGGTGGTCCCTGGAGGGCAGGAGGACGTGTGCCATGGTACATGGTTTGGCAAGTTGGGGGCATCAGTGGCCTCAGCTGGGGCCCAGTGAACAAGGAGGCAGGCCTGGGGAAGGAGCCTGAAGAAACAGCGGCCCGAGTAGAAGGACAACTGAAATAGACCCAATTTGATTGTGATTGAAGAGCTACAGAGGGTGTAGCTGGAGCAATAAGCAGGGAGGGAGAAAGCTGTGAAGTCGAGGAAGAAATTAGCAAGTTACCTGGGTGGTCCCTCCTATCCCAGCGGGTCACTGTGTGTGAAATGGGGCCTCTCCTCACCCCCACCTTCCTCCTCGTCAGGTTCCACGAAAGTGGGAAAAACACTTCTGCCGTCCTTTTGGTACCCAAGCAGAGGCTTTAAAAATACAAACTCGTGAGAAGTAGACACAGTGCCTAAATGAAATATAAACTGTGGTGGCTATGGCTGCTGTTTCGTAACAGCCATCTGTACGTCGGCTCCCGGGAAGGGGGACAGAAGCCTGTGATGAGGGATTAGCAATTCTGTGGTGGGTGTGATCGGATACCATTTACGGGGCATTACTAGAAATCAGGCACCATGCAAGCCCCCTCATTCCACTTAATCCTCACACCAGCTCTGTGAATTCCACACCATGGCTGTCTTCACTTTACCAACAAGGAGAACAAGGCTGAAAGAGGTACAGTAACTTGGCCAAGGTCACACATCTCATGAATCCAGGAGCTGGAGCCTGGTCCAGGACCTCAGCTTTGCTGGATAGCAACTAGTTCAGAATAATAATGTGAGGCTTTTGCATAATAATTTACATTCTTCAAAGTACTTACGATTGTCTTATAATTAGTCTCAGAAGGTAAATAAGGCTAGGTAGATAGGCAAGTTACCAGTGAAAAAGCAAACCTAGAGACACTGCAGCTTCTCAGAAGTCAGATAGATAGTGGAAAAAAAACAGGAACGGGATCCAGCCCCACCACCCCCCAGCCCCATCTGCAGGTAATCCATCTCTCATCCCTACAGACAGCACTATGTTTTAGCTTTGTACTAAGGATGAGTGAAATCTATGGTTTGGGTAGCAAAGTATTAATACCTTACTGGATGAGCTTGGTCAAGAGGAGAGCAGATGAGCTTTCTAATGAGCAGCCTGGACTGAAGAGAACCATAGCACACATAGGCATGGCAGGACTCACAAATTGCCACGGATTAGCCCTGTCCCCTCCTGGCCTTTTAGTTTATTGCTGCTAAGGGAATCAAGTCACAGTGGGGCTTTCTGTTTGCAGGTGTTCATTCATTTGACTGACATTTGACATTACAGGATTTGCCCTGCTGTCGTCCCTGTGCTAGGCACAATGTTTGCAACCCTTCCTGTGTTATCTTGCTGTTTACATTGAGCCCCAGATCTGGCTGAAGGGGTAAAAATCCTTTGTTCCATCTATATAAACATACATGACCTGATCTCTGCCCACTGTCAACATCCAAAGATTCATCCACATGACATAGAATGTCAAATGCTGCTACTCCACATAGACGTGGAACCCCCATGGGAGGAGGTACATGTGACGGGGATTTTGACTGGAGGGCCCTCGGGCCAAGCATGTGGCAGTGTAGTCCTCACCTTGGAGAAGACTCAGCCAGCCTTTATTTTCCGCTGCTCCATGGTTAACTTCGTGCCCTCAGAGATGGTCAAGCCCACCTCTGCCTAGCAGAGCACTCCCGAGAGATGTTTTTAAGTAGGTCGTCTGCAGGTGGAAGGCAGTTGAGTTGGCCATCACACAGAAATGAAATCTCACGTGTCGTGTGAGAGTGGCTCTTTTATGTGTATGGGTGCCTTGTATGATAAATGGTTTTGAAGGTTAGCTGCCTTTAATTCGTTGGTACATTGGGCTTTGGGGGCATTGTCACCCCTTTTCTGTCCACCAGCCCTTTGTCACATGACCTCTAGTCAAGGTTATGGATTTAATATCTGTATTAGCCAATTGATTAGCTTTTTTTTTTTTTTGAGATGGAGTCTCTTTCTGTCGCCCAGGCTGGAGTACAGTGGCATGATCTCAGCTCACTGCAATTTCTGCCTCCCAGGTTCAAGCAATTCTCCAGCCTCAGCCTCCTGAGTAGCTGGGACTACAGGTGCCCACTACCACGCCGGGCTAATTTTTTGTATTTTTCGTAGAAACGGGGTTTCACCGTGTTAGCCAGGATGGTCTCAATCTCCTGACCTCGTGATCCACCCACCTCGGCCTCCCAAAGTGCTGGGATTACAGGCGTGAGCCACCGTGCCTGGCCTTTTTTTTTTTGAGATGGAGTCTCTTTCTGTCACCCAGGCTGGAGTACAGTGGCATGATCTCAGCTCACTGCAATTTCTGCCTCCCGGGTTCAAGCAATTCTCCAGCCTCAGCCTCCTGAGTAGCTGGGACTACAGGCACGCACCACTGCGTCCAGCTAATTTTGTATTTTTATTACAGACAGGGTTTCACCATGTTGGCCAGGCTGGTCTCGAACTCCTGATCTCAGGTGATCCGCCCACCTTGGCCTCCCAACGTGCTGGGATTACAGGTGTGAGCCACTGCGCCTGGCCAGCTTTTATTTAAACCTTTAGGGACTATGTGCAACTATTCTGTGGTTCATATTTCCTGTGAACAACTTCAGCTCAGATGCTGATTCTAAAGCTGTTTTCTTTTTCTTGCTAACTTCTTTGCCAAGCACTGTGTTAGCATGAGGAATAACTTCCAAGTGCACAGACACACACGTGCACATGCACGCAGAGTGTATCTTCTCTATTCCTAACAAGAAAGCCCTGCTGCTTGATACACTTATGCAACTGAAGCTGTACTTGGGGTGTTCTGGCAGTTTCTGCATGTTTTCTAAGGGCTGTACGGAATGGTTAGCAGCTTCAGATGTCCTTGTTTGGAAGATACCATTTAGGAGGTTAACACTAATCTGAACATAATTTTGGAATATTGGTAGGCATGTAGGTCAGACCTATGCAGAAAGGGGAAGCCTTCACACTCCTCACAGCCATCCAGTGAATTAGGTATAAGTTATTTCACCTGGCTACCCAGATCGAAGGGCGCCAAACCCAGTAGTGTCCAGAAGTGAGCCAGGACTCAACCCCATGGGCACCTACCCCTGTGGGAATACCCAGATAGACCTGAGAATCAAGTTTGTTCACTTTGGTCCTTAGTCATGAACAAAGAGATTGAACAAGGGAAAAAGTCTTTGAAGCACTTGTGACTGAGTGGCTGAATTCTACAGTTGAGACTTGGACCCCAGGTGTTTACTAACTAGACAATAGGCTTGTCCTTCATCTCAGCCACATGGGGGAAGGAAAAAAGGATGCGAGAGAAATGGTGATTACTTTAGCTGAAGATAAGGACCAGCTGCAGCTGGCATTGAGAAAACAATGAGATTGGCTCTTTCCTACATTGCCCTTTTATGGAGTGTAACTTCGTGTCTCAAATGATAGGAATATTTTTGTGGTGTTGCAGGACATTCTGGTTATATTTTTGTACCTGTTTGATTTAGCCTGGAGATAAATGATTCCATCCTCTTAAGCCCTTCATTTAAAATATTAATTGATTCTGTGTCACGAAACGGCTGACAGTTTGTACCAAAAAATATCAGCATATGCAACATGCCCTTTTCACTGACCCCTGCAAAACCAGTGCTTGAGGCTCTAAAAGGCTGCAGTTTAGAAGGCACATAAAGCCACTTTTTTTTTTTTTTTTTTTTTTTTCTGAGATGGAGTCTCACTCTGTCACCCAGGCTGGAGTACAGTGGTGCAATCTTGGCTCACTGCAACCTCCACCTCCCAGGTTCAAGCAGTTCTTCTCCTCGGCCTCCCGAGTAGCTGGGACTACAGGCATGCACCACCACACCCAGCTAATTTTTGTATTTTTAGTAGAGACGGGGTTTCACCATATTGGCCAGGCTGGTCTCGAACTCCTGACCTCAGGTATCTGCCTGCCTAGGCCTCCTAAAGTACTGGGATTACAGGCATGAGCCACCACGCCTGGCCAAAGCCATCCTTTTCTTCTCGAAGGGGCGAGAGTGGGGATTAGTCCCACCTGTGGGGTGCTCAGCTGGCCTCCAGATCTGAATGAAGGCAGAGAGCGGGAGCAGCCACCAGGACCTGCATTGCTAAGGCCCAGAGCTGCCGTCTTGCCTATGTGTGCGAGGTCATGTGATCCTCTTACCCGCTGTGGGGTGGTGGTTCCCACTTGATCAATAAGGAAACAGATGCAGAGAGGTTGTGTGTCCTGAATTCTCAGGCCGTCTCTTACCTGGGTCTCAGTAGGCCCACCTCCACTTGATTTCCTAGATGGCGTGGGCGTCCTCAGGGATGTGACCGAGAGGTGTGCCCACTGTGCTTTCACTCCTCATCCCGCCCATCCACTCAGGCCTCCCCATACACATAGGTGTCCCTGGCTGACCTAACCTTGTCACCAGGCATTAGCACGGGGACTGTTGCCATAGAGACCCAGTGCTTCCCACTGAACACAGAAAAGATGCTCCTCCCCTTGGGTGGGCCAAGGCCTCTCCCCTCCCCTTTGTTATCCAACGGTCAACAGGTTTAAGAGGTAAACTTGCTGTATACGAGGCTCCAAGGACACAGAACACACCAACCGTGACCTCTGCCTTCACACTTTAGCTGGGGTCAGGGGACGGGCCACATAAGCAGACCAAAAACGAGCATGAGTGGCCGATGGGACAGCTGTGAACTGTGCTAAACCCAAGGAGAGGCACCGAGTCGGGGCTGAGATGAAGAAGCTGGCCTGGGGGTCAGGAGGGTCCCCCAGAAGGTGATGCTTCATGAAGCTGGAGCCCAAAGAGAGCTTCCTTCCAGGAGGATCAGGCCTTGAGGTGGGAAAGAGCTTGCCACGGTCCAGGTCTGACACAGGCTTCCCCGGCAAGCCTCCACGACTGTCTGTCATCCAGGCCAGAGGCAGGGACAGCTGTGGATGGAGGCGACGGGCCTGACTCGGCCGCCCTATAATCCATTCCTTGTGCCCTGCGCACCTGTAGGGAAACAGTGCAGAGCATGGAGGTGAAGGAGCCGGTAGAGGAAGCTAAATCCCAGCCAGGTCTCACCTGACTTGGGGAACAGCCATCAGATCCTCCCCCGACCCCTTGTGCAGCAGAGCGAGCCTGCTGAAGTTGCAAGAGCATGGTCACGTGGTGCTCACAGCCCTTCACTGGCTTCCCGTTCCCTTGGGCAAGAGCCCTGTGACAGCGACCAGACCCTCACAACCCGCTGATGCCTCCAGCCCCACCCACTCCCCTTCCTGCTCAGTTGCACTAAATTCAAGGCATTCTGTCTGGCCACAGGACCTTTGCATGAGATGCTCTCACTGCTGGAAATGCCCCGCAACTCCCCACTGGGGCTGATGGCTTTTCACCAGTCACCCTTTCAAGCCCATCTCAGACAGGGCCTCCAGGAAGCCTTCAGGATCCTGCCTCCCCTGAGGCCTGGGTTTGAGGCCCCTCTTGTGGGCACAGCTCTCCTCCGAGCCTGGGTCCCAGCTCCTGCTGCCTGCTCCTCTTACTACCCAGTCAGCTCCTGGGGAGGGAATATCGAGTCTTACTCCTTTCAACTTTCAGGATCAAATGTCCATTGAACGAGTGGTTTCCCTAATTGCTCTTGCGTTACAATCCCCTTTATAAATGGATCATCTCCTTTTCTAGTCACTGCTGAGAAGAGGGAATCTGTTTCCTCTCTTGGGAACAGGGATAGAGGGGATCCCTTTGTGGGACTGGGCATTACCAAGCCACTATACATGCTACCGTGGGTCTGAGGGAGTGGGGAACCCAAGTAGGTGGTGTGTTGGGGGCCTTGACATGAATGGCCTGGTGCGGCGGGGGAAGGAAAGGACATGGCAGTATGAGTTTTGTCTGGCAATGCACCATCAGCATGCACAACCGTTCATCCTAGCCCAGACACCGAGGCACACCCAAGCAGCACCTCCTCTTCTTCCTCTCGGTCTCCCCCATCTCCTCCTTCCCAATTCCATTCTGCCTTTGCTTTTTTTTTTTTTTTTAACCCACATAGGTTCTCCCTTCCCCTTCAGAGTTACTGTAGCTATGCATTTTCATCCTGCGTTATCCCCCACAACACATGAGCACTGTGGAGGTGGAGGGAAGTTTTGTGTTTGGAAGAGGGAGGAGGTGATGGGAAGACTGAAGTGATCCCGTGACTTCAGTCATATGTAGGTGCCATGTGTAGGAGAGCCACGTGGAAGGGACAGAAGGGCTGCTGCTAATAACCGCAGCAGGTGCACTCAGGCTGGCCTGGGAGGAAGGCCTCCCCAACTGTGAGTCACTTAGAGTGGATGCCTTTGGGCTGCATCCTTCCAATTCTGAGGTCCCGTTTCCTCAGTTGCCAAATGGGATGATGCCTCACGTAGATGTTGTGAGGATTACATGGGTAATATCTAGGAAGCTCTCATAAACGGATCCGAGTCTTATCGTGGCTGGGGGTGCTGCCCATGCCAGGGCCATATGGTTCAGTGGGGGTGCTGCCCATGCCAGGGCCATATTGTTAAATCATGTTGTTGATAAGGACTGACTGTATTAGTCCGTTCTCATGCTGCTATGAAGAAATACCTGAGACTGGATAATTTATAAAGAAAAGAGGTTTAATTAACTCACAGTTCCGCATGGTTGGGAAGACCTCAGGAAACTTACAATCATGGCAGAAGGGGAAGAAAGGCACCTTCTTCACAGAGCAGAAGGAAGGAGAAGTGCAAGCAGGGGAAATGCCAGATGATTATAAAACCATCGCATCTCGTGAGATTCACTCACTATCACAAGAACAGCATGGGGGACCCGCCCCCATGATCCAGTCACCTCCCATGAGGTCCCTCCTCAACACGTGGGGATTACAATTCAAGGTGAGATTTGGGTGGGGACACAGAGCCAGACCATATCACTGATTCCTGAATAGCACTTCTTTTCTTCCTTCCCTCCTTCCCTCCACAGGTCACAATGATTCACCTGTGCCAGGACTTCTCAGATCCCAGTAATCTCAGCAACTCAAAGAGGCCGTAGAGAATGCTTGTAAATCAAAGCCAAATGGTTAAGAGGGAGCCGGCTGCTTCCCAGTTCTTTCATGAAGCAGCTGGCCCAGGCCAGGGGTTCCATGTGAATTCATTTTGAAATGGCCTGGGGGGCAAAATTACTTTAAACGTAACTTTAAGCAGAGAAAATTCCATTCTGCTTCGTCAGCATGATGTAGCAATTAAAATGCTGGTTTTCCCCCTCTTTGAGCACTATCCTTGAATAATTGATGGCTGCACCCACCGGAGGCTGCAAGGCTGTGCTGAAATAAAATGATTTTCATTAGGAATAGGTGTGGAGCTTCAGGCTACACCTGCGGAATCGGCCCTCATTCTTCCTGGCCTCATCATCATGCCAGCCAGGGCCTCTTCCTCCAAGACTTGTTTGATGCCCAAAAAGCGGTTGGTGAAAGTGATGTATGTGGTGCCACTTTGCCCTCTAAGCCTCTGTTGCTTCTGTAAAATGCAGACAGTTAGAATCTTCCTTGGAAAGCCCTCAGCCTGGCTGTCAGTGAATTTCTGTTGATGATATCTCGGTAAAAGTTACCAAGCCTCAGGAACCGCCCTTAGGGCCAGGCACCAGGCGAGGTGCATTATTCACATGATCTCATTTATTTCACGCTGCATGACAACCTTTCAGAGTAGGTATTTGTGTCCATTTTTACAAGAAAACTAGAGCTAGGAGGGATTAAGAAATTCCTCCAAGACTGTGCAGTTAGCTAGAAGTAAATTTAGGGTGTCAGAGCCCCAAATCCATCACTCTGATTCTAAAACTTGGGCTGTCTCATGCACATTATCTCTTAATTTTTCTGCAGAAACTTGTTTTTCAGAAACAGTCTAAATCAGTAATAAAGGAAGGTTGGAGAGAGTCATGATTAAAATCTCAAGAATGAGAACAACTTTTGTTAGAAATCGATATACAGGCCAGGCGCGGTGGCTCACACCTGTAATCCCAGCACTTTGGGAGGCCAAGGCGGGCCAATCTCTTGAGAGAGGTCAGAAGTTCGAGACCAGCCTGGCCAGAGATAGGCAAAACCCCGTCTCTACTAAAAATACAAAAATTAGCCAGGCGTGGTGGCGGACATCTGTAATCCCAGCTACTCAAGAGGCTGAGGCAGGAGAATCGCTTGAACCCGGAAGGTTGAGGTTTCAGTGAGCTGAGATTGCACCACTGCACTCTAGCCTGGGCGACAGAGACTCCATCTCAAAAAAAAAAAAAAAAAAGAGAAGAAAAGAAAAATCGATATACAGGTGCAATAGAAGCAAATTTTGTCTCCCACAAATCTCTACATGTACTTAGTGTATCTTAGGTTACTACATAGAATTGTAAGCCATAGCTCTTTAAAAATATATGTGCGTACACACACACACAGAGTCATGCTTCACTTAATGACAGGGATACATTCTGAGAAATGCATCATTAGGTAATTTTGTTGTGCAGACATCATGCAGTATACTTATACAAACCTACATGGCACAGCCTCCTACCCACCTAGGCTATATGGCATAGCCTATGGCTCCTAGACTACAAACCTGTGCAGCATGTGACTGTACTGAACACAGTACAATAAGCAAGTGTAACGTAATGGTAAGTATTTGTGCATCCAAACATATCTAAACATAGAAAAGGTACAGGAAAAATACAGTGTTATAATTATATGGGACCACCATCCTATATGTGGTTCATTATTGACTGAAACATCCTGGTGTGTGTGTGTGTGTGTGCGCGTGTGTGTGTGTGTGCGCGTGTGTGTGTGTGTGTGTGTGTGTATATTCAAAGGGCTGCATTAGTCAAAAATTGTGAGGTTTTATCCTATATGTGAAATTATATGAATAAGCCCCTTCAGATTTAGTCCCGTCACCATAACGTGACTACATAGGGAATGCTTAATGAAAATTGCTTTTTCCTAGGTGGAATTTTTCAAGCCCCAAGTGGTGAAAGCGTTTTACTTACAAAACCGCCTCAACTTACCAGAAAACCAAAGCCAGAAAGCCGTAGCCATGCCCCTGTGTTAGAAACTCCACGTGTCTTTGCGTCTCCTCCCTCCACTTATGTGTCCTTTTCTCTTCAGATCAGTATTTACCGAATGTGCCAGATTTGTAAGAACTTGCATTCTGCCCCCCATTCCCAGGGAAAGAGTGGGGTCTGCAGGGGAGGGAGGAGCCCCCTGTGATGGCATGGCAGGAGACAGGAGGGGCTGTGCACTGCTGTCTGCGGGGAGTGCTGGAGTGCCTTTTGTTTTTAAATATATATACATATATATATAAACATTTATACATCGATATATTTGTAATATCTGTATTTATTTTTAAATGTATGTATGTGTATGTGTGTGTGCTTGTGTATATATGTATGTATGCATGTGTATGTATGTGTATATATGTATGTATATGCATGCTTTCTTCCTTGTACAGAGAAGTACCCCAGACTGGCAGACAGTGCTGTTAATTTATACGTATAAATATGCATATTTTAATTTTAAAACTTACATGTTGATGTGTACATTTATACGATATATATCTAAACATATACATTTATATGTGTGTGTACATCTCTAGTTAAGACTCGGCTTGTGCCCCGAGTGTGTGAAACTCCCCAGGCCGACACCCTGTGCCACACGGGTTCTGGAGAGCAGGGATTCCACACAACTGTGCCCCCCGAGGGCTCTCCTCTGGTCGGGTGTGGAGATGCAGGCTGCACCTTGCACTCCAGGTGTCGGGGCTGTTCGTTCCCATGGTGTCTGGGAGGACCTGCGCTCCCACACACAGAGAGCAGGAGAGCTGGCTGTTTTGGAGCAAAGGGGCATGCAAAAGCTATGGGAGCTGGCACTGTCAGGTAGTTGCAGCAGCTTCTGGAAGGTTGGAGGGGAAGGCGGTAGCACTGGAGGCAGCGGGGGCACTTGGGCAGGGACCCAGGGATTGGAAGTGCAGCCATTCTCGTGTTGAGTGAGGGTGTGGCGGCCGTCTTAAGGAACGCTCCACCTGTGTTTGGGTTTCAGGTCCCACCCGAAAGATGCCCCCCAGCGCCAGTGCCGTGGACTTCTTCCAGCTCTTTGTCCCAGACAACGTCCTCAAGAACATGGTGGTACAGACAAACATGTATGCCAAGAAGTTCCAGGAGCGGTTTGGGAGCGACGGAGCCTGGGCGGAGGTGACGCTGACGGAGATGAAGGCGTTCCTCGGCTACATGATCTCCACCAGCATCTCCCACTGCGAGTCCGTCCTCAGCATCTGGAGCGGAGGCTTCTACAGCAACCGCAGCCTTGCTCTCGTCATGAGCCAGGCCCGCTTCGAGAAGATCCTCAAGTACTTCCACGTCGTGGCCTTCCGCTCCAGCCAGACCACGCATGGGCTCTACAAGGTCCAGCCCTTCCTTGACTCGCTGCAGAACAGCTTCGACTCTGCCTTCAGGCCTTCCCAAACCCAGGTGAGGCCCGCACAGGACGTAAGAGCTCGGCCAGTTGTCCTCGCTCTCTCGGCCTAGCCTTGTCTGCTGGCAGGGCTTTGGGGTGTCCTTCCTGCCCTGCCTGCCCTCTGAGTTCACTTCAAGGTCACCTCTGCTATTCTTCCAATAATCCAAATGAGATCGGAGGGGAGTAATAATAATAGCTCCAGCCCTCAGACAAGTCAGAATTCAGTCTTTTGCTCTGAGAGGCAATCTTTCTCCTCATTTCTCCCCATCCTTCCTTTCCTTTAATTATACTTTCCAAATGATATTTTGCTCAGGTGAATATTAATTTTATTGTCATATTCTCTGAGTATGACCTCACCTATTGGTGATGAAAGGAGGCTAGAAGCCTCCTGGGTGGCAGAGGGAGTGAGCCTGGAATTAGGACCATTCTTCGGATCATCGGGGGTTACTTATGCCCACACAGAGCAGAGTCAGAGCCATTGGATGAGGGTTTGGCAGAGCTCCAGGCATCACTGGTCTGATTCCCTAATACCTTCCCCAACCAATTCCAGAAAAAAAGGTTCTGCCTACTCTCGGCTCCCGAGTCCCTCCCTGCCTTCTGCTGGTATCCACTCGCACCTGGGACAATGGCACCTGGCCCTGGGGAGATAGAACTCCAGAGTCTTCCTCAAAACGTGCCCTGCTGGTCTAGCAAACCAATGAGGTGGCTAATTTCTAGAGATGTCTCTAACCCAAACCAGGAAGTTCTTGGTCCATGTGAGCCCCATTCCCTTTGACTTGGTCTGCGTGGCAACAGAAGTTCAGTTCAATTTTATGTATATATTTAAAGACCCATTGCACATCTCTCTGTCCTGTGCTGCTTCTAAGGCTCTTCTAAATCTCCAATTCTTGTTGACATTCTCCTGTAAGTCCTCTCTCTAACTCTCTATAGTGTGCCTTCCCCGCACACAGCTGAAAATCACAGGGTTTTTGTGGGGAAGACAGTGCCCTATTTCGTGTCTGTGGGAGCCTTACATTCTCTCTGGATCGTTCTCCCCACTGTCTGGTGAACATGTCAGGCTTGTTATGATTTCCGAGGGTTTGCAGCGTGCCTTCTGGCCCTTGGAATGCCTTGCCTTCTTCTCTCTGCTTAGCAAATGCATCCAGTCTCCAGGGCCAGTGTAAGGCCCACAGTCCCATGTGGATTCCCTGTTATCTGAATTCCCCCCACTATTGATGGGGCAGCCAGAAGCCACTGCGCCTCATCCTCCAGTGTGTCATTTACCTTCCTAACAAGAAGTGGAGACTTTTGAGGACATGAGCCCTGCCCTGTAACAGGCCCTGTGGTACCAAGGACGGGCCTGAGCACATTATCTTTTCTTTCACTGAATACTTGCTTGGTTGAAAATGAAGCAAATGAGAGACAGTTGCCTGGATGCAAGGGAAAAATAAACAGCACATTCAGACCATGCTGGGGTCAAACATTTGGAGAGGTGCTGCAGAAGGCTCTGTGCTCGCTGTGCCTAACTATCTCTCAAGAGGTATCTGCAATGTCAGTCCAGGGTGAGTGCCCAGCCTCTCTGGCACACTGTAGCGCGTACTAGGAATTCTGAGATTTGTGGGCTCGCTTTTCTGCAGCTCCCAGGTACAGGTGCCCTGAGGGGAGGCCCAGCAGCATTGCTGAGCCTGGCTGGGTGGGCAGTGGCTGGACTGCAGGTGGGCAAGTAGGCAGATGTCCAAGGGAGCAACTCTGCTCTCCTTAGCACATGGCTCAGATGGGCAATACCGGGGTACCAGGAACAGGGAGAGCCTAGAAGGATGATCGTGTTATTCTGCCGCTCACTTCTTGTATTTGCTTCCAGGTGATGAGGCTTGCAGAAGCAGGGCCTGAGATGAGGCTCAATCTGGGGAAGGGCTCTCAGGTCATGTTTGGGGCTTTTTCCCCTTTACTTTTGCCTTCACTTTTCCACCTCTTCCTCCTCTCTCTCCTCCAGCTCATTCTCTTCTCCTTCTATTACTTTGTATTTCATTTTTATTTTACTATGTTTGGGACATTACATTTTCTTCTTGCTACATTTTCTACTCAGTGCCCGTATGTGGCAGTGAGGATCCCAGCAGGACACAGATGCTGAGCTCTATCTAGAAGGGCAGCCGAAGAGATGTTGATGCAGGGATTGTTGCTAGGGGTGTGATCAGCGTTAAGGGAGACCCGAAGGGAGCAGAGAAGGCTGTAGCCCAGGGAGAGGCCTCAGGGCAGGCGGGCAGAGCTTTACCTTAAGAAGCAGATCTATGGCCACTCCTTGGAGCCATATATTTATTATATATTGTATTTATTATGCCATTTATTTTATAAATACAATACATATATTGTATTTATTATGCCATTTATTTATTATGCCATTTCTTTTTTCTTTATTGTCTTATCATTGGTAAAAGTTATATAATCATGTTATCAAAAAATTGAATAGATGAAATAAGTTCGAAATAAGTTTAAGGGGCTGATCATAGGTCCCTTCCCTGAGTCCCGTGCTCTCTGCCCTCTTGGTGATGACTCCCACTTGGCTGAACAAGCCAGAAACTAGGGGCAAAGAAGCTGGGTGGGGTGGTTTATAAGAAGCTGATCTCCAGGCCTCAGCGCAGGGTCTGCAGGGTGGAAAGTGACCCTGGGGGGCAAACAGAGAACACCCAGCACACTCCATCGTACAGCCTGGGGCATGTGGTCCAGGAGAGTCAAAGGGTCCGACTGGTGCCACGCAGCCTGTTGCCCCAGCTCTGTGTCAGTAAGTGTAGAGCAAGGTAAGTCAAAGGAGATGAAGCCATAACCGCAGAGTACGGTTGGGTGTTTACTATGACCAGAACCTCATGCTTCCTGGGGCTTCCTGTACGTCACCTGTGCCCCTCTATTCCCTGGAGCAGCAGCCTGCCCCATCTGCTGAGGATGCCCCGGGCTTTCTAGTTGGGGTGGGCCTGGCTCTCCCAGGGGCTTGCAGGCCCTGCCGGTCCCTGGGTTGCCAGCATCGGCCCGCCCTGCATTTATGCTCTTCTCAGAGACACATCTGCCACTTAAAGAAGGAAGAGCGTTCTTCTCCCGATGCTTGATTGGAGAAGCTGGAGGCTCTAAAGGAGGCTTGGATTCCCAGCTTTCCTGCTCTGTGAAAATCCCTGTTGGACCCTGGAACATTCAGCTCACAGAGAGGCAATGATTTGCTTGTAAGCCTCAGGGCTTTCTTGGAGGATCATCGTCTCTGCCTGCAGACACCAGTTGGAAGAGTTCTCTTCCCATTGCCCTCATCAGGTGTGTGTGTGGATGGATTTGCTGCAGATTCCCAGGAATCACTCTGCACCCGTCCCTTACACCATCCTTCAGGGCTGCACTCCAAACACACAGTACACTCACCTCACACACTCAGCTCACTCTCATCCTCCAGCCTGCAGTCTTGGGAGCCTTTTTATTCCAGCAGCTGTGACCCTTTGGTACGAGTTTGGTCTTAGAGTCTTCAGAGGATTCCCAGAATGTAGCAATAACCAAAGCAGCTGGGGTGTGTGTGTGTGTGTGTGTGTGTGTGTTTCTACACAAATACAAAATGGGGAGACACGGCATCTCCTCAAAACTGGAGCCAGATTAATTGGAGAAATATTTTCGGGGAGAGATTATGCAAGTCAATAAATGGATGTTTTGTCTTTCCCCTACCATACATACCACCCTCCACACCTCAAAACGAGCTCGTCAAGCACAGGAGGAGGCTCAGGAGATACAGTTGTGTAACAGAGAAATGCTGACCCATGTGTAGCCTGGAGGAGAAGCAGTGGTTTTTCTGGCAGGCAAAGTTTTTGGAGCTTTGGGGAGCATGCTGTTCCATGCTGCATTTAGTAATGACATATTCATAATTCATTTAATGATGATAGAAAAGGAAAAAGATAATTGAGGGTCAGAAATTCTTGCTGGCCCTTTTGCTTTAATGAGGCATGTGATTAAATATAAATTTGCAACTGATCATATGTTCAATGCAAGTGGAACAGAGGTGCACTTTCTTTCTGAAGAGAATGAGAGACGGCAATTTTCATTTGCTGTGGCCTCAGAGGACAGAGTAGGATGCACGTCTTCGGCAAGGATCATTGGGTGGGGAAAGGACAGGCAGAGGGCTTTTTTATGCCATCTGTTCCCTTCTCCATCCCCTCCCATTCTCGCACTGTGTGAGGGACTTGTCCGTTGCACTTGAATAGTTCCAAATGGGGCTTTGAATGTGTTATGAGCTACGAAGAGCCAGCGAGTGCAAGAAGCCAGGGTGAGGGCCAGGGGAGACGTTGCAGCCAGGCCAGCCTCCCAGCCTTCCCCTTCACAAGACAGGGGAGACCACATGTGATGTCCCCATGTGTCCATTAGTAGAAAAGCTGAGGAGGCAGATATGCATTGCTAAGAATGAACAGTGCAGGGCTGTCACTTTTCGAAAATTGAATGCAAGGTAACCTTGCATTCAATTTGCATTCAACCTCAGCCCACCTTCCATTACTAGAAGAATGGAAGGCTATTGTCCACAACACACGTGGTAAGTATCATCCTCTGTTCCGTCCTTGGAAGATCTTTTTCTGCCATCACCTGGGAGCTTGTTGGGAATGCACAGTCTCAGGCCCGGCCTCACTGAATCACAATCCACATTTTAGCAGGATCTTCAGGTGACTAATTTGTTCAAACTTTTTCTGTAAATAGCCATATGGTAAGTATTTAGACTTTGTATGGGTGTGGTCGCTCTTGCGTGTTGTCAGTTCTGATATTGTAGCCCGAAAGCAGCCACAGACAATATTTAAATGAGTGAGCATGGCAGTGTTCCAATAAAACTTTATTTACAAAAACAGACGTGGGCCAAACTAGGCAGTACTTTGCTGACCCCTGATCTAGGGCATCGTGTAGAGTTCTGGGAATCATTGCCTGCACTCTTCATTTCAGTTCCCTACAGATGCACACTCTAATTCATAATTAAGCTTGAGATGGGATCAGGGAGGGAAGTGTAGCATGTTCCTGAAATTTATCCTAAAGCCTCCTAAAAGAGCTTTACCTTGAAGAAGCAGATCTATGGCCACTCCTTGGAGCCTATTTGTATTATGCCATTTCTTTTTTCTTTATTGTCTTATCATTGAAAAAAGTCATATAATCATGTTATCAAAAAGTTGAAATAGATGAAATAAGTTTTAAAATTGCCTTGGGAATCTTATCAGAAAGGACGTGACAACCTAGAGGAGAACCAGAGGCTGTGTGTTGCAACAGGCCAACAGGGAACTGGGTCATTTGATGAATGATTTATAAAAAGAGGAGGTTCAGCCTGGAAGAAGGAGGTTGTGGGCTAACACGAGGGCTGTCTTAAAAATCCAAAAAAAAAATAGCATTTTTTTCTTTGTTTCTCACTGGACAGAAGTCACATCCCTAGGTTTAAGTTAAATATAGGTAAATTGTGGATCCGTGAAAGACTTTTTTAGCAATTGGAACTTTCCAGGAGTGGAAGGGGCTTCCATGAAAAGAAGTGGGTGCCCATCATCAGGCATGTCCAGCCAGAGGACACAGGACCCGTGCCAGAGATCCCTCAACCAAGTGAGAATTGGGATAAGGGACCTAAGGCCAATAATAATAAAAATTCCATTGATGAAATATCTACTCTGTATCAGGGCTGGTGCTAACTATTTTGCATGAATCTTACTGAATCCTTTCTTACTGCACCCTTTCTGGAAACAGTAGTATAGATATTGATACTACCCTCCTATAGATAAGAAGGGTCAGGATCAGAGAGGTAAAGTAACTTAGTTAAGGTCACAGAGCTGCTCAAAGGCAGAGGCTGAATTTGAGCTCCAATCTGATGAGCCCTCAAGCTCATGCTGCCTTCCGTGAGAGCCTCCGCTTTTTTCCTCCTGGCAGGTGCTACATGAACCCCTGATTGACGAGGATCCTGTATTCATTGCCACATGCACAGAGCGGGAGCTGCGAAAGAGGAAAAAGCGGAAATTCAGCCTCTGGGTCAGACAATGTTCTTCCACTGGCTTCATCATCCAGGTGAGCCCTGGGCTGAGCCCGGGGAGGGTCGGCGAAGAGCGTCGGGGAAGAAAATCGGGGGGACTTGGGCTCATCTGACACCCAAGAACTTGTTCACGTACCTTTTTCACTGTGTGTCCAAGTCACCCAGATGCTCCTGCAGAGGCCAGGGCTGGGCTGCCCCCTCCTCACTGAGGCAGCGGGTAGCCAGCCCTGGAGAGGCTGCTGCCACACCTGGCCCCGTTCCCTGCACATTCTTCCTCCAGACTTAAGCCCATCTGGGTAAATGACTCATAAAGGCTCAGGCCCTAGCAATGTTGGCTAGAAGTGTCACCCAAACAGTGGGTCATACGAGGTTTCTACCATCTCCCTGGAGGCCGTCCCTCAAGACTTTTGGACTTGTGGCTTTGAAACTTAAGGCTGTCCCAGAAGGCCTCCCCACTCCCACCAGTTATCTGCCCAACCTTCCTGTTTCCAGGATGCCTTCTTCACAGACCACCACCAACAGCCCGCTGGTGAAATTATGAATAGCCTTCAACAGGAGCACGTGCCCGAGTCATAGGCCCTTGGAGCCAGCTTGGCCAACATGGCTGCATGTTTCACAAGAGGTGCCTGAGCTCTGCTTTTTGTGATGATACTCCCAGGAAAAGCATCCAAGGTTGAGCTGCCAGGAGCAGTAGGGTACACAAAGGGAGATGGTGGGGACAGATCAACACCAGAATGTGGCTCCTAAGTGACATCTCCCTGCCTAGTCTAGTTTTTCATGCGTGCTGCGCAGCTACACCTTCTCTCATCAGACAGGCAGGCCAGCCCTGTGGTGACAGCTGACCGCACGCTCACTTGCTGCCCTCACTTAACCGCATCTCCAGGCCCCAAGGCACAGGGTTTTTGCCTTCCATCTTTCCCTGAACTACAGCAGGATTCGTAGAAAGATTCCGCCAAACATCTCCTCCCCACATCCACTCCAGAACCACAGTGGGGAAAGTGTACTTGCTCTGGGAAAATGTCTTCCCTCCAAAGCACCATCTCCACTCCAGAACCACAGTGGGGAAAGTGCACTTGCTCTGGGAAAATGTCTTCCCTCCAAAGCACCATCTCCACTCCTTCTGAGCTGGGGTCAGGATCTCCAGCCAGACTCTGGGGCTCTGCTTGTGCATAGGCATTGTTTGGGGTCCTGCCAGACTGGACCTATCCCAGAGCAGAATTCCCTCACTCCTGGAGGTGCAGCCTCAGCTCCTTGTCCCCTCACATTCTCCAGAGTCCTCTGCCATCTCTATAGTGCCTTTTGTGATGATACTCCCACAGGTACAGGTGCATTGGGTTAATTTTATATAAACCTTCCCAAGGGACATTCACTTATTCTTTCAGTAAATATTTAGTGGGCACCTGCTACCTGCACACATTGTGCCAGGCATTGGGATATGCAAACATGGTCCTGCCATCCTTGAGATCTGCCTAAGTAGCTTTTTTTTTTTTTTTTTTTTTTTTTGAGACAGGGTCTGACTCTGTCACCCAGGCTGAAGTAAAGCAGCATGATCATAGTTTACTTCACCCTCAACCTCCCAGGCTCAAGTGATCCAGTCACCTCAGCCTCTCAAGTAGCTGGGACCATGGATGTGTGACACCATTCCTGGCTAATTTATTTTTATTTTCATTTTGATAGAGATGGAGTCTCACTGTGTTGCCCAGGCTGATCTTGAACTCATGGGCTCAAGTGATCATCCCACCTCAGCCTCCCAAAATGCTGGGATTACAGGCAAAAGCCACCATACCGGCCCTGTGTAGCTTTGGAATAAATGTTTACATGCGGATCCTGTGTGCATCTGGCACCACTTCCTTCTCCCTCTACAGTTAGTGAGGAGCTAGAAATCACATCTGTCACCAGGCAAGGCCACAGATCTCTCTCTCTCAGTTCAGATTCGTTCCCAATTTTATAAAATCTATAAAACCCACATCTATAATATAAGAAGTTTGGGTTGGTACCTTGAAGTTTCCTTTCATTTCTAAAACTCTTGATTCTAGGAGGTTTTGCAGCAGCGTGAAAGTTTGTTTTTAGAAGCCAGAATTGAAGCTGACAACTCCCAGTCAAAAGCAGTGTAGCTTCCACCATTGCCGGGGCAGCCCTCAAAATGTGCTCAGAAGTGCAGAGCCAAGGAGGCAATTAATTACCCTTCAGTTTCAGGCTGTGCTGTGACAGGACTGGCCTGAGAGCTTTCTCAGCCCCCGCAGTCCCTCCCTTTGTTCTTAGGTCCAACTGAAGGTGCCTGTGGCAGGCACAGAGCAGGGAAAGGACATCTCTGCCTGTGAGGAGCCAGGAGATGCAGAGGAGGAGCCACAGGGCCCGGGGACAGTTGTTTTTTAGTGTACCGCCCCTTTTCTTGGTTTTCCAGGTGCTAATCTTGGTTTGACAGCTTTTGAAGGTCAGTAGCCTGGGCAAGCACAGCCCTGGGGCAGAACAATACCTTACGCCGTTAGAGCTTTCACGCCGCAGTTCCCTGATCCTCCCCACAGCCTTGTAAGACATAGAGAGCAGGCAGTATTGATCCTATTTCTTACATGAGGTGGCTTTGGCTCACAGGGGTTACCTGCCAGACAGCTGGTCAGCGCAGAGCTGGCTTCTCCCCTGGGCCTCAACCTGCCTCTTCCCTTGTCCATCGCCAAGGCATCAGCAGCCCCTGCTCTTGCATTTACCTCCCACGTGAACTAGCTGCTCAGTCATTGCTCTGGAATATGGAGTTGTCATCTAGAAACTAAAGAGATGGGATCAGGTAACCAGTGAGGTCCTTTCTACTGCCAGTCTATGACTCTCTTCTTTGTAAATATCATATGTGGGGTTCTGTACACAGGACGTTTTCCTCATTGTAGTTCCTCAGATGCATTGAGCTCTCCTGAGCGGAGAAGCTCAGTTGCAGCTGGCCGTATTAAGGGTCCTCTCCCGTTGTGCTGTGCCGCTCGTTAGCATAGCATCTGCCCCACGCCCTCCTGTTTCTGAGGTTGGCTTTGGCCCGTGGGATGCAGGCAGCTGTGGTATGTGAAAAGATTTGAAGGGGCAAGTGCATACCTCTCCTTTTATGGCTTCTCTGCCCTGGCCATGAGAAAATGACCAGGATGGATCACCTGAGTCCTGAAAACCTGGGAGCTTAGTAAATGTTTATTATGTGGCACATCGATTTTGTAGTTGTTTGAGACTCACTGTAATTGACCCAGGAGCCTATCAGGTCTGCACAGCTGACCAGATAACTTTCTTCCAGCCACTATCTACTGGGGACCGAGATAAGGTGTTGAAGGGATGGTGGAGGTCCAGGTGTGTTCCAGGAGAGCCCAAATTATGCATAGACATTGTTGCCCCAGCTTTGTACAAAAAAAAATTAGCCGGGCAAGGTGGCACTTGCCTGTAATCCCAGCTACTTGGGAGGCTGAGGCAGGAGAATTGCTTGAACCTGGGAGTCGGAGGTTGCAGTGAGCCAAGATCGCGCCACTGTACTCCAGCCTGGGCAACAAGAGTGGAAATCCATCTCAAAAAAAAAAAAAAAAGAAAAGAAAAGAAAAGAAAATGAAAATGATTGCTGTGCCCTGAGAAAAAGGGAATTCTGCCAGCAGAGGGCCTTTGGGCTTCAGCAGCCGCTTGTCCCTGGGCACCCAGCCTGCTGGGCTTCCCTGATTTGGGGCTTGCCAGCCTCTGTAATTTGCATGAGCCAGTTCCTTAAAATAAGTACCTCTGCCTCTTCCTCCCACTCTCCCACTCTCCTGCCTTCCATCTTCCATAGATAATTGTGTTTTTACACACACACTAGTGCTTCTGTGTCTCGGGAGAATCCTGGTTACCACAGGGGGTTTCCTCTGGCCCACCTGGTTTATTCAGGCCTGTTTGCTTCTCTGATTCTCACTGCTGTTGACCACCTGGGAGTCTGAACTAGATGGCCGGGGCAATACTTTCTTCAGTGTTGCTTTTCTAGATCCTAAGAATACTTACTTATTTATTTTTATTTTATTTATTTATTTATTGGTAAGAGTTGGACAGGTCCCTGTTTTCAAGAAGTTTTACAATAAAGAGTTGGGAAGATAAGACCTGCACCAATGCAAATCTAGGCATGGACTGTTTGGTTAACGACACCACCATAGAGTGAGCTTCATGCTTGGCCCCTCAGAACTAGAGATAGAGGGAGCCCTCACTGCCTCTCCAGTAGGAGAGATGGACACGTTAAAAATATTCATCGACATAGCGTGGCAAGTGCAATACTGGAGGTGTGTCTGTACATTGCAGGGCTACAGGAAGGCACCTGTAGGGGTAAGAAACACCCCCAGAGGCATATACAGTAGGGTATGTGGTGTGGCAAAGAAGAGAGTAGCCGTGAGCTCTTGCCACGGGCCAAGCAGCAAGACACCCAACATTTTAACAGCAGCACTTAAGACAAGAGTAAGCAGGCAGGGAATTATTTATAAGGTAGGGCTCAGGAAATCTTGCGATATGCTTGCTCCTTGGGTCCAGAATGCTGGGTATATATGAGGCCACAGCCAACGCCTTCTTTTTTGGCTTTCCCACTGCTATTTACCCACTGCTAGATACCATGGTGCACTTAAGACAGCATGCAGAAGCTCCTCAACTTATAATGGGGTTACGTCCCTGTGATAAACCCCTAGTAAGTTGAAAATATCTTGTCAGGTTAAGCACAGTGGCCCACACCTGTAATCCCAGCACTTTGGGAAGCCAAGGTAGGCAGATCACTTGAGCCCAGGAGTTCAAGACCAGCCTGGGCAACATGGCAAAACCCTGTCTCCACAAAAAATATAAAATAGCTAAGTGTGGTCGCACACATCTGTAGACCCAGCTACTTGGGTAGCTGAGGAGGAAGGTTCCCTTGAGCCTGGGAGGTCAAGGCTACCGTGAGCCAAGATTGCACCACTGCACTCCAGCCTGGGTGTCAGAGCGAGACCCTGTCTCAAAAAACAGAAAATATCTTAAGTCAAAAATGCATTTAAAGCTGGGTGCAGTGGCGAGTTCCTGTAGTACCAGCAATGTAGGAGGCTGAGGATGGAGACCACTTGAGGCCAGGAGTTTGAGACCAGCCTGGACAACATAGTGAGACCCTGCCTCTAAAAACAGTGCATTTAATACACCTAACCTACCAAAGAGCATAGTTTAGCCTAGTCTACTTTAAACATGCCAGGAACACTTACATTAGCCTGCAGCTGGGCAAAATTAACACAAAGCCTCTTTTATAACAAAGTGTTGAATATTTCATGGTTGTTTACCCTCGTGATCGCCTGGCTGACTGGGAGCTGCAGCTCACTGCCACCACCCAGCATTTCACAGCGTATCACTAGTCGAGGAAAAGGTCAAAATTTGAAGGAGTTTCTACTGAATGTCTATTGCTTTCACATGATCATGAAGTCAAAAAAATCATAAGTCAAACCAGTGTAAATTGGAGACTGTCTGTATTTATTCTCTGTCACAGGTCTGCTAAGGACTAACCTAGACCCCAAAACACCCTCCACCCCTACTCTGTTTGCAGAGGGCATGTAAGCATGGGAGCTAGCCAAGGTTCCCCTCCTCTCCCCTCATCTGCAGGCTCCTCTGTGAGCCAAGGAGATTTATACAGATGAGGAATCTGCCAGTATAGGGGAAAGCCACCTAATTGAGCGATTGGAGTTCCTCGATCCAAGATGCTGAGGCTGCTCATCCTGGAAGCCTGTGCCCTCTCTGTGGGTGGAAAGAAAACTCTCCAGCAGTTCTCTGCAGAGACTGCTGTTCAGGCTCCACAATGTCAAAAAGATCGAGGATCCAGCAGGAAAAATTGGCCAACAGGTTAATGTTCTATTGACCTTTAGTGATTAATGGAGCCCCAAGATTCTTTGGAGGAGAAATAAAAAAGGTCCACTATATATTTTTTAATGGTATAGTCTAAAAGAGCAGATTTCTCCTGTTGGAACACGTTGGGCCAGGCACCTGCCTCTGCAGCATGAGACCAACGTTCCCAGCGAGGGATGTTGACAGATGGACGAACACTGAGGAGGGGCTGAGGAGCAGATGCCTGAGAAATGTCCTGAGTGGCGTCCTGAGTGGGCTTGGAGGGACGTAGGGAGATGTCACCTTAAGAAGACAGGACAGACCGTCTTCAGAGGGCTGGGTGGCTGTCATGTCAGGGAGGCAATTCTGGATGACAGCCCTGCTCAGTGGAGGCAGGGCTTCAGGTTCACGCTGGGCATTGACATACTCTGGAAGGAGATGGGCTTTAGAAGCCAGAATTCAAGGTGGTAACCCCCAAGCAAAAGGAGCCCTGCTTCCTACCCCCTGCACACATCATGGAATCTGTCCAGGCAGAGCCCTCATGACACTGTGAATGAGGTCCGTGTGCCCCGTGCTGCTAAGCTTGCTGACCTGGAAGCCCCTTCCCTCCCTCAGTCTCATCTGTGGATTCTGGCAGCTGCTTCTGGCGTTCAGGAAAGAATGACGAACATTTACAGAGTGTGTGTTGTGGGCCAGGCTCTGTGCTTAAGCACTTCACATGCAGGATTCATTTTTTCTCCACAAGGGCCTTATGGGGCAAGTAATGTCACTGCCACTGTTTCTCGGTAAGGAAACTGAGGCACAGAGAGATTTGCTGCCTTGCCTAAAATTACATCTGTAAAGCAGTAGACCTGGGATTAAACCCAGCCATTCTGGCTCTAGATCCCACCTTCTTAACCACTAGGCTATGTTGACTCCCCCAAGGAGAGAACTTTTCCCAAGTTAGACAAAAAGCCAAGTATCTTTTATCCAACTCGATTGTTGGTAGGACAGTGGTCTAGCATCCACGTCACTAATTTCCCATATTTTGAGACATATTATTTATGTTGAAAGAATTTAAGGAATGTGCACTAAAGCATTTTTTTCCTTATTTGACTCAATCTTTTAACATACTAAGTGAAATATTTTGCTCTTGACCTATAACTAATTGAATTGGCTCTAAAAGTGAGGGCCACCGTGGAATTAATTGGCTAGAGTGAATTTTGCTTGTGGATTCAGAAGCTGGGCAGGGCAGGGCATGTGTCCAGTTGTTTAACTGTGCAGTGAGGAGGATGCTGGCATGAGATCCTGTCCAGGTTGGATGCAGTGGGTTGAGGATGGGATTGGCTGAGGTAGAAGACATAACCGTGGACCTCTTTGTGTCCTTGAGCAAGTAGCTGAGAACGACCTTCTTTCTCCATCTTTTGAATGAAGTTAATCCACCCATACCTCTTTACTGTATAGGACTTCAAAGATGACAATAAAGTATTTATTAAGTGCCCAGGTAAGTGCACCAGGTACTGTGTGGATCAGATCCAATCCTCTCCCTAAAGAACTTGGAATCTTCAACTGCACAGACATGAGTGTGTACAGAGAGCCCACATGCTGATACGTGTCCCTCCTCCAACCTGTCATTTTGAAAGAACCACCTCAGGTTTTGAGCTTTGGGATGAGATGAAGGCAAGGCTCCCACAGGGGTCAGCGATGCTGAAGGTGCAGCCAGAGAGGAGAAGGACCAAGAACAGACTCAGCACATGAGCTCTTTCTGAGCATGGTCATGGTGAGAGGCCTGAGAGAGAAACTGGGCAATAAGAGATGAAAGTCATCAGTACGTTGATGGCTTAGAGACTTTGCTGGAAGCCCCAGCTAATACACAGAGATGGCACAAGCAGCATTGTCCAGCAGGACTCTCTGCAATGATGGAAATGTTTCATATCTGTGCTCTCCATGATGGCAGTTCCTAGCCTCATGTGACTGTTGACTATTTGCATTGTGAGCAGCGTGGCCACGGGACTGAATTTTTCATTTTAGTTAATTTAAATGTAAATGAAAACAGCCATATGTGGCTGAAGGCAGCCACATTGGGAGCACAGTTACAGAGCTTTGCTATATTAAAAAATCACTTCTATGTGCACAATTTTCACTTAAAGACAATGGCCTCGCAAGGTGCATATGGCGGTGTTATCCTAACAGATAAAGAAAGCAAGGCTCAGAGCAATTAAGTAACTTGTCCAAAACCCACAAGCCAGTGAATGACAGAGCCCGTGCCCATGTATCCCGGCACTCACCCTCCCTGCCTCAGTTCCTCTCATGACAAGTGACTGTCATTTACAATTCACAGCTCTCTCAAGTGGCTGTCCCGTGCAGATGTCCCAGGTGACAGCCGCACACACCCCGTGATCTCATTCTGCGTCTTCAGTGAGTGCAGATCGGGCACCGCTGTGCTGTTTCCCCACAGCTGAATTACTTCCACCTTCATGGCTCCTTGCACGATAGCGATAAAAGACTCAAGCAAAGGATCACCAGTCCCTACGATGTGATACCCTTCCCCCAAATATGCTCTTCACTGAGAAAACTGATTCTCTTCTATGCTGAAAAAGAAGTAGGGTCATTCATTGGTCCAGACTAGTACAGCTGAACTGGGCTTCCTCCAGTTCTTTGTGTTAGAGAGGCAGGAGGGCTCCCTGATCCCAGCAATAGCTTAGTGGAACTATCAGCTGGTACGAGTCAGCAGCTACTGCCACCAGCCTTACTGTCCTTTTGAGAAGCTGAGGGAAAAGATGAACTAGATCCTGCCTCTGGAGGTCGTGGGGGCATTTCAGGAGAGCTAAGATAAATGCCATGTGCTGTGTGTGTCCCTCAGGGTATTAACTGCTATAATCCATATTTCCTAAGATCCTTTTTGTGTAATGTCAGTATAAAATATGCAACATTAGGAATAATACCCTGGGGCAAAGTATAATGCCATATAGTAATAAACTTGCATGCCTACTTTCCTAAATAGATGTATTTAAAAATTAATAAATCATAGGAGCAAAAAAAACTTTTTAGGAAAAGTGAAAATCTTGGCAACCACCAAATGGTACATTTTCCTGCCCTAGAGATACTTGTCAAACAGTCTTGTAGCTCAGAAGTGTCTATAACTGGCTGCATTTTGCCCAGTGATAGGAAGTCACCTATGTCTACACACGGTGGAACCATATTGGTATGATAGTGCTTTCTCTAGATATGTCTGGGGAGATACCTGACTTTTTGAAAAGCAGACCAGGAAGTAGTCACACATCTAAGTGAATGGCATTTCCTTCTGTGTTGTGTCTGGGGAGCTCTTGTAGAAAGTACCCAACCCAGTGTCTGAATACATGTGTGGGTTCCCAGTGATTCTGCTGTTTCTCAGATTACTGGCAGGATTCCTTAGGATAGTCTTTTAAACCTGGATGCAATCATTAGCATAGCTTGTATAGCTTAAGCATTTGTGGCAATAGAGCATAGATGGGATAAGACTTCACTGGAGGTTGCTCATCCAGCTAAGGGAAACAAATTACTACCTTTGACCACTGACGTTATTCTGTCAAAGCAAACCAGGACCAGTCAGGTACCGGACCTGCCTGGCCATCAGACCAAGCAGTACCTCTTGGACTGAGCCTTTTCCTGGCCAGATTTTGACTGCCTTGCCAACAGTTTTTCCTAAATCATGCCCTTAACTGCGACTTTCAAGGTTACCTTTTTTTGTATTTATTTAAATGAAGGTCCTATTTTATATTCACTTTTAGAAACTCATTATTTTATAGCAATGAGTGCCACACATTTGGGACTCTCTTTGGACTCTCATTGGTGCCACTTTTTGGCCGCATCCTTCTTCCAGATTTCCTAATAAGAAATCGTTGACCTTCAGCTCAGTGCCTATCTCCTTTGGCTCAGTGCCTTTGGCTCAGTGCCTGTCCCCTTCTCCTGTGACATCCCAGTTAAGCATCCACTTCTTCAGAAGTGACTGGCTGGAGTCTGGAAAAATGGCAGTTTTCAGGGGTGCATGTGTGGACACGAGGCTGAGTAATTTCAAGACAGTCCTGCAGCAGGACTGCCTTCCGTATTCTACCCAGGGGTTGTAAAATCTCGGCTGCACATCACTGGCTTTTGGGAAAATGTGTTAATTCCAAGACAGCAAGAGGCTACCCTGATTCTCAGAGTCATCGTCATCTCCAGGCGTGGAGATGATGAATAACCATTCACTCAGACCCAACAGACACTGCAAACTCCAGATACTCTTATGCTTGGGTAATCCTGATAAGGAAGTTATTTTATAATTATTTTTAGTGAGTCTTTTTCTGTTTAAGCTTGTATGACATATTTAGTATCGAAAACATCAAAAGTCCAGCATAGCTGTCATTCTAATAAATACTTTTTATACAGAAATAGCCGTTTGAGTGTATAGTCAACATATCTGTATAAACACACATATATACACACACACTTGCACTGTTTTATAGTCTGGCTACTTTGCTGCAATGATATTGTGAACATTTTCTATGTTATTAAACATTTTTTCTACATGATGATTTTGTAAAGTGTACCACATTCCATTATACCTACATATATAATTTTAACCAGTCTCTTCTTCATGTAAGATAATTAGGTCATTGTTAATTTTTTTTACCATTATAAAAAAAACCCTGAAATGGACACAGTATTTTATATATAAATCGTTTTAACACCTTTCTGATTGTTACCTTGGATTGAATTCCTAAAAGTGAAACTCATGAGTAAAATAGCATGAATATTTTTAAGGTTTTTACAAAATTTATTTTTTAATTGACAAATAAAAATAGTATATCTTTATTGTGTACAACATATTTTGAAATATGTACACACAGAAATGGCCAAATCGAGCCAATTGACATATGCATTACATCACATAGTTACCATTTTTTGTGGTGAGAACACTTAAAATCGACCGTCTTGGCAATTTCCAAGAATATATTGTTAGTAACTGTAGTCACCATGTGGTACCATAGATCTCTTGAACTTATTCCTCTTATCTAACAGATTTTGAATTCTTTGACCAATACCTCCCAACTCCCACTTCCATCCACCAGCCCCTGGTAACCACCATTCCACTCTCTTCTATTAGTTCACCTTGAAGTTCACATGTAAGTGGGATTATACAGTGTTTCTCTTCCTGTGCTCGGCTTATTTCACTTAGCTTAATGCCCTCCAGGTCCATGTTGTTGCAAATGGCAAGATTTCCTCCTTTTTAAAGGTAGAATAGTATTTCCTCTTGTGTATATGCCACATTTCCTTTATCCACTTACCCACTGATGGCCACTTGTGTTTCCATATCTTGGCGACTGTGAATAATGCAGCAGTGAACGTGGGAGTGCAGGTATCTCTTAGAGATCCCTAGTTCAGTTCCTTCAGGTGTGTACCCAGAGGTAAGATTACTGGATCCTATGGTTGTTCCATTTTTAATTTTTTTGAGGAACTTCCATACTGTTTTCCGTAACAGCCATACTTTAAGGTCTTTGATTCATGGGCAAAATTTCCCTCCGGAAAGTTTATGTGTATTTATACCAAATCAGCACAGTGCTCATTTCCCCACATCCTCACTGACGCTGAGTGTTTGGACGGGGAAGGTGTTGTTCACTGTTGGTCTTCATGAAAGTACATTGAATCAGTCTATTTCCCAGGGAATAAAACTGACGTCATCTCCACTCTGCTGGTTTAAATAAGGTGGGGGAAGCACTCCATTTCTCAGCTATCACGTTGCAGTTCTTCAGATGCATAGAAGTGCCTGGTGTGGAAGCAGTGTGCCCCAATGTGTGTTAGAACTCTAAGATACAAGCTTCCTGCCCCTGGTGTGCACATACTTCCCCGTTATTCGCTCAAACACTAATGTGGTTGTTGATGAGAAGGAATTTGGATTTTG
This sequence comes from Hylobates moloch, assembly GCF_009828535.3. Taxonomy (NCBI): domain Eukaryota; kingdom Metazoa; phylum Chordata; class Mammalia; order Primates; family Hylobatidae; genus Hylobates; species Hylobates moloch. The sequence continues at coordinate 63,010,483 of NW_026652293.1, read as the reverse complement.
CAAATGTATTATGGTCCTAAATCTGTTAAAGAGAAATTATCCTGCGTGGGCCCAACCTACCCAAGTAAGCCCTAGAAAAGGAACCAGGCTCTTCCTGACAGAAAGCACGAGAGGGACGCAGCTTCAGGAAGAGGCCCCATTGCGGGGTTGCTGTTTTTTTTTTTTTTTTGAGATGGAGTTTCGCTCTTGTCACCTAGGCTGGAGTGCAATGGCATGATCTCGGCTCACTGCAACCTCCACCTCCTGGGTTCAAGTGATTCTCCTGCCTCAGCCTCCCAGGTAGCTGGGATTACAGGCACGTGCCACCACACCTGGCTACTTTTTTGCATTTTTAATAGAGACGGGGTTTCACCATGTTGGTCAGGCTGATCTCAAACTCCTGACCTCAGGTGATCACCCGCCTCAGCCTCCCAAAGTGCTGGGATTACAGGCATGAGCCACCGTGCCTGGCCAATCATTGCTGGCTTTCACAATGGAAGAGGTCATGTGGCAAGGACTACATGTTGCCCCCAGGAGCTGAGCGCAGTCCCTGGCTGACAGCCGGCAGGGACACAGGACCTCAGTCCTGCAGCCGTAAGGAAACAACGTGAATGCAGATCCCAAGCACCAGATGAGAACCCACCAGTCAACATTTTGATTGCAGCCTTGTGCTGCCCTGAGCAGAAAAGCCCTGAGCCTTGTGCTGCCCTGAGCAGCTGTGCCCTGCTCAGACCTCCAGCCTATAGAACTATGAGCTCATAAATGGACCCTGTTGAAGCCACTGAGTTTGTGGTCATTTGTGACGCAGCAATTTAAAAAACATAATAAGCAGCATTTAAAAATTTGAGTGTAGATATCTGTATAGAAACCACAGGCAACATGCAGCTGCGTGTGTTAATGTAAAAATAATCTGTGGTGGACTCAGATCTATGAACTTCTCTAGCAGTTCTGGTTTGCAGTGACTTACTGTCATCCAACACCACATTTTGTGTTGTGTTTTGTTTGTTTAAGATATTCTCGCTAAGTCACATTTCTTGCACCTGTACTGGAGGCAGTTGATTTTTTGAACATGCTCTTCTTCAATCCATTAACTTTCCTGCCTCTACGCCTTTGCTGATGTTCACGGAAGCAGCATGAAACAATGTTTAAAAATTGCTCCCTGAGTCCCACACATCCTCTTTGTTGGCCCTGGACTCCTGGGCAAATGTTTAGCCCTCAGACCTGTCTCCTCTGCACCGTGAGGGGAATCATACCTATTCTGCCTGCCTGATGGTGGTTACTGTAAAGAACAAATTAAACAGTCATTATGAACATACCTTGTAAATTAAGAAGCTGTATTCAAATGGAAGATACACAGATACGTGTATTCCTAACAGGTAAGGTTGCCTTTAATTTTACTTATAGTGAATTTAAATCATTCCTGTGTTTGAAAGCTGGGGAATGTGTTTGCACGGTCCCATTACCCACGGCTGCTTGTTCTTTTCCTCCTCCGCCTTGACCTTTCCAAACTGAAGCATCTGGGGCTGAGTCACCAGTCGCCAAGGCCACGGGGTGTGCTTGGGGGTGACCTAGAGCCCCTGTGAGCTGAAAAGATGATGGGGGTTTTTCCACGGGCTCCCAGCTGGATGACTGAGACCCACGAGACCCATGCGTGCTGAATACTCGGGCTCCCAGCCTGACACTGCTGTGAGCATGCTAACCTCTGGGTGTTTCTGTTAAAGATTTACGTCCACCTGAAGGAAGGCGGGGGCCCAGATGGCCTGGACGCGCTGAAGAATAAGCCCCAGCTCCACAGCATGGTGGCCAGGAGCCTGTGCCGGAACGCGGCAGGCAAGAACTACATCATTTTCACGGGGCCCAGCATCACCAGCCTGACCCTGTTTGAAGAGTTTGAGAAGCAAGGTTAGTCAAGTGGGGAGCCAGTGGGGACACGGCCCAGCCTCCCCTGGGAAAGTGGTGGGAGAGGTCCAGGTGGCGGTACAGATGCGTGGTGGCCAGCACAAACCACAGGATGCCAGGTGATGAGGCCCTTCCTTGAGGGAACAGGTGCATCTCAGCCAGCCTGCGTGCTGGACCCCGCTGGGCACTAGAGATTGCAAGGTGTGTGAGCCATGGGCTCAAGGTCTAGAGGACATGTCGGCGCAAAGCTCTGCCTGGTCTTCGGGGCATTTCTTTGTGTGCCCCCTGTTGGAAATCTGCAGCCATCAACAGCCTGTGTTCCCTGGACACAGCTTCTAGTAAGGCTCTAGGAAGTCTCCGGAACTCACCCATCATCTATAATGTGGCCCCTTCCCAGGAGACAGACAAGAATTGTGTGAAGACAGGGAACAGTACAATGAGCCTCAGAAAAGTCTTAGGTACTCCGGGTGCTCAGGTGCTTGGTGCATGCATGGCAAAGACTGGACAAGCCTTCCGTGACTCTGGAAGAAACAGGGGCTATAGAAAAAGAAGATCTGGACCAGTTCAGGGAGCCCCGTGGCAAGCTGCCTTGGCCTTCGCTGTGTCCTGCCTTTGGGGATTTAGATCTGGTCCACTCAGAAGAAGCACAAAAAGTGACTGCTCCCCTGCAGCAGCCACTAGACTAGAATTGCAGACCGTTTGCTCAGCAGCAGTCAGATATCTGGCCTTAAAACGAGACCCTCTTCAGTAACGAGGTGTAGACAGCTGACATCCTGGAGCCCTGGCAGCTGCAGTGAGGCCGCAGCCCTGGACTTCACTTTTTGCTGGCCTCAGCTGCATCTTACTCATCTGCAAAGCCCAGGGCTTGATAGTTATTTGTTGGAAGAATCAAGGGTAGAGAGATCCGATGACATGAAGTGGGGCTGTGAAAGTAAAGTGAGAGAAAATTGGCCCTGGAGCACAGTACCCAGCTGCTTTGGAAGAATAGTGGGCTCTCTGTTCGAGCACAGGATGAGAACCGGGACTGCCATCTCTCCTGCCCACTCGTACAAGGCCGAGTGCGGGTACTGCTAGTGTGATGTTTATGTGTGTTCCAGGGCCTGTTCCCTGCCTCACACCGTCAACCTGGACTGAAAGTAGAAGGGGTGTATGTGTGTCTCTGTGTCTTTGTGTGTCTGTGTCTGTGTCTTTGTGT
>NW_026652293.1:62602843-63007010 GCF_009828535.3 Hylobates moloch | reverse complement strand
TGGATGCCGTGCAGACAAGGTAGGTGGAGTGGGGATGCTAGAGGACTATCCCGGGACATCGATATGGTTCCCAAAGAGCTGAGTGTGCTGCTCCTGTGGTTCTGAGAAGGGGATGCCTCTTGGCTCAGAGAATTAGGAGGATGGGAAAAGAATCTTCTAGCTGGAAGAAAATATTTAGATATGGAATTTGGATTTTTTTCAAGAGAAGGTTAGGTAAGAGATAAAAAAGATCTCCTTGCCTATTTTTAGAAGCATCTAAAATGACTGAGCTCTTCACCTGGGGCGTCATCATGTACCTCCTCTGCCGTGACTGAGGGCAGTGTCCTCCAGCGTGTCCACGGGGAGGGTCACTAGTGGCTGCACCCCGCCTCCTCAGGACACAAATCGCATTGGTCGGGGCCACTGTCCCGCCATCCTGGGGATTCTCACAGGCAGCCAAGGTTGAGGAGAAGCATCAGAGCTGAGAGTCTGGTTGTCCCTCCTAGGGCCACACAGACTGTTGTAAAATAAAAGCCAGAAAGGACATTCCTAGAATAATTTCTGTGTTTATAAAGGGATAGATTCATGGAAACTTGAGTGCTGCTGAAATGTTCTTCTTTCCCTCTTACGAACATGCAGCTTCTCTTTGGCTGGTGGTGTAGATTGAGCCCCGTATGGGTGATTTTGGACATCCTTACCCTTGTTCATGTCATCCTCCTCCCTGTTTTTAAGAACAGAGTCTCCTTTTTACATCTCTAGATGAGAGTAGCTTGAGTGGTCACATGCGGTTGCTAGGAATGGAGCTGCGAGCAGCAGACCCCTCCTCTTTTCAGCAGCCAGACTCAAAAGCACCTCCGGGTGCATCTTCCTTCCCACCTGCCACAAGGAAAGGAATTCAGAAGAGTGAAAGATTCATTCAACTGTCCTTCTTCGAGTGCAGGGTGGGATGCGGGGATGAGGAAAGCAGATGCATGGGATATGTGATGTGTTCAGGTGACCAATGGCACTGTCGGTCCTCCGGGAGCTGAGCAGAGAGTAAAGGCTGAGACTGCTCCCAGGGTCTCTGCGTCCCCTCCAGGCTGCTGGGGAGCAGCTGAGTGCTTGTGGCCCCTGTGGCCTTCTGTCCCAGCAGGGTGGGGCGGGCCCATGAAGCGGAAGGACCTGAAAGGCCTTGAGTCCAGGGTGGAAGTGAGCAAGCCCGCGGTGGGCGTTTGTTCATACTGGTCTCTACTGCCCACCAGTCACCCATGCCAATCTTCCAGGCCTGAGAGACCAAGCGCAAGCTCCTCTCTCAGGAAGCTCTCCACCCACTCATGGAAGGACACTTGGTTTAGTTCACATTCTTGGATTATTCTTTCCTTCGCATCAAATATAGCTCCCCAAGGAGATGGAGGCTCCGTCTGACAGCTTCCTGGGGTGCAGTGTGGACTGGCTCAGCACTGGGCTCGCGTTCAGCCACTTCCTGGTGAGACCATTAGGATGATGTAACCATGGCCAGGTTGGGATGCTGGACAGTCCTGGGCTTCATGCCTATCTTTGCCCTCCCAGCTGTGAGTCTGGGGGCCTCGCCCTTGTCGAGTCTCAGTTCTTCTTCTCTGATGTGCGTGCCATAACCTATGGAGTGCAGAAGTTTCTTGAAGTAGATGAGATGATGAGTGCACGTGCGTAGTGCTGTGCTGGACACCCAAGTGAGGGTCCAGGTGACAACTCCTGCTGCTGCTGCCGATCCATTGCTTGTGCTGTAGCCCTACATGCAGTCTTAGCATACTGTATGTTCTTAGGGAAAGGCCTGGGGAGATTGTCACGGGGAGAGACAACAGAGGGATACGAGACCTCAAAACTTCAGCAGTCTCTTTTAGAGGAGTCTCTAGAGGGTCTGACTCCCAAGCATCAGCCTCAGAACCGGGCAGTCCCGTCCTTTCCTTGGGGATGCACAGGGCGCAGGAGCCGCTGGCGTCTCCGATGATGGTGAGTGTGTGATCCTTCCTCCCTCTCTCCCCAGGGATTTACTGCTGCGGCTTGCTCAGCGCGCGGAAGAGTGACTGCACCGGCCTCCCACTGTCCATGCTGACCAACCCAGCCACGCCGCCGGCCCGGGGCCAGTACCAAATCAAGATGAAGGGGAACATGTCCTTGATCTGCTGGTACAACAAAGGACACTTCCGCTTCCTGACCAACGCCTACTCCCCGGTGCAGCAGGGTGAGTGCAGGCCCGCCATTGACACAGCAGGGCGTGCTGGGATTGGTTGAGCTTGGCCGAGCCCAGCGCTGCGGTGGATGTGGCGTCCACTGTGGGCTGTGCTGCTCTGGGGTCAGACTACCCTCGGTTATTCCCCAGCGTCTGGGGCCGCGCTCCTAAGTGTGGCGGCTGTGTGGAAGCAGCGGGTAAGCAGCGAGGAAAGAGCTCCCCGTTCGCTGTAAGCTGTTGAGCGGTGCAGGCTGACGGGGTTTGCAGGTGGCTCAAGCAGCCCCTGGAAGCCCCCAGGTTGTACACGGGGTATGATAATGGGCTGTATTTGAATGGCATTTCACTTTATCGTCTGGGATTCTGTGAAAAATCTGTTCTGATGGAAGGGAAAATCCACCATTCTTACCTTTCAACGTCTTCCTTAGAAGCTAAGCATGTGCGCTGTCTGGTTCATCCGCTGTTCCCTGATTTCTTCATTGATTTTACTCAGGATTTAAAATCCATTCTTAACAAAGGGACTTACTTAGCAAGGAGCCTATGCTTAAAGTAACGTACAGTGAAATCATCACTAAACCACTGAAAAGAACACTGAAAGGACAAAGGGGCCCTTGCACAAGCGTTCCCAGCTGTGCCGTGCTTGGGGGCAGCCTCCCCTGCCTTCACACGGAGGCTTTCCTCAAGACAAATGACGATGAATGAGGTAGAAAACAAAGGCCTCTTTCACCTTCACTTGTAAAGGAACACTGCTAAGGAGCCCAGGTGTTTGTGTGCGGATTTGTGCTCTCGTGTACGTGCGTGTGGTGTGTAAGCTTGCCTGGCATGTTGTGTGTGGTGTGGAGTGTGTATGTGATATGTATTTTTGGTGGTATGGTGGGTGTGGTGTGTGTGTATATATTTGTGTGGTGTACTGCTGTGTGGAGTGTGTGTGTGGTATGGTATGTGTGGTATGGTGGGTGTGGTGTGTGTGTCTATGTTGGTGTGTTGTATGCGGTGTGGAGTATGTGATATGTATATTTCTGTGATGTGTGTGTGTATATATTTGTGTGTGTGGTGTGGAGTGTGGATGTGATATGTATGGTATGGTGCGTGTGATGTGTGTATATATTGGTGTGGTGTACTGTGGTGTGGAGTGTGTGTGTGTAGTATGGTATGTGTGATATGGTGGGTGTGGTGTGTGTTGTGTGGTTTTGATATGTATTTTCTGTGATGTGTGTGTATATTTTGAGTGTGTGGGATGTGGATGTGATATTATGGTATGGAGTGTGTATGTGGTATGGTATGTGTGGTATGGTGGATGTGGTGTGTGTGTATTGTTTGTGTGTTGTGTGGTGTGTAAGTTTGTATGGTGTGGTGTGTGGTCTGTGTGTTGGTGTGGTGTGTGTATACACGTGTTTGTCTATGTTATGGGCATGGTGTGCTGTGTGTGGTCTGTATGTGTGGTGTGGTGTGTATATGTATGTTTACATGGTGTGGTGTGTGTAGTCTGTATGTTTGTGTGGTGTGTATACACGTGCATGTCTATGTTATGGGTATGGTGTGTGTGTGGTGTGTGTGTGTGGTGTGTGTGTGGTGTGTATGTTTCTGCGGTACAGTTTGTGCATCTATGTTTAATGTATGTTGCTAGTTTATTCCCATCCTTCACCTCCCGCCAGCTTAAGTTGCATCATGCCTCAGTGGAGATTGCGATCGAGGGACCCCAGCAGATGGGCGTCAATACTCGATTTGGGTGTAGAGGGTTGCAGGGAGCTGTGCTCTTGAGTGCTGTGTCTAGGATCAGTTGAAGAAAGGTTTGAGCCAGGCATGGTGGCACCCACCTGGAGTCCCAGCTACTCAAGGGGCTGTGGCAGGACATTGCTTGAGCCAAGGAGTTCAAAGCCAGCCTGGGCAACATAGAAAGACCCCTATCTACCAAGAGAAAAAAAAAAGGAGGAGGAGGGAGAACGAAGAAGAAAGAGGAAGAGGAAGTAGAAGAAGAAGAACGGAGATGAAGAAGAAAAAGAAAGGCTTGGAATTGGCCTTGCAAGCTGAAGGCTAGAGTTTGGGTTGAACTCCCAGACTCCAGTGATTAGGGTCTTGGTGCAGGATGAGGGAATTTCCAGGGAACATGTTTGAGAGTCAGGGGCAGGAACTGCTTCCTATCAAGTTATTTTGTTTATTTATTTATTTTTTGGACAGGGTGTTGCTCTGTCGCCCAGGCTGGAGTGCAGTGGTGCCATCATAGCTCACTGCAGCCTCCAATTCCTGAGCACAAACAAATCTCCCACCTCAGCCTCCCAAGTAGCTTGGACTACAGGTGCATACCACTGCGCCCGGCTAATGTTTTTTTTGTATTTTTTGTGAGACAGGGTCTCACTATGTTGCCCAGGCTGGTGTCAAACTCCTGGCCTCAAGCGATCCTCTAGCCTCAGCCTCCCAAAGTGCTGGGTTTACAGGCATGAGCCACCATGCCCAGCCCCACCAAATTACTGTAAGTGATGACCTCTGAAAAGGTATCTCAAGGCAGGACATCACATTCATCTGAGCTCAGTGAAAGGAGATAATGAAGAGAAAAGAATGCGGCTGGAGAGGTTCAAAATCCTCTCCAGGATTTAAGATGACAAATGTTTAAAAGGCTAATTTTAAGGGTTGGAGCTCTTAAAGCAGACACCAAAGGAGCATGTAAGGAGGTTATTGATGGGGCAATTGATTTTTAAATCTGTTGAAATTTAGTGTTCGTGTTTAATGCACTTACAATTTCTGGATCCAAAGTATTTTATTTTACATCATAAAGTTCAGAATCCTAGTGTCCCTTAAAAATCCCAAGGAATGACCACAGCATCACTGTAGCCCCCCTCCCCGCTCCGGGGGCCCTGGTCCCCTCTCCCAGTTCCTCTAGAAGGCACTCCCAGGGAAGTTCACACTTGCTCAGTGAGCACTTCAGGTGGCTGCTTCAGGTGGGCACAGACCTGGGTGTAGCTGGAATGAGCAGGAAATTGCCCAGGGGAAGGTTAGGTTCACAGCTGCTCCTCCCCAGGAAATCTGTTTTGGGGTTCGCATCTTAGAGTTCTTTTTCCACGAAGAGAGATCGTCTTCTATACCCCATATTCCTTCCCTTTGGATGTGCCATAATTTCTTCAGCCCCCATCAATGATCCACTTTTTCACAGTATTAATAATGATACAGTGATCTCTTCATACATAAACATTTGGGCACATCTTTGATCATTTCCTCAGGATAAATCCAAAAGCGGAAGTGCTGGGTCAAAGGGTGGGACGATGTCAAGGTTTCTGGTGATGTGTTGCCGCAGGCTGTACTTCTCTACCATCGCAGTGGGCACAGGGTGTGCCTCCAGCTTTACCAGCACTACTTTTTTATTTTGTATTTGTCATTCTGACAGGTGAAGATGCCCCCAGATTTTAAATATCAATCACTCTGACTGCTGGAGAGGTTGCACATCTCTCCATGTGTTGATTGGCTAATTTCGAGTGATTTCTTTATGTTTCTTACAATTTTCCTTTTGAGGTATTTGTCATGTTCTCATTCACTTGAAAGGAAGTTTTCTGCCTATAGCACATTGTTTTCTGTATTTCATTTCCTTTTGTTTTTATTTATGATTAGTATTATTTAACATAAAAAAAGAGTTTTCATTTCTCCATAGGCGGATCTGTTGATATCTTCTCTGCTCTCATGCTTTAGGTCTCTCCTCTCTCCCAAGGCCAGATAAGTATAAGTTCACCTGGCTGTTTTATGGTGTAATTTTGTGCTCTTTACCATAATCCACTTCAAACTTATTTTGATGCATGGCATCAAGTGGGCCTCTACTATTTTGTTGTTGTTGTTTAGTGGCCAGGCTGGGTTGACCCAGCAGCTGCACCTCTGTGCCTAAACCATTTATTGAATAATTCATCCTTTTCCTATTTATTTTAAATCTCACTCAGGGCCAGGTGGCTCATGCCTATAATCCGAGCTACTCAAAAGGCTGAGGCAGGAGAATCTCTTGAACCTGGGAGACAGAGGTTGCAGTGAGCCGCGATTGTGCCACTGCACTCCAGCCTGGCCGACAGAGAAAGACTCTGTCTCAAATATGTATACATATATATATATATGTTTATTTATCAGATGATAAACTGAAACATCATATATTCTAAAGACTGCTTCTCAGCTCTATGTTATATTCTGTTCTATTATGACCGTATATACTCTGGTTGAAGTTGAGCAGAATTTCCAGTTTTAGGAAATATGTAACTAGGTATGAACATTTTAGGAATTGGTTTATTATTTTTTACTCCAGATTCTAAGGAAACATGAACCTTTTTGTCACAGAGTATGAGCATACAGGCTTTTTAAAAAGTTAAATGCAGGCCAGGCACAATGGCTTATGCCTATAATCCTAGCACTTTTGGAGGCCAAGTTGGGAGGATCACTTGAGTCCAGGAGTTTAAGACCAGTCTGAGCAACATGGCAGAACCCCATCTCTGCAAAAAATGCCACCCCCCCAAAATAAATTAGCTGGGCTTGGCGTAGCTGTAGTAGTCCCAGCTACTGGGGGTGGGGGTTGGTGGGGCACTGAGGCAGGAGGATCACTTGAGCCCAGGAGGTAGAGGCTGCAGTGAGCTGAGATCGTGACACTGCACTTCAGTCTGAGCAACAGAGTGAGACTGTCTCAAGAAAAAAAAAATTTTTTTTTTAAAAGCTGTCACATGTCAAGGGATATTCCCATTGTGAGCCAAACCCTTTTGCTTTTCTTCCAAAATCCACCCTGGGTCTGTCATTTTCCTCCTGGCGTCTGCCCATTTAGGATTCACATTCACTAGGACTAGTGAGAAGGCAGAATGTCTGCATATGAATATGAGTCAGGTCTTGATTCATTCACTTAAATTTGCAGAAGGGTAGCAGGAATGTCAGTCAAGCCGCTAACAGTCGAAGAAGGTGTTAAGACAGAACAGCTGTTAGAATGGGAAGACAGGGCCATGTCGATCTTGAGCATCACAGAGACAGACGTGGAGAAGATAGACTGTGTGCAGACCCATATAGCTCGAATACAGCGTCCACCACGAGCCTGTGCATGACATACACGCCATTCTCAGTGATTCACTCAGTCAAGACAGTCACTGTCAGATTCCCTCTTGCTAATATTGCCAATGTTAGCAATCAGAAGATGTCACAGGACAGCTGCCTTGCCTTTTTCAGCTGGAGTACTGTCTCAGAATCCAAAATATCACAGGGAGAGGAGGGTGATCTGGTTTATAAACTGGGGAAATGCTCAAGGAGAGGATGCAGATCTGATGTGGAAACAGCTCAGTTTCAAGCTGAAATCCCCATGTTAAATTTAAAATTATGAAAAAGAATGGGAAGCAGGCCGGGCGCGGTGGCTCACGCTTGTGATCCTAGCACTTTGGGAGGCCGAGGCGGGCGGATCACGAGGTCAGGAGATTGAGACCACGGTGAAACCCCGTCTCTACTAAAAATATATTAAAAAAAAAAAAATTAGCCGGGCGTGGTGGCGGGTGCCTATGGTCCCAGCTACTCGGAGAGGCTGAGGCAGGAGAATGGCATGAACCCGGGAGGCGGAGCTTGCAGTGAGCGGAGATTGCACCACTGCACTCCAGCCTGGGCGACAGAGCGAGACTCCGTCTCAAAAAAAAAAAAAAAAAAAAAAAATGAAGAGTTAAAGAAGGTCTCCCATGTCCCGTGGCGAGGTAGATTGGGACAGTGACGGTCCAGGAGCCTCTGCTGTTACTGGGCTGAAATCAGGAGGTGAAAAGCTGCAAGGTCGGTGGCTGTGGGGACGGGGCTATGGGAAACCCCGAGATCTTCGGAGAGCGGCCCTGACTCACCGGAGACACTAATGACTCAGAGCCGGGCATCCTGAGTTCCGGGAAAAGAACTAAGGGGATTTCCATTTCTTTATAGGGAAGATCTCACCTGCTCACATCCACGTGGAACCCTAAAGAGGCCAGAGCCTCCTGAGACCCAGAGAAGGTTGTCATTGGAAGTCAGGCAAACCAAAACATAGCTGGGGATGGGAGACCGGCACGGGCCACGTGCTGGGGCCCCGAGTGTGAAAAGGGGTTCCTCCCGCTCGGTCTTGGAGGCAGAGGCAGCTGAGATAAGGGGCCGGGGACAGGAACCCTCAGGAGGGGCGTTGGAGAGAGACGGCAGTCCTTGGGCACTGCAGGCCCGCACGCCCTTTCTGGCGCCTGGTGCGCTGAGCCCTGGAGAACGCCCCCACTGCGGGCTCCCGACAGCAGAACGTCTCTCAGGAGGAGGGGCTCCATCAGCAAGAGAAGGAGCCTATAGTCTTCCGGCCAGGAGGAAGCTGCAGTGTGGGGGCTGCCATGGTTTTCTGGCCCTTGGAGAGAGCTTTAGGAAACGCGTTGCCGGGGCCCCTTCCCCGGTCCTGCATCTCTAGGGAAGGCCTTGGCAGCTCAATTTCCCACAAGCTGGCCAGTGTTTCTTACGTGTGAAATGCTGCTGTTTCTGAGGAAAGAAGGAAAGAGCCCGGCTCAGTGTACGTAAGCAGATCCGCACAGCCCTCGTCTCCTCAGCCACAGTCCCTCAGTGAGAGCTGTGGGGGCGGGAGGGGGCTGGCCCCAGACGAAGCTCCTGTGGACCTGCAAAGGACATGCCCGTTTGACTTTGACCTTGTCCATTTAAGTATTGCTAAAATTTCACAATCCCGTGAGCTAATCCCTTAAAAAAAAACACAGAAAAATAGCACTGTGCCCATAGTCCCTTGCTGCTGTGAGGGAAGGCCAGTTCAAGGAAACGGTAGGTCAACTCCAACCACGCTTGAATGGCCGCGGCTGTCAGGAAGAACGCGTCCTTCCCGTCTTCCGTGTTGTCTGCGGTGGGTGGCGCATATGGCAGGCCTGGGAAGCCAGAATGGCAAGCAGTGGCTTGGCAGCGGGGCAAGGAGGGCTCGTGGGTCTCCGTGTGCTTCTCAGGCCCTGCTGGTAGGATTTGTTCATCTTGCCATGACCTTCGTGGTGCCTCTGGGATGCATTCCCAGTTGTACTTAGTAGAGGAAAAGGTGTTTGAGGGTGTAGGGCCCCCAAAGTTCGAGGAGGCATGAAAGGATGGAGCTGGGGGACGGGAGGGTTGAAAAGGACAGCCGCCTCCTTCTTCTGAGCCTCTAATTCCTTTTGGCTGAGCGTGGAGGCTCGCACACGTAATCCCAGAGTTTTGGGAGGCCCAGGCAGAGGATCACATAAGGCCAGGAGTTTGAGACCAGCCTAGGCAACATGGTGAGACCTAGGCAACATGGTGAGTCTCTATTTTAAAAAGTTGTTTTAATTAGCTGGGCGTGGTGGCATGTACCTGTGGTCCCAGCTCCTTGGGTGGCTGAGGTAGGAGTATCCCTTGAGCCCAGGAATTTTAGGCTGCAGTGAGCTATGATCATGACACTGCACTTCAGCCTGAGTGACAGAGCAAGTCCTCGTATCTAAAAAATAATGATAATAATTCCACTCTTTTGCTTTTTTATTTTTTATTTCATTTTGAGATGGAATTTCACTCTTGTCACCCAGGCTGGAGTACAATGGCAGTGATCTCAGCAAACCACCACCTCCGCCTCCTGGGTTCAAGCGATTCTCCTGCCTCAGCCTCCTGAGTAGCTAGAATTACAGGCGCCTGCCACCATGCCCAGCTAATTTTTGTGTTTTTAATAGAGATGGGGTTTTGCCATGTTGGCCAGGCTAATCTCAAACTACTGACCTCAGGTGATGCCCTCGCCTTGGCCTCCCAAAGTGCTGGGATTACAGGCGTGAGCCACCATGCCCAGCCTCCTTTTGCTTTTCTAAATTGACAAACAATAATTATACATTTTCACGGGGCACATAGTGATGTTCTGATACATATAATAGATGGTGATCAGATCAGGGTAATTAGCATATCCATCATCTCACACACTTATTGGGGGATTTATTAAAGGATGCGAAACCACAGCGTAGATGGGAGGAGTGAGGTCTAGTGCTCTGTGCGGGGTGACTCTGCAGTCACCCTATGTGGGGTGGTGAGTTGCCGACACCGTTTGGCTTTGATGAAGGCAGGTGGAGAGGGCTCCGTGGTGCTATCTGACCTCAGCCACCACCTCTTCTTCCTAGCACCCCTCACCCAGCCTGGCAGAAGGGGGAGGGAGGGAAGAATGAGTCCTGCTCCTGCCTTCACTCTTTCAGGGCCCAGTCGGGTGCCGCACCCTTTCCCATGCTGCTTAGAGCCCCTTCAGGCCTGCCAGGGTCCTACAGGCCTGTGAACCCCCATGACTTGGGGTGCTATATCTGGGCCGGCGCATACCATGGCACTCACCTGACTCTGATGCTTTCCTCAATCCCTCTGAAGCATCTGGTGGTTCTTCTTCAACTCTCCCTCCCCTCCTCCTCCTCGTCTTCCTCCTCCTCTGCTCTTTATTAAGTTGGGGGCAGCTAAGCTGGACGAAGATAAGCACATTTACAAATTGGCATTAGGAGAAGGTGCTGAGGAAGGGGCTTCTCTTGTATCTCACCTTCAGGAGTCATCATCAAAAGGAAGAGTGGGGAGATCCCATGCCCCTTGGCCGTGGAGGCGTTTGCTGCTCACCTGAGCTACATCTGCAGATACGATGACAAATACAGCAAGTAAGTGGCCGGGCGCCTCCACCACAGAAGGGCTCTCGTAGTTGTGCCATCTCGGAATAGATGTATTGGCAGACGATCACTAGTTTCCCCAGTGTAAGAACTGCAGGATGAAGACCCTGAGAGGTAAGATCCTGCCCTCAGCCTGGGCTTCTGGGCCTCGCCTGTGCACACCTGGCTTTACCTGGAAGTCCTCTGCCCAGATACTCTGCGTCCTCCACTCTCCCAATGCCGGGTTCACATTCCCTGTGCCTAGAGGCACCCTTTCCTTTGCTTACCTGAACCGAGCTGTCCCTCAGCAGTGAGCTCAGACCCCAGCCGTTGGCATCGCTTGCCCCAGTCCTCTGTCCTGAATTGCTGTCCTCCTTCCCCACATCCCTAACACACTGGGCATCAGCTGGGGCACTTCTACCCCAAGTCACATGTGTTCTAGCACGGGTGCCTTAATTTTCTCAAATATGGATGCCTGTTTAGATCACCAGATGTGGTCTCATGTTCAATATACACATAGTATGCATAGTTCACACACAGCGTAGATAAGAGCCACAATGTGCGGGCGTCCAGACACCCACGATGCCACCCGTGACCTCGTGCCATTATAGCCACCATGATGGGAACTCAAAAAATGACGGCTGTTGAACATTGAAACTATTAAATTACTGGGATTGAGCCTTACCACTTAGAACAGAGTTGGACTAACTCAAAATTGGATATTGACTGAACCCTCTTTGAGGGTAACCTGTACTTCCTGGCCTTTTTCATGATAAAGAGGGAAAAACAAGGACCTGGTTCTCTGTGGAAAACTCAGCCTGTGTGTGAAAGGTAGTCCCACTCCTTAGGGATTCGTTGAACAAGTCTTGTTGAACGCCTACTATGTGCTGGGCACCTTTCTAAATTCCATGAGGTTGCTCGGTTCACTGAGCACCTACTATGTACTGGCACCTTGCTGTGTTCTGTGAGGTTGTTCTAAGGCAGCTGGCATTTGTAGAGTAGATGTCTGTGGTGCCTGCTCTGTGCTGGGCATTTCAGTCATAGTGAGATATTGAGGATACCGATCCTCCCCTACTTCATACAGGGTGCAGAGGCAAACTCACAAATGGAGAAGACAGTGCAGTGAGTGAGGCCTGAGCCTGGGGCTCCCAAGAAGGCCAGTGTCCTCAGGGTCCGGGTGGGCTTCCTGGAGGGGCGACCCCTGTACCTTCATCTGCAGGGATGGCAGGGATGGCAAAGGTACACTCGGGAACAGGGGAGTGCCCTGCAGGGGTCTGGAGCTGAGGAAGAGCTTGGCCTTGGGGGAGTGTCAGCTGCACAGCACGCGCAGAACACAGCCTTGCAAGGAGCATTCAGCAAGCAGGGAAGCTGGAGGGGCTGGCAGGCGCCTGTCCACTCCAGGGCTGTGTGCCACCCCAGGACACCTAGCACCTGGCTTTCGGGGTCTCCTCCAGCAACCTTGTTGTTTTCACTTCCTTGGTCTTAAATGAAGTTCATTGTGACAAAGCCCC
This sequence comes from Hylobates moloch, assembly GCF_009828535.3. Taxonomy (NCBI): domain Eukaryota; kingdom Metazoa; phylum Chordata; class Mammalia; order Primates; family Hylobatidae; genus Hylobates; species Hylobates moloch. The sequence continues at coordinate 62,994,750 of NW_026652293.1, read as the reverse complement.
CAGCTAGAGCTCACCAAACATCCCAAGCCTGACTCCTGCCCCCACAGCCCTCCTGCTTCTGTCGGGGGCGAACCTGCAGCGTCGCACGGGCCGTGGTGAGGGAGGCCTTTGGGATGCATCTCCGGGTGCCATGAACCACTGGGTCAGCCGTTCTTATTCCCTCTGTCCTCAGGTATTTCATTTCTCATAAACCAAACAAGACCTGGCAGCAGGTGTTCTGGTTCGCCATCAGCATCGCCATCAACAATGCCTACATCCTGTACAAAATGTCAGACGCCTACCACGTGAAGAGGTACAGCCGGGCGCAGTTTGGGGAGAGACTCGTCAGAGAGCTGCTGGGCTTGGAGGACGCCTCTCCGACCCACTGATGCTGGGGGTGCAGGACTCGGTCGGGGAGGGGTGAGAGGAGGAGGAGAGCCTGCCGTTCCAACTTGCCCGTCAGAGACCCGGACACGGCCTGGTGTGTGGCTTGCTGCCTGGGAGGGATGCACAGGGCCTCTGGAGGGACAGGACGGACCTGGTCAGAGGACGGTTGCTGTCCTCATTTGCATTCCAAGAAGAGCATGTCCTCCCTCGAGAAACAGTGCCGCCGGCGTGGTGAGCACCTACACCTACGTTCTCAAGGGCAGATTCTCTCATGACATCCATGGAGCTTGCGAGGCAGCGTGGACTGGTGACTGCGAAGGAAGGCCCCCATGGTAGAATGAGCTGGAGCATGCTCTAAGAGAGATGCCTGCTTCCTAAAGATCTACAGCAATCCGGGACGTGGTTCAAGTTCATGACTTGAAGGAAGCAAAGATGCTCTGCACGGTTACAATGGCTCGGGTGTCGGGGGAGGCCGGAGGGCTTTCCAGCATTTGCCTCATGCGAGCACCTTTGAGCCAGTCTCTTAGAAGAAGACACATCCTGGGTGTACAGTAGTGAAATGGGGAGTGGGTACCCATTCTGAAAAACGAGGCATTCCTGCTCATTCCCTCTGCTTAGCTGGTGGGCAGGGGAGAAAGGGAAATGCCAAAAACTTGGAGTGAAGGATGATGCTATTTTTTATTTTTAAATATATCTTCAGGTTATTTTCTTACTGTTGCTTCAGATCTAATGTAAAAGGCAGATGTCCCCTCTTCTCCACCCCCAACGCCAACCCCGGCCTCAGTCACGCCTCCTTGCATGATCACAGTTCTGTGTTCTGGCCTGTGGCAGGGCCGGGAAGGGCCGCTGGCTTCCAAACAGACGTGGTTGCTCTCCACGAGGTCCATGGGGAGCCCGCGGGCCCTAAGCTTTGTCGCACATGTCATCACTGGCAGAATTACTTGTCTTGAAAAATAAGTAGCATTGCTGAAACACACAGCCGAATTCTCTAGGATGGCCATTTGCTCATTGTCTTTCCTCTCTGTGTGTAGTGAGTGACCCTGGCAGTGTTTGCCTTCACAGAGTGGCCCCTCAGAACAACAGGGCTGGCCTTGGAAAAACCCCAAAACAGGACTGTGGTGACAACCCTGGTCAGGTGTGATTTGACATGAGGGTCAGAGGCAGTTGCTGACCGCAGGACTGGAGAGGCTGCATGCCCGGCACTGGCAGCGAGGCTCGTGTGTCCCCCAGGCAGATCTGGGCTCTTTCCCAACCCAGGTTTATGTGTCTCCAGGGAAGCCTCGGTGCCAGAGTGGTGGGCGGATCTGACTGTCACCACAGACCAGAAACAAGGAATTTCTGGGATCACCCGGTCGCCCTTCAACCCAGTTGATGTAACCACCTCATTTTTTACAAATGCAGAATCTGTTCTACTCAGGCTATGGGACTCTGTTCCTCGTCCCCACTCAGTTATTGCGAGTGTTGCTGTCCGCATGCTCCGGGCCCCACGTGGTTCCTGTGCTCTAGATCACGGTGACTCCCCCGCCCTGTGGTTGGAATTCGATGCCACGGATTGCAGGCCAAATTTTAGATTGTGTTTCCAAACACCCTTGCCGTGCCCTTTAATTGGATTGAAAGCACTTTTACCACATGGAGAAATATATTTTTAATTTGTGATGCTTTTCTACAAGGTCCACTATTTCTGAGTTTAATGTGTTTCCAACACTTAAGGAGACTCTAATGAAAGCCGATGAATTTTCTTTTCTGTCCAAACAAGTAAAATAAAAATAAAAGTCTATTTAGATGTTGATTCTCTGTTAATACGTGAATTCGTTTAAAAGGTCAGGGAACAGGCGGGGTGTGGTGGCTCGTGCCTGTAATCCCAGCACTTTTGGAGGCTGAAGCGGGTGGATCGCTTGAGTCCAGGAGTTTGAGACCGGCATTGGCAACATGGCGAAAGCCCATTTCTACAAAAAATACAAGAATTAGGTGTGGTGGCACATGCCTGTAGTCCCAGCTACTCGGGAGGCTGAGGTGGGAGGATCTCTTGAGCCACTGCACTCCAGCCTGGGTGACAGAGCCAGACCCTGTAACAAGAAAAAAAAACAAGGTCAAGGAACAAAAATACAAGCTACTTTTTAAAAGACTTTATTTTTTTTTGTTATATAATCTGGTGTATATGATATTAACTGTTCTTGGTGTCTCAAGCCACTGAGCAGTTTATAAAAGAAATTTTTTTGAGCTTTGGCTAATAGAAATACGTCTTGATGTTGCAGTTGTATGAGTGCAGTTGTATTTGAGGTGCCTGTTTCATTGAAGACACTAGCAGGCCTGCCTTCCAGCCTGGTGATTTTCCCTCTTTTCTTCTAGTTTGTGTCGTGTGTCATTCCAAATGAGCAGGAAGAGGTGCTATTCTGACAGGCAGTGGGTGGCTGCATTCCCCAGTCAGGAGAGAATAATTGCACCATTGTAGCGCTCTGTTTCTAAAATGGCAGCCACCTGTTGTCTGATACATGATGGGAAAAGGCAGCTGTTGAGCCAGGTCTAGCGGAGGCTGCAGTGGCCACTCCAGGTCTCTGGAGGAATGGTGTTGACTGAGAAGGGTTTCTCTTCTCCATCCAGAAGGACAGAATAGCATGTAGGACTGACTGACAGAACCGCCAGGGACCTGGACCTTGCCTTAGAGATGTGATTCAAAGTGGCTTTTTGGAGTGACTGTAGTTGAAGTGCATCTGGTTCCAGTAACTCCCTGGGTTCAACAGCCCCCAGGTTGATGCTTGATTGGCTTTTCAGTAGCTGGCCATCCCTGGGGATCAGGAAAGAGCATCGTAAGTGGTCTTATGACAGAGGGAGCCAGCGTGGCCCTGGCCGAGTATATGGGGCTGGCAAGCACCACTGCACACATGGCAAGTGAGAGCCCGTTCCACTCAGATCCAGCCACTAAGCCAAGCCGATCCCCTGCAGGATGTCTCTGCTACAGGCTCTGGAAAAAAAAAGATGGAGCAATGAGCTTCCCAGCCTTATGCAAAACAAAACACCCACAAAAGCTTCCAAGCTTCTCCAAAGAGAATCTGCATTTCCCTGCAACTCACAGGGAATTGAACCTGCACTGAGCTTCACAGGGCTTATGAGACCTTCCCATTACTGTAGTTGTGTTTGGAGTCCAGTGAGGTCCTTCTTAGGCAAATTTAATTTCATTGAGTGAATGTATGTTTCTGTTTGGTGCCTCCTTGATCAGGTTCCATATTCGACTTTCATTGTCTTTCCCCACACTCTGCTCCCTAAAAAGCCTCGATTTTGGCCAGGCACGATGGCTCACGCCTGTAATCCCAGCACTTTGGGAGGCCTAGGCGGGCGGATCACAAGGTCAGGAGATTGAGACCAGCCTGGCCAATATGGTGAAATCCCGTCTCTACTAAAAATACAAAAATTAGCTGGGTGTGGTGGTGGATGCCTGTAGTCCCAACTACTTGGGAGGCTGAGCAGGAGAATAGCTTGAACCCGGGAGGCGGAGGTTGCAGTGAGCCAAGATGGCACCACTGCACTCTAGCCTGGGTGACAGAGCGAGCCTCCATCTCAAAAGAAAAAAAAAAAAAAAAGCCTTGAGTTTGAACAACGTCTTCCCGTGGTCCATGGGACATTATACTAGGGTCATCTTTCAAAAGTCAGGCAAGTCATATGGAAAAGTCTTGGTGGCTGGGTCATTCTGAGCAAACGCGTCCAGTTTACTGACTAAATCAGATGAGGCCTGGTCACCAAAATTGAGTTAACTCTGCCGCGTGCAAGAGGCAAGAAGATCGCAGGCCCCCAGGACAGAGCCTGGAAGGTTCTGAATCCTTCCTGCATGGCCCGTGTGTCACCATTCTCCCCAGGGACCCAGGCTCAGCCCCCCAACAGTGAAGGGGGTTGCCAAGCATCAGGCTGAGAGGAAGAAGGGCAGACCCGGGAGGGCCATGGGGCCTTGCGACTCGGCAAGCCTCACACATTCTCCTCCAGTCTGCATTCATGGCAAAAAAACATTTCCCCACTGGCCTGGGATTGGGGCTAGAACAAGTCAATGACACACTGATGGGGTAGAAAGGTGACCTTGGGTGTGGTACTTCCCAGATCTGTCTCCTGCATCCTCGAGGGTGGTGTGTCTGAAGGGTGAGACAGCAGTGGCTAACAGGCAGGCACACTTCCAGGCGGCTTGGGGTGGCCCCTCTGCCCCAGAGCCTTACTCCTCACAGGGATCCCTGTGGGTTAGGCACGGACTGTCACCACGCCCCGGTGCAGAGGTGCAATGGCTCGCCCAGGTAAGCTGACCCGGGTTTGCCTGATGCAGGAGGCTGCGTCCTAACTGCTGTGGGCACTGGCTGTCCCGATTCATCATGAGGACGGGGGATTTTATCCCTGACTTACCTGACAACATTCTAGGGGATTTTCTCCTTTCCATATCCAATCCTCTCTGCTGATCCAAATACTGAAAACAATCATTATGAGCTCCGGGACATCACCCTCCGCCTGGGTCCTTTTCTTGTCCTAGATGGAGGCGGGTGTTTTGGAGCTTAACTACTGAAGCTAAAGTTCACCTGGTAGGGAGCCACTATTCTGGGGGGCATTTGGACAGGGCGAGTCCTTGGCCATGCCAGACCCTGAGCCAGAACCACAGCGCTTTCCTCACCCAGACGGCCCCAGCTCACAGCATGGGGAGAGTGGGATCAGGTAGGGGAGTGGAGCCAGCTATGGAGTCTCATAAGAGTGCCCTGGGATCTAGGCCAGAGGCGCCGTCTTCACCCACATGCCAGCTTTGTGGTTCTGGTCCATCTTCCTTAAGCAAGGGCTTGCCAAGCCTTGGCTGTAGAAAGCCTTAGCCTTGGGTAGTGGGAGTTCCAAACGAAAGAAGTCCCCAGAAGTTCGCAAGGTAGTGGCCAGGGAACGTGTCCCCAGTGCCCCCTCCCCACCGATGGCCTCTGCAGCCTGCTTTGGAAAACAGTTCTGTCTGTGAAGAAATCTCTCCTGTTACAGCCCTGTGTCAATCAATGCGGGCTTGGCTGTCTGCCCAAATACCTTCCATCCTTATCAGGAACATGACTGAGGCTTCTCACTTTTGACTCCATCGCTTAATCCCTTTTTCTCCGTGGCTTCTGTGTGTCTCATCTTCGAGAGTATTTCTCAGCCTCCTTTGCAGGTATGTCATTCTCTCCCAATAAGAAATGAAGAGTATCAGGTACCAAAGTGGCACTTAGAGCTGTTGCCATAAAATGGCACCAGAGAGTAAGCATGCCCTCTGGCCATGCAGCTCGCTGCCATTTAGCCATCTCTGTGTCCCTTCCTCCCCTGGGGTGCCCAGTCCACACCCCAGTTCTCCAGCAGCCCAGGTACACTCTCCTGGCTCTGACCCCTGTCTGGTGGTGGCCGGGCAGCCTCTCTTGAGTGTAGGGCGGTGGTGCTGGCACTGATGGCGGCTCTGTGTGAACTGTGTTCCATGGGGGTGGGGCACCTTCACCCTTCGGTGTATACCCATGTTCAGGTCGTAACGAGGAGACTCCTGCGGGAGGTTTGATTGTGCACTCCGTGTCACTAGCTACTCTACGAGCAGATACCATTCTTCAGGTTTTTTCCTTAGTTGCTTGTAAGCTTGACCTTGTGTGCATGTATTTGGAGATGAAAACAGGGCAGGGAGGACATCAGCTTGTGTGAAACACCTAGGAAGACGATGGAGGAGTGTGTGTGGCTTCGCCCCCGTGTCAAGCCTCCTGGCTCCCTCAGGTGGAAGGGGCGTTTTATGGCCAAGGAAGTTCAGTGAGGAGTGAAGGAGTGAAGGGTGAGGCTGAGCCCGCCAGAGAAATCGGCCTCGGCCCTCCCCTCCCCAAGTGTCACCCCCCGGCATCGCACCTCTGTTCTTGGTGCGTCTCGCTAGTCTGTGATTCATTCTTCTGCCATCTTCACCCAGGCCTCGCTGGACTCAAGAGTGATGGTTAATGCACATGGAGCATTTCTCTTCCAGCAGGTCACGTCTCCCTGTATGGTTCCTTTGCTGAGTCCTCAGCGTTGCCCTGGGAGCTGAGAACCATCGGTCCGCCTTTTGTGATGGGGAAGTGGCACTCTGAGAGCCATGGTGACTCTACAGAGTGTGGAGCCAGGTTGACCCTCACTCCCTCTGCTCCAGGGCTTCCTGGTTCTCAGCCACTGCTGCTTCTGAACTGCTACAGACCAGGCATTGTGCTAAGAACTGGGCACATGTTACCCCAATGTGGTCTGTGCCCTTGAGGGTGCCATGACTGAAACACGCTGGGGGCACAGAGCAGGCTGATTCTCCACCCAAAGGAGGCTCCAACCAGGGGCCGAGACCCCGTACGGGGGAGGTCGCAGTCGCCATTGCTGCTGGACTCAGCAACCCCCAGACCCTCCACCTTGCTTGGCAGGCGTCACATGCACCTGGCTTAGCACATCCCTGCAAACTCAAGAGTCTGAGCCTCCTCGAGAGGCTGCAGTCACACTGCATTTGACCAGGACTTGCTAACCTGCAACTCGCCCTGAGAGCAAGGTATGTGTGTGTGTATCTGGGGAGCATGCCCCAAACATGAGCAGGGACAGTGTTCCCAGCTATCCGAGAGGTCCTGCCCAAGCCAAAAGGAAGGCTCTAGCTCTTAAACACGAATAAGTTTATTCCTTTCATTTCCACAGTGTCTTATACTTGCTTCTGTTTTCTCCAAGGAAGTGTGGTGCCCACCTACTCCTCCAGCCTGACAATCCACGTGAGGGTTCCTTGTTCCCAGCTCAATTCTCATGTCCCACCTTCCTCCACTAAGAAACAGCCAAATTTTGGCAAGAGTCGTGGTAGGAAAAAAAACAATAATTGGGCAGATGAGGATTTTTCGCTTTTTGACTGGTTCTTTCTCTAGACTTTCCTGTCTTTTTAAAACTTCTTCTAGCTTCCCCCTTGAGAGCTCCCTCCCAGTGGGTAGACCACAGAAGGAATGAACAGGGGATGGAAGCAGGGGATGCAGTCCCTATTATTTCAATAGATTAGAAAGATGGGCCCAGAACAATTGCGTACGGTGTTCAGTGTAAATTGAAGATCTGGAGTTGCAGGATTGTTACGGCAATTTTTAGTTATTTTGCTCCATCTAAACATAATGCCATAGGATAGTGTGACTTTTTAGCTTTATCACCTTATCCACGTCAGAAGTACAATGTCCACTTAATACATATATACACACATATGCATACATATACACATGTATACATATACACACATATGTATACATATATACATATATAATACATGTGTGTGTATATATACACGTGCAATGTGTGCACATATATATGTATGTACATATATATGCATATATATACATAGTGTCCACTTAATATATGTATATCTTGTGTGTGTGTGTATATATATATATATATATACACACACACACACACACACGATAAAATACAGAGTCTAACGCACGATGAGCCTCTGCTGGGTCCTTAGCAATCAAACCACACGTCCAGTCCTGGCCCCCATTCTACAATAAAACACGTGGGCCAGTTTAGGGGTCCAGGAGGGCAAGGATGGTGGGTCCACATAGAAACCAGGTGAGGGAGGAGCAGTCCACAGGACTGGGCTGATGGGCTGGCAAAGCAGTGTTCCAGGAGGGGACCTGCCACTCACAGGGCTGTCTTGGTCACCCTCGGGATACAGCCAGACTTGATCCGAGTGGCTCCTGGGGCTGAATGGGGACCCCTGGGTGCATATCCTGGGAGGCAGCCTTCAGCTCAGTGGGGAAAGCAGTTTCCAACCTTAGAGCCGCCCAACACTAGCACAAGGCACCTGAGAAAGGAGGGGCCCCTCTGCCTTTACTCAGTGTCTCCCACTAGAGGCAGCTGGTTCCTGCAGGGAACTCTGGTGGGGGGTGGGGGGGGTGCTGGTTCTCAGTGGGCAGGGGTGACCCTACTGGGGTCAGTGGGCTGGCAATGCTGATCTTCACTTAGAACAGTTGAAAATAGCCAGGAAGCTAAGCCCTGGCTCCTGGGCTCCTGGGCAGATGCTTAATCAGGAGGAAGAAGGAACCAAAATCATGAACACAACTGGCTCTCTCAGGGGAGGCTGTCACCCTCCAAGCTCTTCTTCCCCTTCCTCACATGGAGATTCACACTTGCTCCTAGTTCAAGAGAGCCGCCATTCACGATGTGGAAATCCGTGTCAAAGAAGCTGGAAAGACTTGCTATTCATTGTGAGAATTTTGTTTCCACCGCTACATTACATTGTTTCTTCTTGTTTTGCCTTCCAATTTCCAGTTAAGAATCTTTCACAGAAAATTTTTAATTTTATCAAAAACTGCACAGATATCACACAGCTGCACCCCCATTTGGTGACACAAAGCATACCCTTCTGTGAAGATTTTGACTTTACACCAAGGCATGATTTTTTTAGACTTTATGCCAAGGCAATAAATTTTTACAAATTTTGTATGACAGGAGCTGAATTCTGGGTTCTCAAATGTGAAATGTGGCACACACACAAAAAAAGATTTAATTCAGGCATTTTGTCATGTGGTTCTTATTTCTTCAACCAAGTTTGTTTACAGTCACTGCCTTTGAAATACAGTCGAATACATTCCGTTTGCTTCTCTCTGGTGGCTTTTCTTTGTGGGTGGCTAATGAGGGAGGGAGGATACGGGACAGGATGCTCATGAACGTATGATGGGGTCTGTTGCTGGAAATGAATAGCGAGGGAGGTCGGCCAGGCCTGGGAAACCCAGCCCCGGGCTCTCTGGAAGATGAAGAGGGAATGACAGGGCAGGGGGGTCTTCAGGGGGTTCAGGCCTGTGCTAACACCTTAGCTTCCTCAACCCTGCCCCCGATCCTGGGAAAAGTCAAGGGGATCCCCACAGGGGTCTTCCTCGTCTCCCCTCCCATCTTCCCTCCACCGTCAGACTGGATTCTGCAGCCTGTACCTCCTGTGGCTGCTGTCATTACCACGGCCCTATGGGCCTCCGCCGTTCTCCTCCCACTCCTCAAAAGGTTCCAGAATCTGGGGTGACCGCTCTTGTCAGAAGCTGGAACAGGAGGAAGCAACGTTCAAGAGCACTGGTGTGCGCAGAATGCCAAGGACCCCAGGAGAGCGGCAACTGCCCGCTCGTAACTGTGGACGTTCACCATGTCCCCGGCTCTGCCAGCAAATGCCACCTAGTCAGATGCTTTCATGATTGCAGTTCAAAACGAAAACACAAAGGGCCTGATATTGGCCTTAGCAGCGTTATCCTGACAGTCACAATGTGGACATTGTTTTTCTTATTGTAGAAAATCTCTATATAAAATGAGATGACGGATCCCACTTTCCAGGGTTTTGTTTTTTTTTTTTTTTAATCACATGATTTTGAGGGCTGAGCACAGTGGCTCACAGCTGTAATCCCAGCAGTTTAGGAGGCCAAGGCAGGAGGACCGCTTGAGGCCAGGAGCTTGAGACCAGCCTGGGCAACACAGTGAGACCCCATATCTACAAAACAGAGAAGATTTTGAGAAGCTTGTGCTTCTCCATCTAACATAGGAATTCAAGTGTTTTTACAGCACATTATAACAAACATTAGGCCTTGTTTTTCTACAAGCCAAAAATAATTTTCAAACACCCTTAAAATGTTAATGATTTCAAATCTTTGCAGACCCTTTAGTAAGCACTAAATTTACCTTTACTTTTGTTGTGTTTATCCCTGATGTAATGATTTATTTTATAAAATCAGAGCCTTCCCTTCACCACTATCTTTTATATGATTTCCCCTCATTTTCTTTTCCACATTTCATGGCCTCTGACTCTGTCCTTTGCAAATATCTATACCTTCTCTTTCTCCCTCCCTCCTCTTCCTCCCTCTCTTCTTCCCTTCCCCTCTTCCCCTCCCCCACATTCCTTTGCTGAGCACAGATAATCCATGTCCCCAGATGTCCCCCTCTGGATGCCCGTCCCCTAGTCCATCACCTGGCATAAAGGTTCTCGAGCCTCAGGGTTCCCACAGTGCACAGGGACCTTCCCCTCTCAACAGTAGTAGGGTGAGGACATAACCTTTTGTATCCAAGACATTTTGAGGGTAGAGACATCTATAATGAGGAAAAACTTCAACAAGGAGGATTCAAAAGACCGTTTATAGATGAATAGGATGATGGGATTTAATTTACTGATCCCAGGGCCCAGCCTTCCCTGCCACATTGACTGAATGCTGATCACATCTCCCAGTGGTGCTGGGGCGCAGTAGCTCATGCCTGTAATCCCAGCACTTTGGGAAGCCAAGGCAAGAGGATCACGTGGGGCCAGGAGTTCCAAACCAGCCTGGGAAACATAGTGAGACCCTGTCTTTTAAAAAAAGAATTTAAAAAATTAGCTGGGCTGGGTGCTGTGGCTCACACCCGTAATCCCAGCACTTTGGGAGTCTGAGGTGCGTGGAATGCTTGAGGTCAGGAGCTCAAGACCAGCCTGGCCAACATGGCAAAACCCTGTCTCTACTAAAAATACAAAAATTAGCTGGGCGTGTTGGCACACGCCTGTAATCCCAGCTTCTAGGGAGGCTGAGGCAGGAGAATCACTTGCACCTGGGAGGTAAAGGTTGCAGTGAGCCGAGACAGTGCCATTCCACTCCAGCCTGGGTGACAGAGCAAGACTTCGTCTCCAAAAAAAAAAAAAAAAATTAGCTGGGCATGGTGGCATGCACCTGTAGTCCCAGCTACTTGGGAGGCTGAGACAGAGGATCGCTCAAGCCCAGAAATTCAAGGCTGCAGTGAGCAATGACTGCACCACTGCACTTCAGCTTGGGTGACAGAACAAGACCCTGTTTGTTTTAAAACAACAACAGCAACAAAAACAAACAAACAAAAAAACAAACAGAACCATCTCCCAGGGGTGTGGGCCTTTGGGGACATGCACAGGAATGCACACACACACACAAAAACAAATATGTTCTAGTTTGAGCAGAAGAATAGTACAGGGCAAGTGGACTAAGTCATTCATTTAAAAAATTTTAATTGAGCTCTTCCAAATCAGTAGGCACTATGCTAAACACTAAGGGTATAAGCAAGGACAGTTTTTTCCATCAAGGGCTGTCAAATAGTGGGAGAGACACAAACACAGTATCTCATGTGGCCAGAGTAATAATAGTATGTAAAAATTAATCAAGGAATAAAGCCCGTATTTTCTCAACCACAAATGGGGATACATGAATCGTGTTCTGTCTCTGGGGCAGAATATTTTAAAAGTAATTGTTATGGGAGACTGACATGGCCAGAGAGAGGTCGGGTGTGGATGTTATTCTACAAAATGAGTAGGCTCGTTTTTTGGAACAAACCTATGTGACACTAGCTGATTTAGGGCCAAAAAACTCAGGAATTTGTCACTGGGAGGATCTTGGGCCAATAGATATGAGCCTGAAAATTCTGCCCTAGTTAAACCACCCTGACGGTACCAGGCAAGAGAATGTGAAATCCACACACATTTAAAAATTTCTGGTTCCAATTACTGGGGAGGCTGGAGCAAGAGGATCACTTTAGCCCAGGTAGTCGAGGCTGCAGTGAGCTATGGTCACGCCACTGCACTCCAGCCTAGATAAGACACAGTGAGACCCTGCCTCTAAAACTTAAAAATTAAAAGAGAAATCTGCCTAAAGGAACAGTAAGCAGTCTGGAGGGAAGAGGCTCTCGATCCTGAAGAAGCCAAAGGTAACTGGACACGGGATTTTTCTGTGCCAAGAATTTCCCAGTTAGGCTGTGGCTGATTCGCCCTCTCTGTCCCCCTCTCACACTCTTCCCCAAGTTGCCTCAGCCCTCAGCAGCGGTCTGACCTTATGCGGCCTAAGTGAGCCAATGCTGGCAGTGGCTCTGTTCACACTCACCCTCCAGCAAAGCAAAACGTCGAGAGACCAGGAGAGGGGAGTCCAACCCCAAAACGGACAGCCAGTGCCTGCGAGAATAAGTGTATTCATGGAGTTAACAGGATGGAATACTTCAAAATCCAGGATGCCCTGAAACTAAATGTACATCTATTAGCTATCAATTAAAAATCGTCTTAATAAAAAAAATAAAAATAAAAGTAAAAATCCAGGATTGTTGTCCTGGCAGGGATGGAATGAAGAAGGGCCTAGGAGAGTGGGAAGATGTAGGCAGCTTTGTCTGATTTTAACAGTGTTAAAAAAAAAAAAAAAATTGTAATTAACAACCTGCTCTTCAGGCTCCCAAACCAAATTTTCACCCTCCACCTTTTCAGTCTGTTCACCTTCTTTGAGATGAAGCCTTTCCCATGGCTTCCCAGCAGAGGGCAGCAGAGGACACCTTATGAGCCTCCGCCCCCTGCACACAATAGTGCATTCGTTCTGAGTTTGGAGTGGACAGTGTTCCGGGCACTGTGGACACTGCCCTAAATAAGACAGACGAGGTCTCTGCTGGTCCAGAGCAAGGGGAGAGAACAATAAGCAAAGTCACGGAGACTATAGCACCGTAAAGTGATGGAGACAGGAACGGAAAAGGGGCTTGCTGATTCCACATTTTGGCTTCCAGCCAGTGTTTACAGTACTTGTTAGGGGCCAGGCACTTCTGCGGACAGTCACCAACACAGAGGCCCCTGCCTTCATGGAGCTTACGTTCCAGCAGGAGGAGAGAGCACCATAAACACAAAAAGGGTCACAGAATCTTTTTTTTCGAGACAGTTTCCCTCTTGTCCCCCTGGGTGGAGTGCAATGGCGCCATATTGGCTTACTGCAACCTCCACCTCCCGGGTTCAAGTGATTCTCCTGCCTCGGCTTCCTGTCAAGTGATTCTCCTGCCTCGGCTTCCTGTCAAGTGATTCTCCTGCCTCAGCTTCCTGAGTAGCTGGGATTACAGGCACGTGCCACCACGCCCGGCTAATTTTTGTATTTTTAGTAGAGACGGGGTTTCACCATGTTCACCAAGCTGGTCTGGAATTCCTGACCTCAGGTGATCCACCCACCTTGGCCTCCCAAAGTGCTAGGATTACAGGTGTGAGCCACCGTGCCCGGCCTCAACAGAGTGTTTTAAAGGACATCGAGTGTTACGGAAAAGGAAATCATAGAGCAGGATTTGGGGAGTGTCAAGGAGTGGGAGCAGCAGGCTGGTGTAGCCAGGCTCCCTGAGAGGCCAGATTGGAGCAAGGTCTGACAAGAGGGACTGCCAGGTGACTCCGAGGACCCACCACAGTCTGGTCCTCAGCTGTTCTACGTTGGAATCACTGCGGGTGCCTGGGTTCCACCCGAGGCCTAGGCTGAGGACCTCTGGCCTAGAGCAAGGCTTCTGGGCAGCCCTGTCGTCTCTCACCCCTCCTGCCTTCCTCTCCTTTTACAAATGAGAATAGTGATGCTCAAACACACTCACACCTCCCTAAGTAAAGGACGGTCAGGATTTGAACCCAGAACTATTTGAACCCAAAGCTCCCGTGTTTCCTCGGCATCACACCCTCTCCCAGACCACGTGACTCATCTCTCTTTTGGAAAATATCTAGGAGCAAAGGGCTCTTCCTGCCACTACACCCAACAAACGTCTGGATTGTTCTGTGTCATTGGTTAACTTGTAGGGACACAGTCAAGGTGGTAAGGAGGTCGTGCCTCCTGACTTGGGACAGCTGAGCCTTCCCCCAACTCATAGGACACTGTGGGCCACCAACAGGCAGCAGGGACACAGTGGGGCCACCTAAGCTTCTGAGGTCTTCCCTGCCTTGGACCTTTATTGCCTCCAATGCACAAGATGCCAGGGAGCTGAGGATGCGCTCTCAGAAGGAGGCGTGAGCTCTAAGATGGGGCGTTCAAGCCCACCTCCAGCCCAGTTGATGTTGGCAAAAAGACTTTAATTAATTTCTTTATTTTGGGACACAATTCCAGCAAGCTTAATTGGGGAATTCACGTCTCACTTGCAAGCCTTTACTTAGCCAATGTGGTGGCATGTGCGGGAGACAGACTGGAGGCCCCCACAAACTGCTGCAAGATAGGGAGAAGCAAAGCCGGGCTGGGGGCTGCAGGGCTCTCCGAGGACCCGCACCGCCTCTGGTGACTCTGGCCATGCACAAGAAACCATGGGGCATGGAGCGCAGGTGGCCTGGGGCCTTGTCAAGCCACAGTGCTGACTCCCAGTGTTTCGTGGTGCCCCAAGGGTTTCGCACGTGCCTTTCGATACCTGGATGACCTGGGCGTGCAGGTGGCAGTGCTCAGGACTGCATCTGTAGCCCTGAGTTCGGGTTCAGCCTCACCGCACATGCTCTGCACCCTAAAGGAGTCAACAGCCTTTCTGGGCCTCATTTCCCCTGCTATACAGAGGGCATAAGAATACCTGCCTAGCTTTCTTCCCAGGGTCCTTGTGAGACATGAGGAACTGGAGTGCCCAGGTACTAGAGTGCCCAGGTACTAGAGTCCTCACTAAAAGCACCTCCTCTAGGGCCTGGGAGAGCTGGGAGGTGCAGAATAGATTTTGGGAGCCAGTCCTGCATCCCTCCTTCCTCCCGCCTCCCCACCCCTAGCCCTGCAGGGTTCAAAATCACTTGAATCCTAAGAAATCCCTCTCCTCTTAAATCTGTGTGTGCCACCAGCTGCCCCTCTTTGTGGAGGGTCCATCCTTCCTTTTGGTAATAAGGGACACTTGCTACTTAGTGATTCACTAATGCCTGCAAATCTCCTGGTTCAAGAGTAGGGGCTGAGAATTCGCTAGATATTCCAGAGAGGGATACAGCACACCCAGCGGGCCCAAAGCTGACTGTCCGCGTCCGAGTGATTATCCAGGAGGCACTGCCTCCAAGTCAGACCAGAAGGCTTTGACTAGGTGTGATGACTAAGACTGTACCACAATAGGGAGTGGACATCAGGAAACAGGACCTGGCTGCCGGCCACCTGGCAGCCGGACACTGAGCAGGATGTTAGACTCCTCCAGTCACTGCTTGGCTCTTGCAACTAAATCGCAAGGTTCTTCCGCCTTTGCACAGGTCTAAACGCCAGGGAGACAGAGCGAGGAACAAGCCCAAGGGTGGTTAGCCCAAGAGGACTTTGCAGGGAGGATGATGCATCTTTCTTTCTGAATGTCTTTTTGGTACGAGGGTAAACAGCATTCTTTCCAGAATGGTCCAGGTGAATCTTGCCAAGAAATAGCAGCCCAGATAGAGGGATACCTCAGGGCTTCTCCATTATCTGAGGATTGGCTCCCACAGGAGGAGTGAGTTACAAATAATGGAGTCTTCCTTTGCCCCTGCAGGCAGTAGACTTGATCGACATTGTGATCAAGTGCCTGCTGGAAGGAACCCCAGGCGGTAGGCACTGCTTCCCCTGATGGGATCTGAAGGACCCTGAGCATCCTCTCTACCCAAAAGAGACACTTACCACCACTGCCCCCACCTTAGATCCTCTCTGCTTTCACTCTCTAAGCCTCTCTTATTTAAAACTATCCCCAAAGGTAACACAGATGAACTTTCTTCCATTAACTGTTTAATGACAACTAGTTGCTTGCTGTCATTCATTTTCATTCACCTGGTTAGTCATTCAAGGAAGAAGCAGCTTTAACTATTTCCTGAATGCCAGCATGCCATGACCAGTAAGACCCAGGCAGAGGCAGAAATGATTGGCTAGCGTGTGCTGTGGTGAGTTCCAGGGGAGTGACCAGAAGAAAACTAGGACTTGAGGGAAGCTGAGCCAGCCAGGAAAGTGGAGGGAGGGAAGGCCTTCGACATAGACAGGGAGTGAGCGAAGGTGTCCGGAGGGAGCCAGTGAATGAATGGGGTTGGGGGTGGGGGGAGTAGTTGGATACGAGTCAAAAAAGTGGATTAAGCCCCGGTGCCGAAGGGCCTCATGGGCAGGAAAATCATTATTTCTTCTGTAGGGCGGGAATTCAGGGCTCCACTTGTAAGGAAGATATTGTTTTGTGTATGTACATGTGACCTTCTTTTTCTTTCTGGGGAGAAGTCCATCGATTTCATCAGAGTTACAAAGGTCCCATCAACCTGCAACTGTTTAAGCTTAAGTGTCCTTGCCCCAGACTTTGAATTTCTTTTTCTCAGTAAACTAAGGGATGTTTACTGTAAAAGCATTGACTTGTTTGTGACGCTTCATGTTGGGCTACAGGTGAGGTTTGGGGATACACACTTGGAAGGCTACATCAACTCTACTTAGAGATGCTTTTGATGTCCCCATGAGACCAACAAGTTAAACTCCTGTCATTGTAGATGACTGTCAATAAACATCCTTGCCTTCCCCATTTTGCTGTTGGCACAATCTGTTTTTTTTGTGTTTTTTTTTTGTTTTCTTTTTTAATTACCAAGGCCGGGTGCGGAGGCTCACGTCTGTAATCCCAGCACTTTGGGAGGCTGAGGCGGGCAGATCACGAGGTCAGGAGATTGAGACCATCCTGGTTAACACGGTGAAACCCCGTCTCTACTAAAAATACAGAAAATTAGCCGGGCGTGGTGGCGGGTGCCTGTAGTCCCAGCTACTCAGGAGGCCGAGGCAGGAGAATGGCGTGAACCTGGGAGGCGGAGCTTGCAGTGAGCAGAGATTGTGCCACTGCACTCCAGCCTGGGGGACAGAGTGAGACTCCATCTAAAAAAAAAAAAAAAATTACCAAAAGATACTTGGACATGTCATCATAAGAAATTCTCGTTAGTATTCATGCTTTTCATAAAATGCTGAAATTGACCTTCACACATCTTCCTTCCTTCCTCCACCCCCACCACAAGAGGGCATTGACTTCTGCCTTCTGAGTCTTGGAGAGGTAAGCACTGTGCATCAGTGTTGAGTTTTACTTTCAGAGCTTGATATAGTTTGGGTATTTGTCACCTCCAAATCTCATGTTGAAATGTGATCCCCAGTGTTGGAGGTGGGGTCTAATGAGAGGTGCTTGGATCATGGGGTGGATCCCTTATGAATGGCTTGGTGCCATCCCTATCGCAATAAATGAGCTCTCATTCTTTTAGTTACCTTGAGATTTGGTTGTTTAAAAAGAGCCTGGGTCCAGGTACGGTGGCTCACGCCTATAATCCCAGCACTTTGGGAGACCGAGGCAGGAGGATCACTTGAGGTCAGGAGTTCAAGACCAGCCTGGCCAACATCGTGAAACCCCATCTCTACTAAAAATACAAAAATTAGCTGGGCTTGGTGGCAGGTGCCTGTGATCCCAGCTACTCAAGAGACTGAGGAACAAGAATCGCTTGAACCCAGGAGGCAGAGGTTGCAGTGAGCCAAGATTGCACCACTGCACTCCAGCCTGGGTGACTAAGCGAGACTCTGTCTCAAAAAACAAGAGCTTGGGGCCAGGCTTGGCGGCTCATGCCTGCAATCCCAGCACTTTGGGAGACCCAGCCAGGTGGATCACTTGAGGTCAAGAGTTCAAAACCAGCCTGGCCAACATGGTGAAACCCTCTCTCTACTAAAAATACAAAAATTAGCTGGGCTTCTTGGTGGGTGCCTGTGATCCCAGCTACTTGGGAGGCCAAGACCTGAGAATCTCTTAAACCTGGGAGGCAAAGGTTGCACTGGACTAAGATCACGCCATTGCACCCCAGCCTGGGTGAAAGAGTGAGACTCCATCTCAAAAACAAGTAAATAAAATAAAGAGAGCCTGGCATGTCCTCCCCCCTCTCTCTTGCTCCCTTTCTCTTGCCATGTGACATGACAGCTCCCCTTCCCCTCCCACCATGATTGGAAGCTCCCTGAGGCCCTCAGCAGAAGCAGATGCTGGTGCCATGCTTCTCTGCAGCCTGCAGAACTGTGAGCCAAATAAACCTCTTTTACTGATAAATTACCCAGTGTCCGATACTCCTTTATAGCAATACAAAATAGATTCATACAGAGTTCTTTCTAGGCCTTTTTACATACACGCAGCCTTTTTCTTTTTTTGAAACATTAATTGGGTCAGATTATACATATTTGTCACTTTTTCTCTTATCATTGATCTTTATTTATATGTGTCTATGCTATTTTTAAATGATGTAATATACGCCATAGTATATATGTACAAAGATAACAAAATGATTCCCCCATTGATAAGCTTTTAGAATGTCTGGCTTTTTTTTTTTTTTTTTTTAGATGGAGTGTCGCTCTGTCTCCAGGCTGGAGTGCAGTGGCACAATCTCAGCTCACTGCAACCTCCGTCTCCTGGGTTCAAGTGACTCTGTCCCTTCCTCTTGGTGTATAGATCTATGACATTTAATCACATATGTAGACTCCAGTAATCACCACCTCAGTCAGGACGCGAAACTGTCTTATCTTCCCAAAGAAACTCCCTTATGCTGCTCCTTAATAGCCTGGCCCAATATGTTCTTCTTTCATCTTTTTATTAAGATATAAACATGTATGATAAATTGTGTAAATTGTACTATCAAACGTATAAACTGTAAAATAAAAAATAGCTTAAAAATTCACTTTTACATAATAGCTTTATTGAGACATGATTTAGAAGCCAAAAGCCTACCCACTTGAAGTGTAAGATTCAGTGGTTTTTAGTATATTTACGAGGTTGTGCAATCATCACCATAATCTAATCTTAGAACATCTTTTTTATTCCCCAAATAATCCCCGTCAGCAGCCACTCCTCACCCCTCATTCCCTCACCCTCTAACCCTTGGGACGAGCTCATCCACTTTCTGTCCCTGCAGATTTGCTTACCCTGGACATTTCGTATACGTGATGTTGTATAACATGTGGCCTTTCATGGCTGGCTACTTTCGCTTAGATTCTTCCATGCTGTGGCGTGCATCAGTACTTCAGTCTTGTGGCTGAATAATATTCCCATGTAGGCATACACCACATTTTATTTGTCCACCCATCATCAGTTGATAAACATTTGGTTGATTTTCACATTTTGGCTATCACAAATAGTGCTGCTATGGGATTTGTGTACAAGTTTTTGTGTGGATTTAATATATTTTCATTTCTCTTGGTAGACGGCCAGGAGTGGAATCTCTGGGTCATGTGGTGACTCCACAGCTAATCTTTTGAGGAACTGCCAGACTGTTTTCCAAAGCGGCTGCACTGTTTCACAATCTCACCAGCAACGAATGAGGGTTCCAATTGCTCCTCATCTTCGCCAACAGTTGTTATTGTCCCTTTGATTCTGAGTGGGTATGAAGTGGTGCCTCACTGTGGTTTCAATTCGCGCTTCTCTGATGACTAATGATGTCAAGCATCTTTTCATGTGAGATCTCTTTTCAAAAACTCACTTTAAGCCTGGTGCAGGGTGCATCCCTGTAGTCTGAGCTACTCGGGAAGACCACTTGAGCCCAAGAGTTCAAGGCCAGCCTGGGCTACGTAGCAAGACCCCACCTGAAACAAACAAACCTTACTTTAACTCTTAGGTGGAGAAAGTATGGAACAGAGGCAAGTGTGGCTGCAGAAAAGCCAACTTGCACCCACCAGGCATGAGAAGGCCAGCGCCGGGTCTGGACTCACTGAGGAAGATAGGGGAAACTCATAAACTAGGATCTATTTTGTAGGAAAGAGTAAGAAAGGGCAATTTCCAGGCCTTAGGGAGTCTGCGCAGGCTGGGGTCAGAAGCTGAGTCCCTCACTTCCAGAGTGGCACAATGTCCTTTACTACTATTTAAGTCACTTCGTCTTGCCTTGTCACTTAGAGCACCACCGAGGGCTTTTAGAAGAGTTCCTCAGTGTCAAAGATTTGAACCTGCCGTGAGGAGAGGACTTGAACTAATTCAATATACAGTTTAGTGGTCAGAATTTGGGATCCATACAAGAGGCAGATTTGGGATCCATACAAGAAAATTTTGTCTAATGGTCTGAATGATCTGCAATGAACTTTATCACTCCAGCAGCTGTGAATCTGTTCACCAGATGGTGAGCTGTCAGTGTGTTTTAGAGGGGCTGCCCTCAAAGGAAGTGATGGCCAACTTGATGGATGGTGAGGTCTACTGTGACCCCAGACTCACCATCCTTAGGATGAAAGTTGAGACTAGCTACTGTATTAAGATACCTGAATGCTTTCACATGGTGCTACAGTATCTGGACCCGTTAATGATTACTGATTGGGAGACAGTGGGTCCTCAACACAGTTCTGGGTACTCTGGGGTTGCAGAGAAGCTTAAAGATAACAACAGCTGACATTGCTTTAATGCCACTTATTAAGAACCACACATTCTACTAAAGGCTTTAACACACATTAATTCTTTTTTTTTTTTTTTTTTTGAGACAGAATCTCGCTCTGTCTCCCAGGCTGGAATGCAGTGGCGTGATCTCCGCTCACTGCAAGCTCCGCCTCCTGGGTTCACGCTATTCTCCTGCCTCAGCCTCCCGAGTAGCTGGGACTACAGGCGCCGGCCACCGCGCCTGGCTAATTTTTTTGTATTTTTAGTAGAGACGGGGTTTCACCATGCTAGCCAGGATGGTCTCGATCTCCTGACCTCGTGATCCGCCAACCTCAGCCTCCCAAAGTGCTGGGATTACAGGCGTGAGCCACCGCGCCCGGCCACGTTAATTCTTTTTAATCCTAACAACAACCCTTTGAGGTAGGCACTCTTATTATCACTAATTGGCAGATGGCAAACTGAAGCACAGAGAGGTTAAGTAACTTGCTCAAAACCACACAGCTCATAAGTGATCAAGCCAGGATGTGAATGCAAGCAGCCTGATTCCATGGCCCATACTTTTAGTTATTACACCGCATGGCTAAGATGTGGCTGCAGGTAGATTTTAGCCAACCTGGAAAAACCTGCTTTCATTCTATGGAACCACTTAGAAAATACACAAGGCAACGTGAAATTCAGAGGTCGTTGTCCCTTCTTAAAAGTGCAATTTGAATTGAGAGAGCACAGAGCTCTACGTATGGCCCCCCCGAGTTGATTTGTAGGAGGAGTGAGTAAAGAAGGCCGGATCTAGAGGAGGGGCTGCCTCAGGTGCATCCCACCTGGGAAGAAGCTTCCATAAAGAAGTCGGAAAACTGGAAGGGCCTTGCTGAGGTCTCCAATCAGCTTTAAAGATTTGAACCTGCCATGAGAAGACTGGACTAATTCAATATAGCTCAGGGGTCAGAATTAGAGGCAAATTTGGGCTCCATACAAGAGAATTTTGTCTAATAGTCTGAACAATCTGCAATGGATTTTACCACTCTAGCAGCTGTGAATCCATTCTGTGAATCGCAGAGCTCTAGAGAAGTTTCTAAAAGGAAACTCGGCCGGGCCCGGTGGCTCACGCTTGTAATCCCAGCACTTTGGGAGGCTGAGGCGGGCTGATCACGAGGTCAGGAGATCGAGACCACGGTGAAACCCCGTCTCTACTAAAAATACAAAAAAAAAAAATTAGCCGGGCGTGGTGGTGGGCGCCTGTAGTCCCAGCTACTCGGAGAGGCTGAGGCAGGAGAATGGCGTGAACCCAGGAGGCGGAGCTTGCAGTGAGCCGAGATTGCGCCACTGCACTCCAGCCTGGGCGACAGAGCGAGACTCTGTCTCAAAATAAATAAATAAATAAATAAATAAATAAATAAATAAATAAATAAATAAAAGGAAACTCAAGAGACAGCTGGCAATTCCAGCATGCTGCGGTGCTGGAGGTGGACACCTCAGCCACTCTTTACTCAGAGACCTTGTGGAGAGAGAGGGCTGTGTGACCTTCCCGCCACTCTACTGTACAGAGCCCCTGTCTAACAAGGAGCCAGAGATCCACGTGCCGACGTCGTGGATGGGCTGCGCTGCCCATTGGAGCCCAGCCCTCAGTGCTCTCAAAGACACAGGGACACTTGGCTCATCTAGAGGCTTCCAGGCTGGGCGTGGTGAGTCACGCCTGTAATCCCAGCACTTTGGGAGGCTGAGGCAGGCAGATCACTTGAGGTCAGGAGTTCAAGACCAGCCTGCCAACATGGCGAAACCCTGCCTCTATCAAAAATACAAAAGGGTGTGGTGGCGGGTGCCTGTAATCTCAGCTACTCATGAGACAGAGGCAGGAGAACTGCTTGAACCCAGGAGGCAGAGGTTGCGTTGAGCAGAGATTGCACCATTGCACTCCAGCCTGGGTGACAGAGTGAGACTCTATCTCAAAAAAAAAAAAAAAAAAAAAAAAAAGGCTTTGAGTTAGATTCCACAGGGAAAGCAGCCCCAAAGCCCACAGGGTGGCCTGCCTGGCTGAGGACTAGCCGACCTGCGGAGACACCAAGGCCAGCCTTGCCGACCCTGTCTCACCTTGCTTGCACTGTGGTTCTGAAGCCCTGCAGGTGCTCAGGCCCTTGGAGGCCACAGCACTTGTTAGAGAACACCAGGCACTGTTGACAGGCCACTGGAAATACCAGAAATGTCTATGCGACTGCAGACCCAGCCGCACTGAGTCCAGCACGGCCAGGTGGCTGCCGATGCTAAACACGGACGTGCTCGTGGGACAGGAAACTCCATGCAGAGCAAGGCCCAGCTGTTATTTCTCCTTTATTATTTTTTTCAGACTGGGAAAATAAAGCCATTATTCTATCACCCCCCTCACCCGTGGAAGTTCAGAGTTCAAGGGAGGGGACTGGAGAGCAAAGGCCTCCAGAGAGCAGGTGAGGGGCTGCCAGGGCCACTGAGCCTCTGCAGGGTGCTCGGCCACCACGTCCGGACAGAGCTTGGCCCCTCTCCTCAGGCTTCCTGGGTGTCCCTCCTTGATTCCTACCTGCCTTGCCCCACTCACACCTGTTAGCAGCCTGGTGGTGAAGGGGAAGCTTTCTCTGCTCAGCGGGCCGGGCTGTCTTTATGCCCAGCCGGATGCATCCTCAGTAGGCACTGAGTTGACAGTGCGGCCACCCCGGCAAAGCTGGTGTCTCGTGGGCTATGGTACAGGCATCTTCCAGCAAGAAGGGTGAGGAGGTCCCCAAGGTCTTTCCAGCACCCCTGGGAGAGACGGGAGTCTGTGAATAAAGCCTTCGGCACAGCTGGAACAAAGGACTTTTTCTCTCAGCACAACTAATGTGAGAACACCATCAGCTGCTTCCATCTCTGGGGAATGCATTTTCTGAACAGGTGCCGGCCCCGGCCCTCCCCTCCACACCACCTCTGCTTCAAATGAGAAATCTAATTCTCAAGGCCCACAGGCTGTTTGTTTCTCTCTTATTTCGAAGGCATCCACCCGTGAGTGCTAGAGAAACTTACCTTTCCTGCTGTTGGAGCCTTCTAGGACCTCCCTCTCTCAGAAAACTATGACCAGCACCGTGCTCATGATCAGCGGGCTGGTGCGCAGTGGTGGGGATGGTCTTAAACCCCCACTGCCCAGGTAACACCCTCATTTCAGTAATGGCTCATCATGATGGCAGGCCTTAGTGGGAAGTGTGGTGGGCAGAACGAGGAGCCCCCACCCTGAAACAAAGAGGCCCACCTCCTAATCCCCGGGACCTAAGCCCATGTTACTTTTCACAGCAAACAGGAATTCAGGTAGCAGAGGAGTTCAGGTTGCAATCAGCCATCTGTGAGACAGGGAGAGGACCCTGGAATATCCTGTGGGTGCAATGTCATCACAAGGGTCCTTGTGAGAACCTTTCCCAGCTGTGTTTACCGCGGAGACGCGGCTGTGAGGAAGGCAGGAGGTACAACGTTGCTGGCTTTGATGATGGACGGGGGATGTAAGCCAAGGGGCATGGACAGCTTCTAAAAGCTGGGCACCGTGTGAAGTGGAATCCTCCCTCAGAGCCTCCGGAAAGGACTGCAGCCCTACAGACACCTTTACTTTCGCCCAGGAAGGCCATGTCAGACTTCTGACCCGCAGAACTGTAAGGTACTACATTTGTGTTGTTGAAGCCACCAAGTTTGAGGTCATTTGTTACAGCAGCAACAAGAAATCAATATGGAGGTGATTTCAGGCCCTAGAGGGATTCTCAGGGCAGTGGGCACATTCAGGAGTTTTGAGTCAATACAGTGGTGAGAGGTGCCCAGCACCTTACTCCCTCGGGGTGAATTTGCAGAAGAGCGGAGAGAGCAGGTTTCAATGCACAGAGGAAGAACCAGGAAACAGTCACATCAGAGCATCTGCTTTTGTCCTTTCCGAATGCACAGGCACAGATCAGCTTGGAGAACTCCCTTTTGTGTTTCCGGTTCAAGGAACGAAGCCCTCATTTCTCCCTGTGCTCGTGAGGAACAGGAAGTCAAATGAAAGTTTAAAAGGATGGTGCGGCTGGAAAAATCACTGTAATCGTGAGTACTGTCTCAGGGGCAGCCTTTAGACTTTGCCCAGTTTATCTGTCACCAAACAAAGGATCATAACAGGGACAGGTCCATTGTGATCTGTCTGCTGGGAAGAGCCTCACAGCCAGTGTGGAGACACAGAAAGGACAGTTGGGATGCACATGGAAGGCAGACCCTCCCTCTGGGTGAACGGCCTGGCACAGGGCCACCGTAGGAAGATCTGGCACGTCCCGGTCCTTTTTTTGCCTCTTCCCTACCTCAGGCTGACCCTGCATTTAAAGGAGTGGAGGCAGGGCCTGGTTGTCAAAGTGACAGGCCACATACCCAGAGGGAGGAAGTCACTCTCCAGTGGAGAGACGATCTCTTGCCGTGGAGTCAGTATTTGTGAATTTCCACCAAGCTCTGTTATTGATGATGATCTCAAGCAATCATGGGTTCCACTTGTGCCCCGGGTTCTTTATCTTTCATGGAAAGAAATGACCTACTGCCAAGAGTGGCTGGAAGGGCCTGGATGCTTGCTGGGTGCCAACAACCCATATAAGACAACAATAACCCGTAAGAGACAACCAACACAGAAATGTTCACAATTTTGGAGGCCAGGCTTCTGAGGCTGCACCCCCTACAGAGGCTCAGGGAGAATCTGTTCTTCGCCTTTTCTCACTCCCAGGCACTGCCGGCATTTCCTGGTGTTCCTTAGCTTGCGGATACATCTCTCCAATCTGTGCCGCCATCTTCACATTCCCTTCTCTTCTCTGTGTGTAAAATCTCCCTCTGTCTTTCTCTCTTTTTGAGGCGGGGTCTTGCTCTGTCACCCAGGCTGGAGGGCAATGGTTCAAACATGGCTCATTGCAGCCTCAACCTCCTGGTCTCAAGTGATCCTCCTGCCTCCGCCTCCTGAGTAGTAGGTACTACAGGAGTGTGCCACCATACCTGGCTAATTTTTTAATTTTTAATTTTTTTGTGGAGAAGGAACCTCACTGTGTTGGATAGGCTAGTCTCGAACTCCTGGGCTCAAGTGATCTTCTTCCCTCAGCCTTCCAGAGTGCTGGGAGTGACAGGTGTGAGCCAGAGTGCTGGGAGTGACAGGTGTGAGCCAGAGTGCTGGGAGTGACAGGTGTGAGCCAGAGTGCTGGGAGTGACAGGTGTGAGCCAGAGTGCTGGGAGTGACAGGTGTGAGCCACAGTGCCCAGCCTGTCTCTCTTTTATAGGGACACTTAATGGTTGGATTGAGAGCCCATTTGAATAATCCAGGATCATCTCTCCATGTCAGGATACTTAATAATAATTGCAAAGAATATTTTTCCTTATAAGGTAACATTTAAGGCTCTAGAAATTAGGACCTGTGATCTGAGAAACCAAAATAGACACCCGTTTATCAACTAAGACAGACCCTCAGGTTAAAGAAACAAAAGTTACCTAGGAGTTGAGGGTTCGGGGCCCAGCTGACATGGAAAATTTCTAAATTCTTATGACTGCAAGGAAAACCACTGTCTTGCAAAACTCCCTAACAATGAAGCTATCAGGCAAATGATCAGATCCTGCCTAACTTGGCTTTACACCCCAGACCACTACAACTCTGTTGGACAGAGGACCAGCCTTACAAATGTTCTTTTCTGATAAACATCTGCAGACTTGAAGCCAGTTTCAGCAGCTTGTAGAGGCTGCACACAAACTTTGTGTCATATAGTTCACCTTCTGACTTGAGCCAAATGCCACTTCATTTTAAGGCTAAAACCTTGCCCCAAAATGAACATGGGATGTATGTTATACATATGGTTACCCACTGCACATGTGCTCACCTCCCCTCATAAACATGCATAGCTTCTCCCCCAAACTTGCTGAATATGTATAATGTTTTGGTGTAATGCAGACCTTGTTAGGCATAAAACCCAGCCTTTCCCTTCCCCTCTGAAGAGAGCACCTTCAGTCCACACTGGAGATGATCTTTTCCCGGTTTGCAAGCTGATGCTGCCAATATAGCTCTCCTTCCTACTAGTTAGCCATTCTGACGGTCTTTTGGACAACAGACCTAATATCTTTGGTCAGGCCATTATTCAGCCTACCAGAGTCCTCCCTTGGGTCTCCAAAGATTCATGTCTGTTCCACATGCAAAATATATTTACCCCATTTCAACGTTCCCAAAAGTCTCAATCCATTACAATCAAGTCATGTCCAAAATCTCATCTAAATCTCATTAACTCAGAAATTCCAAATCACAGCATCTGATTAAGATATGGGTTAGACTCTGGATCTAATTCATCCTGGAAAAATATTCCTTTCTATCTCTGGACCTGTGAAACTAGAAAATCAATTTATTCCAAAAGCAATGTTGGGACAGGTGTGGTATAACAGCAAAACAATGATAGACACTCCCATTCCAAAAGGGAAGAGTGAAAGGAAGAAAGGAGTCACGAGTCTCATGCAATGAAGGACTCCAGCAGAGGTTCCATTAGGGCTCGGGGCTGGCGATAACCCTTTGTGGCTTGGGCCTCCACCCTATGGGCTCGTGGCTCCTATATGAGAGATTGGCACTTACCATCGTTGTGTGGCAATTATTCAATCTACTATAAATATAGGTTGGTGCAAAAGTTATTAAACAGAATGGCAAAAACCCCAATAACTTTTGCACCAACCTAATACTATCCAAGTGTCAGTTGATATTATTGTATCAACTATATCAAAGCGTATCTATTTGTTTGTTTATTTTTGTAGAGATGAGGTCTTGTGTTGCCCAAGCTGGTCTTGAACTCCTGGCCTCAAGTGATCCTCTTGCCTCAGTCTTCTGAGTCGCTGAGATGACAGGCATGAGCCACCCCACCCAGCCTCAGAGTGTATTTTTTTTTTACTAACAGTATAACTTTCAGCACAGTTGTATCTTAGCGATCCCCAAGACAAGTCCGACTGATGGGCATTGCTCAGGCCATCTGGCCCTCATGGAACTAAACTTTCTGGCCCCTTCTTTCTTTCTGGCCTGCAGGTCAGCTCCGGCTGATGCCTGGTTGGGTGGGATTATGAACAGAGGCAGAGCTGATCTGAACTGGACCCACCATCTCTGGGCAGCCCTCCACAAGCCGTTTCATTCCTTGAGCACATTGTAGCCAATCCAGTCTCTCTCCAGTCCCCTCTCCCTGAATGCTTGGGAGCAGGATAAGGGGTTGAAGGCTTCTGTCCTGAAGCTGTTAACCTATTCGCTCACAGCACCTGCCAGGCCACCGAGTCTGAGCAAGTCTATGGTCATCCTGCCCTCTCCAAAGAGCAGGCTTTGCCGTGGGGAGACACTACCGATTCCCACATGAATGACGGCCCTGTCTGCTGCCTCTTGCATGGTCCTTGCCATAAAGTCTTTCCACAAACGATGGTTGGAAAGACCCAGACTTTGAAGAGGCCAGCATAGTCCCTGCAGAAGGAGGACAGAAGCAGGTTGACACGGGCCTCCTGGTATGAAAGTTCCTGGGATCTGTCTCCTTCCAAAATGACAGCACCACAGCATACCCAGCATCCTCAGGCGAAGAGGGTGATGGGGCTGGCGTCCATTCTCAGGCTTAGCTTCTCGTTTCTCTCCAGCTGCATTCAGCTGCTCACTGACGCCCGCCTGCTGTTTCCCCCTGTTCACTGACTCCTCCGCCTCAAATCCCACCTGTCCTGGGTCCTCAGAGCCTCCCAGCCTGAATGCCAGTGTATCCCAGCCTGGATGCCAGTGTGTCCCAGCCTGGATGTCAGCATGCACGTGGTTTAATCCTGAGGGCAGTGAACATCTGTGTGGTTTCCTAACAGGAAGGTGCCTTCATACAAAGCTCTCAGGGAAAAGCCTTAACAAGCTTATTGGACGGGGCTCTTCATCTCCAGGATGGCAGCGTGACCCACCCGAAGAGTCCAGCCAGGCATCGGGAGCACAGGTGTCTTCCACTGGAGCGTGCTGCCTGGTCCACACATGGACACGGGTGCATCTGGCTCTCTGGGTCTCTGCCTTCTCTTGCTGCCTGTGAGGCCATCATCTGATTCTCAGGGCAGTGCGGGATTAGTTAGTAGTGGATGAGTCAAGTTAATGAAGCTTAATAATCAAGTTAATGAACTGTGGCTCTCCCCTCTGGGAGACACGTTTTAGCAGGAGCCCCCACAGGACAAGTGATTTTAATGACACCACAGGTGGCGTGCCAGCAGGACAGGTGTGGACACGCTGAGAGAGGCTTTTCAAAATCTCTCCATTTCATTGCCCAGGCAACGGCTCTTGGAAAGACCTGGCTTTGGACCCAGGCCGCTGACATGCAGGCTGTGTCCATGAGCTTTCCCATCTGCTCCTTGCTCTAAGGGTATCTCCCATGGACACGTCAGAGAGGCCCTCCCTGGAATAATGCACCCCTGAGACGGCCTCACGATTTGGATTTGCTGTCTCTGGGACTACCTTGGCTAAAATTAAAACAAAAACCAAAACAAACAAATAAACACACAAAAAAACGTGTTTGGGGAGAAAACATCTGAGTTTTTAGAGCAAGAGAAGGAGAGAGAGGAAGGGAAAGAGAGAGGCAGGTTGAGAGAGAGAGGGAAGGAGAGAGAAAGAGAGAGGGGAGGGAAAGAGAGAGGCAGGTTGAGAGAGAGAGGGAGGAAGAAGGAAAGAGAGAGAGGTGGAGAGGGCAAGAGCCTGCGAGAGGCAATTAATGACAGTCAGTCAGGTATGTGAGACCCAAGCTGCCAGCCTGAGCTTCTCTTCTCCCAAAACGGCCATTATGAAAAGGGGCTTTTGACAGACAAGAGTGCCCATCACTCTGGCAGTTGTGCCCCGGCCCCCTCTCCGACCTCGCCTCGCCGGGATGCGGCATCCTTCTCAGGAGCCCTGCTCTCCCTGGCAGCAGGAAGAGGACGTGGTGGACAGTTCCTGATTCTACTCACCTGACGTGGCTAGAGCCCCAGGAACCTGTTTCCTCCCTTTCCTCGCCTGCTCGGAGCATGTAAGGGCACAGGAATAGAGGACCCGAGGTCACGCCGTCATTGGAGTCCAAGGGAGAGTGTGAGGAGCCAGGCGGCAGAGCAGCCCCCCAGGGTGAGGGGCAGAGAACAGCCACCCTAGAGGAAGACCTGCCACTCCCCGCTTCACCACTTGCCCCCTCACCGCTCCCCACCTCACCACTCCCCCCAGGGAGCTGGCCCTATACCCAGCTGCTTCCTTAAAGAGTTAGCACAAACAAAGCAATTAAGTGTTTGAAATTCTTCAAAAGGAAGAACTTATACTAAGATGATTTCTTCCTTTTTTTACACACAGGGTCTCACTCTTTCGCTTAGGCTGGAGTGCAGTGGCACAGTCACAGCTCACTGCAGTCTCCAACTCCTAGGCTCAAGTGATCCTCCCACCTCAGCCACCCAAGTAGCTGGGACCACAGGCGCACACCACCACATCTGGCTAATTTTTTTTATTTTTTGTAGCGACAGGGTCTCACTATGTTGCCCAGGCTGGTCTCCAACCCCTGGGCTCAAGTGATCTTCTTGCCTCAGCCTCCCGAAGTGCTGGGATTATAGACGTGAGCTACTGCCCCAGGCCTAAAATGATTCCTTAAACACACTTCTTAGTTCTATTTCCTGGCCCTTCAGGTGAGGTGGAAAAGGGTGGCCCAGCCTATCATTTTATTCATCACCCAAATCTTCTTTCATCCAGGAGAAGAAAAACAGAGAGGTTAGAGGGCTGTGTTTAGGTGGGTTACATGCAGATCTGTTTCTAAAGTGCAGAGAGGGAGCCGGTGGCCTCAGCCCCAAGCTCAGCATCCATGAGGGATTCTACTTTCTGGGTAACTGCGCAGATCAAGGCCGGATTCTTCACCTCCATGAGCTCTCACTGTCCGCATTTGAATACTCTCTGCAACCCTTATTCATTTTGTTACCTACTTTGATTTTTAAAATGTCTGTCACTCAAAGTCCTCTGAACTAAAACATTCCAAATT
Source organism: Hylobates moloch (assembly GCF_009828535.3). Taxonomy (NCBI): domain Eukaryota; kingdom Metazoa; phylum Chordata; class Mammalia; order Primates; family Hylobatidae; genus Hylobates; species Hylobates moloch. The sequence goes on along the minus strand of NW_026652293.1, from coordinate 62,964,394 downwards.
GAAACTATGAGGTGCAGATCCATGATATTAAAGCCCTTCAAGCAGCAGAAGGGGGAATGGTTTTCTGACGAAGCAGGTCATGGTAGAGGGGGAGTGAGAGAATCTCACCACCCCATGGCTCTAACTTTGTGAATTTCTTTTCTTTTCTTTTTTTTCTTTCTTTTCTTTTCTTTTTTTTTTTTGAGATGGAGTCTTGCTCTGTTGCTCAGCCTGGCGTGCAGTGGCGCAATCTCGGCTCACTGCAAGCTCCGCCTCCCAGGCTCACACCATTCTCCTGCCTCAGCCTCCTGAGTAGCTGGGACTACGGGCGCCCGCCACCATGCCCGGCTAATTTTTTTGTATTTTTAATAGAGACAGGGTTTCACCGTGTTAGCCAGGATGGTCTCAATCTCCTGACCTCGTGATCCACCTGCCTCGGCCTCCCAAAATGCTGGGATTACAGGCGTGAGCCACCACGCGCAGCCAACTTTGTGAATTTCATTTCCCCATTTAACTGAGGAGGAAACTGAGTACAGAGAGCGGAGATGGTGAGACTGAGGTCATGTAACAGGGTCCACATCCGACCCATGAAGCATCCAAGGGCACAGGAATAGAGGACCCGAGGCCATGAACCAAGGAGTCCGGCCCCAGAACCACAACCTGAGCCCTACCCACTACTGCTTCTCCAGGCTACCATGCGACTCAGTAATAACCCTTTGGTATGAAGTGTGGGCGATCCCTATTGTCTAAACTAACCACGGCCGGAACTAAGTGCCTTGTGCCTCCTGAAAGTGTGGTTCCCAGGCCAGCAGCATCAGCATCATCCTTGAGTCATTAGAACTATAAACTTCCGCCAGGCACAGTGGCTCATGCCTGTAATCCCAACACTTTGGGAGGCCAAGGTGGGTGATTGCTTGAGACTAGGAGTTTGAGACCACCCTGGGCAACATAGTGAAACCCAGTGTCTACAATAAATACAACAAATTAGCCAGGCATGGTGTTGTGCACCTGTAGTCCCAAGCTACCCTGGAGGCTGAGGTGGGTAGATTGCTTAAGCCTGGGAGTTCAAGGCTGGAGTGAGCTATGATTGACAACACTGCACTCCAGTGTGGGTGACTCTCTCTCTAAAAAAATGAAGACGAGGACAGGCATGGTGGCTCATGCCTGTAATCCCAGCACTTTGGGAGGCCGAGGTGGATGGATCACCTGAGGTCAGGAGTTCCAGACCAGCCTGGCTAACATGGTGAAACCCCATCTCTACTAAAATACAAAAATTAGCTGGGTGTGGTGGCGGGTGCCTATAATCCCAGCTACTCTGGAGGCTGAGACATGAGAATCACTTGAACCTAGGAGGCAGAGGTTGCAGTGAGCCGAGATCGCACCACTGCACTTCAGCCTGGACAAGAGGGAAACTCCATCTTGAAAAGAAAGAAAGAAAGAAAAAAAATGAAGAAGAAGGAGAAGAAAAGAAAGAAAAGAAATATGAATTCTCAAATCCCACCCCAGTCCTGCAGAATAAGAAACTTGGGGACTGGGCCCTGGGACTCTGTTTTAACAAGCCCTCCTGGAGACTCTGCTGTGCACTGAGGTTGGGGAAGCACTGGTTTGGTTTCCAACCCAGCTGTGCTTTCTGAGCCTCTGGGGAGCTTTGCAAATACAGCAGAGCTTAGCTCCAGGGATTGCAGGTGGACATTGTTGTTGTTTCACTCCCAAGGTAACTGGAATATGCAGCAAGGTTTGAGAAGCACAAGTGTCATACAAAGAACAGGGCTTTGAAGTTTGAGAGCTGGGTTCAAATTCCTGTTCTGACATGACTCACATATGCCTTAAGCTTTCTAAGTTCTACTTGGTCCATCTGTTGAAAGGTGGAAGTGAGCCCTGAATGAGAAGCTGGCATCATTTCTGGAGCATGGCAGGTGCCCAGTGAACATTAGCTCTCATCTTCTAAGCTCCCGGCACAAGCGTGGCCCCCCAGCTGATGCCAGAACACATGTTGGGAGTGTCGGAAGGAGGACCCAGATGCTGAGGAGCATGTCATGGGATGGGACCTTAGAAGCCCTGTCCAGGGCTGAAAGCTGACCATATGGACACACAGTGTGCACCCGGTGCCATGGGGTTTGGAGCTGGCAGGAGGTGCAGCTGAGCCATGCATGTGGCGTGTGGGAATTGTGAGGGCTCCAGGCTTGTATGAGTCAGCTTGGGGCTGCCAGAACAAAATAGTGCAGGCTGGGGGCTTGCACAACGCACAGCCCCGGATGCCAGAAGTCCAGCATCAAGGTGTCTGCAGGATTGGTTGCTCCTGAAGCCTCTCCATGGCGTGGGACGGCTGTCTTCTCCCTGCTTCCGCACGTGGCCGCCCCCTTTGTGTGCGTCTGTGTCATCATCTCTTATAAGTACAGCAGTCAGACTGGATCAGGGCCATCCTCATGACCTGCCCACCTCCCTACGACCCCACCTCCTAATACCATTGTCTTGGGGGTTAGGATTTCAATCTATGAATTTTGAGGCGGAGGCGCACAGACATTGACATCTCCTGAATTGGCCTCTGGTTGGCCCCTTGTGTGATGAAATGAGTGCCACAGTGAAGCTCACGAGCAGGGCTGGTCTTGGTTGGTCTGCAGTTACCTGTGGGCCAAATTCTACATCTTCAGCTCTACAATCGTGGGTTTCTCTCAAACATATGAAGTGCAGACAGCCTCAAAATCCCCGGTGCAGGGGGCTGCGGAGTGGGAGGGAAACAGTGGCTACCCACGCCGCCCCTCAGCTCGGCTCTCTGCCCCGGAGCCAGAAGCTTCTGGAGAGTTCTCTGGCCCCTCGCTGTCCCATCAGTCCCAGTTTCTCAGGTCCTTCCTAGACATCCCCACCTGAACCAGCGGCCACATACCCTGTCCTCCCCTGCTCCAGCCCCGTGTTCCTCACGTGAGGAAGATGCTCCTCACCTGCCGGCATCGGACCAATCCTTTTGCCAAAAATCCAGGTACCTCTTCCCAGAGCTCACTGCGGCTCGGGCCGCGGGGCAGCCTCATTTGTCCTGCACCTTCCTTCCTTTCCTTCCAGCTGCCTCTGCCCAGCCAGCATCGTCTTGCTGGGTCCTTTCCAGCCTGTGTGTAGATCTGTGTTTCCAGGCCTCTGTCCTTCCTCTCTCTGCCGTCCCCCTCTCTGGTGGTCTCTGACATCACTTCTAGGCTGTAAAAATGCAGGACTAACACCTCCACCCTTATTTCCCGGGTCCCCGCGCCGTCCCGCATTCCCTGAAGACTTGGCTTGATGTGGAGATCCCATAGCCTCCCCTGCTCCAGTCCCGTTCCTTCTGGATGGCCCCGCAGACCTGCTGGGAAAGCTGGGGAGGCTCATGGGAGCCGGGCTGCTGCCCTGGGCTGGCCTGGATCAGGAGGCAAATTAAAAAAAAATTTTGGGGGGACAGGGTCTTGCTCCAGGCTGGAGTACAGTGGTGCAATTATGGCTCACTGCAGCCTCAAACTCCTGGGCTCAAGCCATCCCGAGTAGCCCAACCACAGGGGTGCATCACCATGCCCAGCTTATTATTATTATTATTTTGTAGAGATGGGGGTCTCACTATGTTGCCCAGGCTGGTCTCAGACTCCTGGACTCAAGTGATCCTCCTGCCTTGGCCTCCTCAAGTGCTGGGATTGCAGACGGAGCCACTGCGTGGCCAGGAGGCACTTTTCATGCTTCCCCTCCAATCCTGACAATGATTTTCCAGGGTGAACAGAAGGGCCCCCATTTCACAGAGCAGGCTCAGTAACATCCCATGGTGACACAGGTGGTGGGTGGCAGGATGCAGCGGTGGAGCCCGTCTCTCCCACCCCAGAGCCTCCTGACTCCTCCCCTCCAGCCCTCATGAGCCAGTGGGTGGAGGCGACTCCAGCTTTTCCTGTTAGCAACAGGAGTCACTGCCCCTCCCCTGGCTACGACCAAAGGCCCATTTGCTTCCCATCGCCTCCTGTCTTCGTGTCCCCACCGGACCAGGAAGAGGACAGTCACAGCCTCGGTGCTTAACTTGGCACTGTGTGGGTAAATTAGGCAAATGACTTAGCTGATCAGAGCCTAAGTTTCCCCAGGGGTAAAATGGGGGTAACAACATCTTTGTGTAGAGATGAGAGGTTATTTGGAGGGTGGGACACCCATTCCAGGGCCTGAGAAGTCACACCCAGTGCCACCTCCTCTGTTCGCCCCTCTTCCTTTCCCTCAAGCCTTTCTTTTCACTCCTGGACTTCACTCCTGTGTGGACCCAACAGTGGTGGCCATGCATTTACATGCTGTGTCCCAAGATGGTCTCCTTCCCATCCTGCCTGCCCTCCTGCTGCACACCTGGCAGGCCCAGATGAGGAGCTCAGAGAGGCATCAGGCAGCACCTGCGCTGCACATCCTGAGCTGGAGTCCAGGCCAAGCAGTCTCCGAGTAACGGTTTCCTGGCTGAGGCCACGCCCACAGCAGCGCAGAAACGCCTCCGTCTTTCCACCTCAAGAGGCCCTCTGTGAAAGTCCTCGCATTCTGTACTCTGGCTCCTTGCTTGCCGAGCAGTCTTCTGCCCACTTCCCATGCGGCTTCAACAGGGAGAGAAGCTGACCAGCAAAATCCCACGCCCCTTGGCCCACGTGTCACAGATCAATGGGTGGGCATTGGGAGGATGGCGTGGCTTCCCTACAGCCTCTGAGTGGCTCAGCCTCACCCATCTGCCAGGGTACCCTCCAGCTGTGATTTCTCAATATAAATGCAAATCAGGTGACCGACTGTGAGTCTCTTGGCTCAAGCAGCACCTGTCCTCAAGGGCGGTCTATTCCCGTTTTTGCTCTCAGAATCAGGATCAGAGCTCTGGGCAGCTGCCTGGGCCCTGGAGAACACCCCTTTGACCCTGCAGCAGGGAGATGACAAAGTCACGGAGGTTCCGGGACAGTGGGGACCATGCATCTCAGTGACACGGAAATGCTTAGAATTTAGGGGGTCCAGCAACTTAGATGGGAAAAATGACATTGTTATTTTCACAACCTCCAACTGAAATGGAACACTCTACTACGAATGTCGACAACAAAATAGGAACTTTGTCACTAATTAAAAAATCACAGATATTTTCATCACATTAATTATTGTAGCTTTTTCAAAACATTGCTTATGCTCATCACTACTTTAAATTATGGCAGCAATTAGACAGGAAGACTTGTTATTTAATGCATTAAGAAGCACATATTAGGAAAATATTTTGATAACTGTGTCTCGGTATAATTAGTCTTCTTTGTAATCCCATGTAATCAATGTGTTTTATTCATTTGAACACCTTCTGAGAGGAGGCCCTGAGTTGATGGCTCACGCCGAAGGAGTCCATGGCATCAACAGGGCGAAGGGGCTCAGCAGGGTCTGCGACTGCCTCTCTCAGGATAAAGGAATCCTGAGACCACGCTGCCACCCCTGTCCATCTGCTGCTGCCAGAATTCTTCCAGTGATGGCAAGTGTGGTGGGCACTGGGCTGCTCAATGAGTAGTCATCCCTTCCCTGTCCTCCTTGCCAGCAGAACCCACTTCATGACATGGGAGGAGGTGGGGAGTCTAAGGGGTGGGGTGGTCATTGGCAAAGATGCGTCTTCCCTAAGTCAGAAAACAAAGACGCACAGGAGGCAGCACGCTCCAGGTCTGTTGAGTGATAAATGTTGGACGTCTGTCCACTCCCAGTCTCATGTTGAACTTTGACCCTCAATGTTGGAGGTCAGGCGTGGTGGAAGTGTTTGGACTGTGGGGGTGGGTCCCTCCTGAATGGCTTGGTGCCATTATCACAGGAGTGAGTGAGAACTGATTGTTGCAAAGAGCCTGGCTCCTCCCGCCCCTCTCGCCATGCGATGCCTGCTCCCCTCTGCCTTCCACCACCAGTGGAAGCTTCCTGAGACCTCTCCAGAAGCAGACGCTGGAGCCATGCTCCTTGTACGATCTGCAGAACCATGAGCCAAATAACCTACCATTTCCAGTATTCCTTTACAGCGACGTGAACAGACGGAGACCCTAGCACCCACTGGACTAAATGAACCGTGATGGGAGGGGATGGAGGGGAGGGGTGCTTGGATAGGGAGCAGTTTGTCCACAGCAATGTCAAGCCCCAGGATCAACATGGAATCCCATCACCTTTGGATTTCTTGTTATACAAGACAACATCTCTTTTAATCTAGCCTCCATTTAGGTGGGCTTTTTATGGAAGCTCTCCAATAGGGAATTCTGCCAACTTGAGAGCAAGGAGGACAGTCTCGGGGAAACTCCGCAGCAATGTGAATCAGTGGCTTCGGTGCCCCCAAGGGTTCTTTCCATGCCCTTCAGGAGGCTGGCGCCTTGTTGAGACTGGGTCTTTATTCCTGAAGAGCAGATCGTGGCTACTGCTCTATGATGCTCCTTATAATTGCATCCAGAGTCTGGTTCAAATCTGAGTCACCTGTGGGTGTCACCTGGGCTGAGGACCAAAAGGTCTTCTCTGTAGCCCCCTGCCCAGACCACCCTAGCCTGAGGCCCCAGGAGCTCAGGCAGAAACTGCTGAGTGAACACTCCTCTTTACCTCTTTGGAACCCTAAGGGAGACAGTAGCTTTTGGAAACAGGATGTATGTTATTTGCAGGCACACACAATGCCTAACATCAAATACGTATACATTGTATTAGGAGATTGCTGAGAAATAGGCAAGAACTGCTGAGAAGAGAGTTTTTTCTCTTCTCTTCTGTAGGTAAGTCCATGAACAGAAGAGTGTGTCAGAGGCGTTTTATTTTTCTGGCTGAATATTCTTGAGAATGTGAAGTTATACTGCAGAATCCAATCGCTGAGTTGGGTTGGATATTTCATTCTGAAAAGCATTGCAAGTCTGACCCTCTCTGCTCCAGTCAGGAACTCCTGTCATTCCCCACCCCTACAGCCTTCCCCAGCATTCACAATGCTCACACACGGGCCTGCCTGCCAGTCTGTCCTCTTCCTCCTGGGCTGTGCCCATCAGGGGATCTTGCTGCTATGTCCCAGTGCTGGGACCTCTCAGACACTGCGCCCCTGCCAGCAACGCTCTCCCTCGCCAAGTCCAAATCCCACAGAACCTTTGAGACACGGCTCCAACAAGGGTGCAGCACCCCCCAGGCTGAGAGCCTGCATTTGGCTTGTCCTATTTGTCGCCATTTAACATGTTTCCTCCTCACCCTAGGTCTTCTTTGGGACTATCAGTGCAACACAGTGTTTCAACAAATAGTTACCGAATAAATAAACCTCTCCCTGTTGCCAGAGCAGGAACCACACACGGGATCCCTAAGGGGCTCCAGTGGGTGCTACAAAACGATGCTGAGAGTTCCTTTAGTTTTCTCAGATGGCAGCACATTTTTGGTGTCCCAAACAATAGGGAAAGAAAATGGATTACATGTGGTCTCTAGAAGGTTTCAGACACTCATTTGGGCCAGTCCTGCCAGTGGCCAACCTCCTACCTCACCCCAATGTCAATCAAAATCGCTAAATAATTGGGCCAGATGCAGCGGCTCATGCCTGTAATCCCAGCACTTTGGGAGGCTGAGGCGAGTGGATCACTTCAGGTCAGGAGTTTGAGACCAGCCTGGGCAACATGGTGAAAACCGGCCTCTACTAAAAATACAAAAAAAATAGCCAGGTGTGGTCGTGGGGGCCTGTAATCCCAGCTACTCAGGAGGCTGAGGCAGGAGAATCACTTGAATCTGGGAAGCAGAGGTTGCAGTGAGCCAAGATTGCACCACTGTACTCCAGCCTGGGTGACAAAGTGAGACTCTGTCTTGAAAAAAAAAAATTGTTAAATAATTCGTCAAGGTTATGTTTCCTTGTACCCTTGTGGGGCTGTTCAAATGTAGGTATTTTTCTTTCTGTTGTTGAGATGGGAATCTTGCTTCGTTGCCCAGGCTGGTCTTAAACTCCTGGGCTCAAGTGATCCTCCTGCCTCAGCCTCCTGAATAGCTGGGATTACAGGCACGCACTACTGTGGCCTGGCTCAAATGTAGGAATTTAAAAGGTACTGAAGGCCGGGTGCGGTGGCTCACGCCTGTAATCCCAGCACTTTGGGAGGCCGAAGCTGGTGGATCACTCGAGGTCAGGAGTTCAAGACCAGCCTGGCCAATATGGTGAAATCTCATCTCTACTAAAAATTCAAAACATTAGCCAGGTATGGTGGTGAGTGCCTGTAATCCCAGCTACTTTGGAGGCTGAGGCGGGAGAATTGCTGGAATCACTGAGGTGGAGGTTGCAGTGAGCAGAGATTGCGCCACCACACTCTGGCCTAGGCGACAGAGCAGGACTCCTTCTCAAAATAAAAATAAAAATAAATAATAAAAAATAAATAGTATCTGAAGAACCTCAGAGAGGCTTGGATGGAACTGGAGAACCCCAGGTAACTGGTAAACAAGTCTATAAATCTTAACTACTTGAAAAACTGTAAAAATATTTGCCCCCCTGGTTTGGAGCACAGGGTCTGGGTGCGAGTGCCAAGGGCTGGCTCCAGGCAGGTACACAGGAAGGACGTGATCTTGAGCAGGCTAGCAACTTCCCTCACCAGCTTCCCCTGTGGCTGTAAAATGCAAATATATTTAAGGGCTTGGCTGGGTGCCTGGCACATCATAAACACTCCACAAATGATAATGATTATTATTACAAATAAGAATAACCAACCAAAGGGCACAGCAATAAAAGCACATCTGCAAAGGGTGATAAGAAACGGCCACTGAGCAGGAGCTGCAGAAGGCTGACCTCAATCCCAGTCCCCACACCCGCCCCACCCAGCCCTCACACACCAGGACAGACTCTGGCCAGCAAAGAGCAGTATCTAGAAAGTATCTTCTCTTTATTTAAGTTAAACAATTTTCAAGGATGGTTTCCATCTATAAAATGGACAAAGTACAAGCTCTGTACAGCAGTTCTTTTTAAAAATCAACTGGAAAAAAAAATTACCAAACTATATTTTGAATTTGCAAAACATACTCACAGATACCATCATCTGAGCTTTTATGAAGACATAAGAAAGGACCACCACAGAGAAGACAACTAACTTCGGCACGCTTTGCTCGAAGGGCTCTTAGGAAAGAATTCTGAGTTTTAAAAACAGGAGTGGGAGGGTGAGATAGTCCTGATGACTAAAAAATAACGCAACCACAGTAAGTCACTTTGGCACACTGTGTCATGTAAACATAGCTCACCGCAAAGGATCCCTCCCCAGCCCACCCCTGCTCTTGACGCCTGGACCATCCAAAGCCGCCACCCAGCTCGGGGACAGGACGCTGTCCCCAGGGCATGGGCCGCACAAGGGCCTGGGTAGACACATCCGATGATACGAAGGCTGAGAGGGCCTGAGGGTGCGGGCAGGGTGAAGGTGTGGGGGCAAAGGATTCATCAAAAAACGTGATTTTAATACGAGCCAGATTCATCAATTTTTTTTTCCCTCCTAACAGTAGTAGCAGCTCGCAGGTGACAGGGTCTGACAAAAGAACCTGGTGCTGGGGGCTAAGCACGCCCTGCTCTGGCCTGCATTCCACAGCCTCGCACAGGTACCTAAGGGGGTTTTCCTCAGGCTCCCCCCAAGTGCCCACTGTGAAAGACAGAAGCGTGCGGAGTCACTCCGGCGTGGGGCCACGCTGCCCACTCAGAACACATCTGGTTGCATGGCAGGGGAGGCGGGAAGAGAAGACCTACAGGGTAGCCCTCCAGCCAGGCTTCCACCTCGGGGCCGCTGTCCTACAGTGCACACCCGTGGGGCTCCTGCCGGGGAGGAAGACACACAGTGGCCCCTTTCATACAAGACACAGGGAGGAGCATGGCACCGGCACAACCTCCCAGGATGGCTCCTAACTCCAAGGCCGCCGCTGTCCCTCCGAGGGGCCTGCAGGTGTGCCTAACTGACGCTTTCCTCAGACTGCCAGGCCGTGCCAGCCTCTCTGAGACTGAGCATCTGTGTGTGCGGCGCTGGAGAAGGTGGCCGGGAGTGGAGGAGGAAGCAGGGCACCGACCACAGAGTGGCAGGGGTGACGAGGAACGTTCCTGAGTACCCAGGCAGACGCCAGGCACCTCTCCCCGTTATGACTTTCAGTTCATAACCGTCTGTGGCTTAACAGGACCCCAAGGCTACTGTCTCCTGCCCTGAATCCTCAGTGTAAATGAGCAGGCATTGTTTGGTTCTGACCCTTCCTAATTCTTTCCCCAAAGCCCCCTGAAGTAGTCACCTTGGCCAGGTGGGATGTGGGAGGGAGCTGCGGGTGGGGCAGGACTCGCTGCCTGGCTGGAGCTCCCCAGGCCAGCAGGTGTGCAGGACTGTGAGCCAGGCCTGTGCCCAGGCTGACAGGCTCATCCCTGACACTGCTGGCCATTAATTCTGAAGGCCCAGCGTGCAGGGCTCAGATCACAATGAGGCCAATGCTAGCATGTGACTGCTGCCTGGCATCATTGGTCTGCCCTGTCGCGGGCTCACATTGAGAGCTATGGGGTATGTTTTACATTCCTTAGAGAAAAGAAATTTAATGTAAAAAGACCCAAAGTGATATCTGTCAAAGTAAGTAACCCCTCCAGGTTCACAGATACGCACAGCACGCAAAGTGGATTCTGACGCACAGTAGTGACTCTCAGGCTGACTGACGCCCAACAGGGATGCCGGGGCCGAGGCCGGTGGTCTGGAGGAAGCCCCCCAGCTGGCCACAGCAGTAGCACCAACTGGCTGATCGGGCTCCAGGGGACAAAGGCCACCTCCTCCCTCCGTGAGAAACTGGCCCCACCGGGCTCTGGCCCCTTCTCCCGGAAGCTGCGAACGGCTTTGTGGGGAATTTACAAGATGATGATGACCTACAGAAACCATAGGGAACTGACGGTACATTCTTTCTCTATAGAGCTTTATATTTAGTGTCCCACCATAGAAAACTTCATCCTCAATATAGCAAGTACATCAGGTGGAGGGGAGTCTGGGCCAGGAAGACACCTGGGGACGGAGGAGCAGAGAGAGGGGCTGTCGACGTAAACCTGCCACGTGACATGACTCGGCTTTGTGGAAACCATACGTGATTTCGATGGGATCGAAAATGGAGATTTCAAGAGTTCTCCTCGCTCCCCTGGGGCATGTGTGCCCCCTTCTCCCGCCCTGTCCTCGGCTCGCACGCGTCCATTCAGTTGCTTCTACCACTCCCCGGTCGGTTGTCGCTGGGTGTCACTCAGTTGCGGAGCCGGCAGAAGTGAAAGCTGGAAGGAAGAGGGGCGCTCCAGCCTGGGGAAGGGGGCCCGGCTGCGCTGCACCGAGAGGAGGGGGAGGGCAGTTCTCGCTTCTTGCCGCTGCTGTATCTGCACAGTCGTCCGTGCCTTGCCGAAGTTCGACTTTCAGACCATGATGGAATACTGAGGTATATTAGTTTCGCGGAAAGTTTAAGAAACATAATCAATAATGTGATCACCAGACTCCACCCAATGGTGCAGGAGACAGGACGGCAGGGCCTCCTGGGCCCTCCTACTGCTGCAGGTTGAGCGAGAACTTCCACTGCTGCGAGAGGGCCGGGCCACACACCTCCACGCTCAGGCCCCCGCTCTTGGCAGTGCGACTGTCCAGGCACAGGTTGCTGCCCACATGCCTCAGCTTGGAGTTGCCCTCGATCTGTTCCCATTTCTGCAAGACACAGGAGAATGCCTTAGAGTGTGGGCACAAGGAAAGGAGTACAAACAGATCCGTGTGAATTCAGGACCTTGTGGCTGCATTAAAAACTCACAGATAGACACGTTTTTCCCAGCTTCTCATCTGAACGGCCGGGGAACTTGCAGCAGCCCCACAGGAAACCAGCCACAGGTGCTGCTGGGGACCCAGGAAACGTATTCTCCACCTTGGATCAAAACTCAGAACCTCTCCTGCCCCAACCTTTCTGTGGGTGTCCCCTCCTCTGAGCCCCAGCGCTCTGGGCACCCACCCCTTCGTCATTAACACAAGGATTTGATGTAGGGGAATTTGCATGCCTTCATAAGCAAGCTTGATCCAGTGATGGTTCACCCCAAGAAGGGATCCACACAAAGCAGAACCAGCTCCTCCCCTGGCTGTTGGAAAGCAGCCCTGCCTGGAGGCCTTGGTCTGGGCACATCCATCCTCCCACTTAGGGCTTTCTGCTCCGGGGAGCCAGAGGAACCGCGTCAGGCCAAATGTCAGGAAGAGAGATGCTTGTGTGAATAGAACATAGCATTGAGAAGCCTATTTCTATGTGGTCTGTTCTCTACTGGTGTGCAAGCTCCTTAGTGGATATGAGAAACTTGTCTCTGCTACCCTTGAGCCCTCTGGTGCTCTGTATGGCAGGGACCAATGTCTGCTGAGTTCTGAACATGCCGCTTGTAAAGTACAGGGTACGATGCCTCTTTACTAACACTCAAATCAAGCGAACAACCAAACTCAACCCACGCACCTGTTACCCACCAACCAAGCCAGAAATCAAAGTGCACACCACAACCCAGCCTGAAGGAAATCTGAGGAGCCCTGTTTAGCAAGTAACACAAATACCCCTTTCAGCCTGAGTGCAGGCGGCTCACGCCAGTAATCCCAGCACTTTGGGAGGCCGAGGCAGGAAGATCGCTTGAGGCCAGGAGTTCAAGACCAGCCTGGGCAACACAGCAAGAACAAAAAAATTATAGGCATGGTGGTCATACCCTTGTCCTACTCAGCAGGTGAGGTGGGGTTGTTGACACAGGATTTGGTCTACGAATCCCCATTTAAAAATCTCTAATGTTTGTTCTTAAAAAACAAAAAGTCACATTTTTTTCTTCCCCGAAGCTCTTGTTTCAAATAATGAAGTCTGTGGTTCTAATTAATTTTTTATACTGTGTGCACTAAAGCTCCTTCACCTAAGTATTTTTTGCAAATCCTTTTGACATTGCAGAATTAAATTTTCTCACTCCTGCCTTCCTTTCCCCTTTGACTCTGCAAATACGCACATAATATGAAAACATGGACGTGCCTGGAAACCAAATATTCCAACTGGCAAAACCAGTTCAGCTCCAAGATAAAATTTGCTAAGGAGCTTCCTCTCGAGGGGCCAATGAGTGAGGCAGGGAGGAGATGGTGCAGGCAGAGGAGCCCAGTGCTGGGGATCCGACCTGTGCGAAACAACCACAAGGATGTTGTCACCTGGACCCTGCCTTCCTTATTTCCGTCCACCTGCTCACCTGGAGCTCTTGCCAACAGGGAAAGACAGTGCAATCAGAGGAGCTAGGGGGAGGCTTTCGCTAAGTGCCCATCATTGCCTCTTTCATTTCCAGCTCCCTTGTTGCTGTCAATCACTCCTCATGCTGTTTTTCTCCATTGTCATGTAAAGTGTGTATGTATTGAGGCTGCCCTGTTACTCTGAGCAGCCAGGAATCTTCTCAACAAAGAATTCAGAATGAATGGAATCTGATTCTGGCCACTGGAGGGACTGCCTGTCGTGTGTCAAAGCATCAGCTAAATGAAGAACCTTAGAAAAACAATAACGAAACTCTCGCACAGGTGGCCTTGTTAGCTCTGATGTGTCTGTCTGATGGGATTGTGGTTGGGGGTGGGCAGCGCAGATTGTCAAGGCAGTCAGACTCTACTGAAACAGCCCCCACATCCTCTATAATAGCCTGAGTCTTGGGGTTTAAAACCTAACAGATCCCCATTTATACATGCCATGCATCCAGAAAAACTTATTATTTATAGGTCTTTTCATGCTTCACGAAGGTCCTAAGGCATGTCAGTTATGGTTCCCCAAAACTGGGACTGAAGCAGAAACACCTGTCAGTTCTTGATATTAAGCAATATTGAAGTAATATTTGTTTTTAAAAAAGGTGTCAACTAAAGTCATCACTTTATCAATCCATTACATCCAAAGACATCTCTGCTCCATTACATCCCGGGGGAATGTGTTTGAGACTCACCCAGTGCTTGGCTCAGCAGATGCCAGCCTTGCCCTCGAGGAGCTTCCTCTCGAGGGGCCAATAAGTGAGGCAGTTTCTAGGTGGTTTGGGTCCAAGCGGTGCTAGCCTTCTCTTGTTTAACAGGCACTCCCTTACGCATTTTGGTATCAAGCCATCAACACAGATGGACATTGAGAGATGCGGATTGTGAGCAGAACCCAGAACAGGCTGGGACTCTGCAGAACAGGGAAGGAGGAGCACCCAGAGCTGGCGCAGGGGTTTGGAGACAGACAGGTGAAAGAGCGCCCTCTGCAAGCGTCTCCCTGACAACTGGGGTCAGAACAGGGGACTCGGTCCTGGCCTTGGTCTTCCTAGATGACTCCAGGGTGGACGCAATGACTTTCTGAGACTTTTCTGTTGTGAAATCAGGGTTAGACTAGAAGCTGGCTTAGGCTCTTGGCTCCAGTAGGTTCTGTGCCTCAGTTTCCCTACATCCCATCTATCTCTAAGGACCGACTGTAAGAACAGGGGCAGGCACTCCAAGTATGGGCATGCTAGGAGGACCTTTTGTGCTTGCATTTCTATTCCTGACACTAATTGTTACCCCATGCCTTGAGAAAGGGTGTGCCCACAAGCTGCCACAAAGGAATATGTCAGAGAAAACCAGCTTACAAGGCAGGTAGAAAGTCTATTCTGAAATGTTTAAAGAAACTGTATGTGTGTATGTGTGTATATGTGTGTGTGTGTGTATGTATATATATGTGGTGTGTATATATATGCATATATATGTGGCATGTATATATATGCATATATCTGTGGTGTCTATATATGTATATATGTGGTGTTTATATATGTATATATATGTGGCATGTGTATATATATATATATATGTGGCATTTATATATGTATATCTATGTGGCGTGTATATTTGTATATATATGTGGCATGTATATATATGTATATATCTGTGGTGTATGTATATATGTATATATGTGGTGTTTGTATATATGTATATATATGTGGCATGTATATATATGTGGTGTGTATACATATGTGGTATTTACATATGTATATGTGTGGCATGTATATACGTGGCATCTATATATGTGGTGTTTGTATATATGTATATATGTGGCGTATATATATGTGGCATTTATATAAATGTGGCATGTATATATGTATATATGTGGTGTGTATATATGTATATATACGTGACGTTTATATATGTATATCTGTGTGGCATGTATATATATGTGTATATGTGGCGTGTATATATGTGGCATGTATATATATGTATATATCTGTGGTGTGTGTGTATATGTATATATATGTGGTGTTTGTATATATGTATATATATGTGGCACGTATATATATGTGGTGTGTATATATGTGGTGTTTACATATGTATATATGTGGCGTGTATACATGTGTTTATATATGTATATGTGGCATGTATATGTATATGTATGTGGCATGTATATATATGTGGCATTTATATATGTATAAATGTGCCATGTATATATACATATACATATCTGGTGTGTATATGTGTATATATATGTGGTGCTTATATATGTATATATGTGGCATGTATATGTATATATATGTGGTGTTTATATATGTATATATGTGGCAGGTATATGTATGTGGTGCATATATATGTATATATATGTGGTGTGTATATATACGTATATATATGTGGCATGTATATATGTATATATATGTGGCGTGTATATATACGTATATATGTGGCATGTATGTATGTATATATACATGGTGTGTATATATTCATACATATGGTGTGTATATATGCATATATGTGGTGTGTATATATGTATAAATATGGTGTATATACACATATATATGTGGTGTGTATATATATATGTGGTGTGTATATATGTATATATGTGGTGTGTATATATGTATATATGTGGTGTGTATGTGTGTGTATATATATGTATATATATGTGGTGTGTATATATGTATATATGTGGCATGTATATATGCATGCATACGTGGCGTGTATATATGTATATAGGTGGCATATATATATGTATATGTGGTGTGTATATATGTGTGTGTATATATATGCACACACATATATACACACATATAGACACACACACACTTGCATTATGTATCGAGTACCATCCATGTGAACATTAATCATTTAGAATTTTTGTAAATTTAAATAGAAAAAAGTATTTGATGAATAAACAAAAGTAGATAATTTCTCTTTAAAATTTTCAGCGGCATAGGGAAGAGAATGAGAATATAATCAGAAATAAGCAACATTAGGTTTGTGGCTTAAGTCTAACAGGGCAGCTAGACATTATTCATAGTGATGCAAAAGAACACATAAGTACACGCAGAGATGGATGCTTTGAGAGGCAGCGCAGAGCAAGAGGGCGCAGGCCGTGGCTACCCTGGTCTGGGTTAATCACGGGCACCCACGGGTGCCTACAAGCCATACCTGTCTGCTGTCATTTTCTCGGCAGCCCTGCAGCTTTATAAGAGAGCCCGGTGCCCGGTCCACCACCGTAAGGCACAAATCCATGTGCTTTACCGACTTCTCCTTCGTCAAGGCCCATTCCTGGTAAACAAAACCAGAAGTCAGAGGCACGCTATGCACAGGGCTGTGAAAGGAAAGAAGGGGCATCGACGAGGGCTCCAAAAGGAAATGGGTCATGGAGTGGAGCTTAGATTCAGAACCCCTGAGCCAACTGAGAATGAAAGAATTACTTTTTGCCTAAGGGCAAATTTATAACACCAGAGATGTGGGAGAACCTCACAATTGAGCAGTAAGTTGGCTGAGTGATGTGCAGAAGTGCTTTGAGGACCTTAGTAACTAAAATAAAACTATTAACTATTTTAGCCCCAAATACAAGTTAGACTGCCTTGTTCATTTTTCTATAATTCAATGGAGCTGTAAAAACTGTGGCACAAGCTTGGTTATACACCAGGTAGACAGTTGGCAACTGGTCCACCCATGCTATTTTGGAATGACTCTGCCCTCATGCAGGTATGGCCTGCAAACAGCATTGATGAATGTGAACTGTAGTAAATAACACATTGCATATTTAAGCAAAATATATCGTGTATAGCCTCCTAAGTGTACGCTAATTGATCTATGGATGCTCATGAAGCCCTCTGAAAACTGGAGGAATAGATCTATGAATTTCTTTGAATACATTACAGCTAAATTTAATTGGGTGCTATGTGCCAAGCATTATTTTAAGCCCTTTATACAACAGCTCCATGAGGGCTACTATTCTCATTTTATAGATGAGAAAACTGAGCTAGAGAGTGTTTAAATAACCTGCCCATGATGTTAACAAACAAACACACACATATATGTACAAACACACACAAGTTAAAGGCTGTGACAGGGTGAGAGGACAACCATTTTGGATACTAAATGAGACATGGTCCCAGGTGGCAGAGGAGGCCGGAGCCTGTTCCGGGCAGGGCCACAGCAGGGACTGGAAGGTGAGGCTTCTGACCATCACTCTCCATTTGTCCCACTCAAAGGGATGAACACCCCTTAATATCCAGAGGCAGCAAGGCCCTTTCCAGTTTAAAACCCCACAGGGACTCACTATCCACTTCCATCCCCTTCCACTCTAAGCCCCAGCACGCTGCAGTGGCCCTCCCCTCCGTCTGTCTGTCTTTCCATCGGTCTGTCCCATGACCACCTGCTGCACACCCGCATGACACAGGTGCTGTCACAGAGCCAGGCTCACTTTCTAGTGGGGAACATGAAAGACACACAAATAAAATGTATTCTGTAACTTCAGGCACTATTATGTGCTATGAAGACACTGTTTTTCTTTTTTCTTGGTTCTTGGAAACAGAGGTAAGGAAAGGAACAAATAGTGTTTAAAGAAGCCTCACTGTCTAGTATCTATATCATGTTGGAACAAATAGTCCGTCATTAGAAAAACATTAAAAGGTGAAGATTCAGCCAGGTGTGGTGGCTCAGGCCTATAATCCCAGCACTTTGGGGGCCAAGGCGGGAGAACTGCTTAAGACCAGGAGTTTGAGATCAGCCTAGGCAACATAGCGAGACCTTGTTTGTACTAAAAATAAAAAATAAGTTGACCGGGTGTGGCAGTGCATGCCTGTGGTCCCAGCTACTTGGGAGGCTGAGGTGGAAGGATCGCTTCAACCTGGGAGGCCGAGGCTGCAGTGAACCGTGATTGTGCCACTGCATTCTAGCCTGGGTGACAGACCGAGACCCTGTCTCAAAACAAAATAAAACAAAAC
This sequence comes from Hylobates moloch, assembly GCF_009828535.3. NCBI lineage: Eukaryota > Metazoa > Chordata > Mammalia > Primates > Hylobatidae > Hylobates > Hylobates moloch. The sequence goes on along the minus strand of NW_026652293.1, from coordinate 62,946,285 downwards.
AAAACCCTAAAGATTCTAGCATTCAGACCTTACACAACCACTTGCGGGATGCGCCATCTCCAGCTCTCGGCATCAGCAGAGGGGATGCAGAGGCACAGACGCCCATCTAGGAATCAGTGAAGAGACCTTCACCTGTCTGAGGACTTCCTGCTCCCCTAACAGGGAGGGGGGCTTGGGCAAGCCTGCTCACCTCCCGGGTCTTCCATTTTCTCACCTTTTAATTAGTGTCCCTCACATTCTACTCCGCGAGGAATTCTAGGAAAAACGGATTCTAGGTCAAATGAATTTGGGAAACAGACTTTGTGCTGCGTTTATCTCTCGGAAATTCACAGTCTATTAAAGGCTCTGAAGAGTCCTAGAGTAGAAGCACCTGCTTGGCCTGTGCACTGTAGCATCCCAAACACGGCATGGAGGGAGCCCTGACCCACCCACCCCTGCCGGCCACATTCTCTGGGGAAGGCCACCCGACCCTGAGTCGAATCCCAACATTCTATGATGCTGTCATTCAACATGGGTGAGTTCCAGCCGGCTCTTCGAAGTGCCCACAGGCACTCCACATCACCCATACTCTAGGACAGTGTGACATCACAAAAATAATTATTTGGTCTCTGCCCCTGCTTTCTGGCACAATCACAAGGCTCCTAAAACCCTTGTCATTTCCTGAGCCACAGGGGTTTTAGGAGCAGCTTTCATTTAGTGTTTGGTCTTTGACCCCGGTTCCCGACAGACAGCTCCTAATCCCTCGGAATTTCATGGGTGATGGAAGTGTCTTTTGTTCTAATGAAGCAGCTCTAATGGGCTCCTGGATGGGGCTGGTCACCAGAAAGACCAGGTTATGCCGAGAAGCTTGAAACTGTCAGTGCCCTGCCACCCCATCCTCCGGGAAGGGGAGAGGAGCTGGAGATCATGCCCATGTGATGAGGCCTCCATCAAAGTCCCTGCACTCCAGGACGTGGCTGCCGGACACACGGAGGCGCTGGGAGAGCGGCACACCTGGAGAGGGCATGGAAGCTCTGACACCGCACCTCCACACCGCGTGTTATGCATCTTTCCCGTCCAGCCGCTCCTGGGTTTCAGTCTTTCCTAATCAACAGGTAAACCAGGAAGTAAACCATTTTCCTGAGTTCTATTACTGTTCTTGCAAATGAATGAACTCAAGGCGAGGTCGCGGGAGCCCTGATACACAGTCAGACAGCAGGTGACAACTTGGACTTGTGACGGGCATCTGAAGTAGGAGCATCTTGTGCGAGGAAGCCCTTAACCCACGGGGTCTGTGCTAACTCTGGGTAGGCAGTGTCAGAACTGAATTGACAGGCAGGACACTCAGTGTCTGCAGAGAATTGGAGAATTGGAGAATTGCTCGGTGTGGGGGGAAAAAGCCCACATGGCTGGTGTCAGAGGTGAGAAGTTTTGTGAGCGTATAAAGGAGGAAAAGCAGCTTGTTTTTTTCCTATTCACTGGGTCACAGAGTATGGAAGGTGTGGAGTGTAGAGAGGAAGCCGTGTGTGTTTCCCATAGGCAGATGGCGTTCAGGATGGAGAGGGCCAGGAAGAAGCACATTGTTCTGTCCCTGCACTCACAGGGGCCGGGGACACCACCAGGATGTGTGAAACTGTGGCACACAGAAACGCCCACTCACAGTGAAGAGGAGAATCCTGAGTAAGGGGGACAATGCGGGTATGGAGAAGGGTTCCAGGCTGTCCTTGGCAGTAGGTGTTGGCGGATGCTGGATGGTCTGCCGACACCCAGTGAAAGATCATGTCTGAATGTTTTTACAACCTCCTTGCTATTGTGCTTAATTACTGCAAAGCAGACTTTACACAGGATTCCAGAAAAACTAATTCAGCTGGGCAAACAACAGAGCTAGTTGCCGTTTTGTTCTTCTGTTGCATTTCAATTATCTGAATTTGTAAAATAAAGTTCATAAATATTTAAGAAATGCTTTTTTGAGCTGCCACTCTTAAAAGGCATGGCTATTAATTTTCTCATTTCCTGTGTGTCTGCCAAGGCTCAGCCGGAAACCAGATAACAAACCTCACTCTTCCAAAGCACCAGGCCCTATTTTCAGTTGGGAAATATTACTTACCCTCTCGTTTCTCATCCGTGTCACACGCTATGCAAAAAAGCATCACTTTCTGTCGGTTAAGAGAGGACTCACGCACAGTGCGTTTGTGAGCTGGAACATCTGAGCCGTACTGTCTAATGTGCTAGCTACAGGGCACACGGGGCCATTTACATTTAAATTCACCAGAATGAAATGAAATTAAACTTGTAATTCACACTAGTCATATTTCAAGTGCCCAGTTGCCACAATGTGGCTGATATACTGAATGGCAGATCTAGAGCATCCCCATCATAGCATATGGTTCTATTGGAAAGTACTGATTAGATAGTAGCCCACTGGCCCAGGCAGTAAGGTGCTCCCAAGCCGAGGGTGTAACACGCATCATGTCATCCTGCCGTCTCACATCACATTGCATCTGCTGATGTGTTCATCTTTCCACTAGAAAACCCTTGCTCCTCAACTCCTATTTTTTTTTAATTTTTATTTATTTTTTTGAGACAGAATCTCACATTGTCACCCGGGCTGGAGTGTAATGGTGCGATCTTGGCTCACTGCAACCTCCACCTCCCGGGTTCAAGTAATTCTTCTGCCTCAGCTCCCCGAGTAGCTGGGATTACAGGTACCCACTACCATGCCCAGCTAATCTTTTGTATTTTTAGTAGAGACGGGGTTTCACCATGTTGGCCAGGCTGGTCTCGAACTCCAGACCTCATGATTCACCCACCTCAGCCTCTCAAAGTGCTGGGATTACAGGTGTGAGCCACAGTGTCCGGCCCTAATTTATTTTATATTATTTTAGAAACATGGTCTCACTCTGTTGTTCAGGCTGGAGTGTAGTGGTGCAATCACAGCTCACTACAGCCTCGACCTCTTGGGCTTTAGCAATCCTCCTGTCTCAGCCTCCTGAGTAGCTTGGACTACAGGCACAGGCCATCACACCTGGTTAATTTTTTTTTTTGGTAAAGACGGAGCTTCCCTATGTTGTCCAGCCTGGTCTTGAACTCCTGGCCTCAAGCAAACCTCCTGCCTTGGCCTCCTAAAGTGCTGAAATTACAGGTGTGTGCCACTGCACCAGGCCAAATCCTCATTTAGAATCACTTGGTAGCTCTTAAAGATCTAGTGGTGCCCTCTGACCCTAGACAAATTAGATCAGGCTCTCTGGGCATAGCACCTGCCATCAGCATTTTGTAAAAGTTCTCTGGGCAGGCTGGTTGTGGTGGCTCACACCTGTAACCCCAGCACTTTGGGAGGCCGAGCCATGTGGATCATTTGAGGTCAGGAGTTCGAGACCAGCCTGGCCAACAGTGGAATCCCGTCTCTACTAAACATACAAAAATTAGGCAGGTGTGGTGGCACGTGCCTGTAATCCCTGCTACTCGAGAGGCTGAGGAGAATGGCTTGAATCTGGGAGGCGGAGGTGGCAGTGAGCCAAGATTGCACCACTGCACTCCAGCCTGGGCAACACAGCCAAACTCCGTCTCAAAAAAAAAAAAAAGTTCTCTGAGCAATCCCAGGATGTGGCCATTGGAGGGGGCCAGAGAGTGAGCAGGGAGTCGGCACTTACTGCTGGAAAGCAAGGGAAAGCCCGCATGTGAGAACAGTAATGGCTGCACAACAGCAAAAAGGAAAAACAAAAGCAGGGTGGGAGAAGTGCCCTGCAGATCCAATCTTGTTCATTCCTTGGCACAGCCCTTCGCTGACCTCTGAAGTTGGTGCAGAGGAGAGGAACGGGCGATCTGTGTCAAAGGTCTGTGCTGTGGCTGCCCTCAGCACTGTGCAGAGAGGAATCCTAGAGACTCTCTACTGGGCAGGACCGGGGGGTGAGGGCCACAGCCCTGAAGGCGGGACACAGGCTGTCCTCCTGAGGGCAGGTGAGGAGGGTCACAGGCAGCAGCTGCACAGACAAAGTCTTTGGTTCCCGTAGACCTGCCACCTCCACAGGGCCCGGACTCTGTCTCGTGTTACTAGCTGTGCGGTAATTAAGGTGCAATGCTGGCGGGGGGCGAGCCAGTCACAGAGCCTGACGCACAGGGGATGAAGCTGGGGCCAGAGACTCTGATGACGAACTCTCTCGGCTGGGGCCTGGGCACACGCTTCTGTTTAACGTGCTGTAGCGTAAGGTGTGTCGCTTTCCAGCAGAGGCGCTGACACAGAAAGGAGTGACCTCTCCAACCTTCCGTGAATCATCAGAACACTGCAGAGTGACAGTGGGAACTCCAGAGATTAAACACGGAGGTGAGGCTGGCCAGGGATCACAAGAGGCCCAACACCCAGATAGTACGGAACCTGGGTGGGCACCTCATCCGTTGTGTCATCCACAGACCAGAGGTAAGCTTCATCCAGCCCCACACGAATTATCCACATGTCTGAATTTGGTGAAATCTGCATTAATGCTGTGTGATCGACCAAGCCTTGCAGCACTGTCTGTCCGGTTTAGATGAAACCCAGCTTGCTGAGAATGAGACCCATCATTTCCCCCTTCCTCACGGAGCTCCGCTTTTCTGAGGGCATTTTGGTGGATTTTCACTATGGTTCTAGATGAAAACACATAAAACATCTCTCCCCAAGCTCACTGCTTTCCAGATCTCAAGAATGAAGCCCAAACCGTGGAAATAAACATGCTATGATCAGTGTAGAAGGAACACAGCCTGCGAGATGCCTCCTCCAGTCACACCTGGACCACAACAGGACCCAGAGCAGCACCGCACGGCGCCCTCCATCGCCTCTGAGTGAGTCCCCTGGGCCCCCTGCTTCCCAGCAGTGACTGAGAACACAGTTAACAGCAGGGTCTTGGACGGAGGAGCTACAAGAACACAGAAGCATGGACACGGTGGGGATGGCACCTTCCCCTCCGCCTCTGCCCACCCCACCAATACCAGCTGGATCCTCCTTTCACCCGCTTTGTCTTCCACTCTCTTTGTTCTTCCCTCCCTCTGTATGGGTTCCTCCCTCTAGGTGACTCCTGACATTGGTGGGGCCTGTGACGAGTACCCAGGGGGCTCACCTGCTACAGTATGAAATACCTAAAACTGGTCCATCAGGCTATAGCCAAAGGCTGGCTTGTGTGTGCACCCACACCTGAAGCCTGCTCCCTGGGGAGTGTCCTCACAGCCCAGAGGCTATACACACAGACGCCAGGGCCTGGGAGCCTGGGAATGGCACGCAGTCCTGCCACGCAGCAGAGGGAAGCCCAGCGCTTAAACATGGAGGTGAAGGCAGCCGGAATAACAGGAGGTGCAGCCACCTGGACAGCAGAGGTGAGCAGGTGCCTCCTCTGTTTCATAACCCACAGATCAATGATATGAAGTCATGTACATGAAACAGAGAGCAAAACAAGCTCTGCATCTGAGTAATAGAGAAAAAGAAGAAAGCAGCAGCATGAGTCTAGGTGCGTGTGCATAAGGAAGAGAGGGGGACTGAGCCCAGGAATCAGGAGAAGAGAGCTGTTGTGTGAGAACGTGATGAGCCTATGTGCTATTGTGTGTGTGTGTGTGTGTGTGTGTCACACACATGCACAGGCACTGGAAGCACACTCATACCTGTCGGCAAACCTGACCCATTGGCTCTTACCCAAACATAGCATCACATTTAGCTATTCCAAACCATCAAGACTGCTGACGCCGATACGGAGAATCCAGGAATCAACTCTACCAAAACCACACAAGAAAATGAGGCTCTCTCTTATTTTCTAACTCATCAAAGCCAAGTATCTTCTATTTAAGGGCTGGGGATTTAGGGGAACCAGGGCCAGGCCCTAGCTACCTGCCCCATGCCCATGCTGGATGGTGACTGGCCCAGTCAAGCCCCAGGCAGGCAGGTTCCTCTCTCTCTTCTAATTTAGGATATCCAGGCCATTGCAAGTAACTGCTAAAACTACATCACCAAGTGAAGAAAGGAGCCAAGGTATTTGTGGATTGCAGTCTGCCTGGACACTCACTTGGGAGGAGCACCCAGCTTTACACAAAAGCATATGCCCCCTTTCAAAAATACTTCCAGTTAAAGAAAGTTAAGAAATCAGTACATTCAGGATACACACACGGAGTTAACCTGCCTTTTTTAAAACTGCAGGCTCTCCTGGTGCCAGGCAAGTTTTCAGGAAGGATTACCCTTTAGTGCATGAAGCTCACATTTCACCCAATTCCTATTATTATCTCACGGGAAAACTGTTTTTAGAATCTGAAGTCTCAGCTGGGCCCATCAAGCCTTCATTTTGTCTCTCCTTTGCGATGACGGGAGAAGAAAAGAAGAGAAGGTAGTGGGGTTTTTTTGTTTCTTTTTTGAGACAGAGCTTTGCTCTTGTAGCCCAGGCTGGAATGCAATGGTGTGATCTCAGCTCACAGCAACCTCCGCCTCCTGGGTTCAAGCAATTCTCCTGCCTCAGCCTCTCGAGTAGCTGGAATTACAGGTGCCCGCCACCAGGCTTGGCTAATTTTTTGTATTTTTAGTAGCGATGGGTTTCACCATGTTGGCCAGGCTGGTCTTGAACTCCTGACCTTAGGTGATCCACCCACCGCAGCCTCCCAAAGTGTTGGGATTATAGGCGTGAGCCACTGCGCCTGGCGGTTGTACGTTTTTATGCCTCTAGGAAAAGGTGTGTATGTGTGTAATGGAAGGAATTAATACTGAGTATCTTCTATCTTAAGCTATTATCTAACAGGCAGGGGCTATAACTAGCAGCTGCCTTAGTGCCCACAGTTAAGAATCTGTTATATAGGGACACCAGGCAGGTATAGACATTATATTCTGGGGCCAGACGCAGAGGCAGAATGGGTGCTTTGGGGTTGAGTGCACATGGCCGAGGGGACAGAGCTGGCAGGAAGAAGACCAGGGCCCTGCAACCAGCAACTGTGACCAGGGCACCCTTGCCACTGCAGCAGAGCCTGGTCCGAAGCTGATGACAGAGCTGATGCACCAAAGTGTGTGACATCCTATCTGGCCCTGGGGCTGGCTGCCAAAGAGGCTGTGGCCAGCAAGAGCCAGGCGCTTCCTCACAGACATCACCCATCCCAGGAGAAAGGTGGCAGCTGGGACTTCTAACCTCAGGACCCCCCAACTCCTGCTCTCTCTGGGCCTGCAGGTGACCTAGCTTCCCCATGCACATACCTGGTTTCCCCCAGCATTGTGACATTCATAAACTCCAACCACACCATCAGCAAAGTGTCCCAAAGTGTCGAGGCAGTTAGTTCCCTGCTGCAAGGCCCCAAAAGCTATATCCTGATGGTCTGGAACCCTGAAAAACAACGTGAGAATCACCTGCTTAATTGCACATGACCACCAGCTCCCGTCCACCAGCCCCTTTGCTCAGCAGCTTCATGACAGGTGACAGGAACGAGAGAAAGACCCAGTGACTAGGCATGGTGCCTCTTCCTACCACAGGTAGTGTGTGTCAGGGACACGGCATTTCTCCCAGGCTCTGGACTTCCAACACTTTAAGACTGTATGTTGGAGAAGTATTCTTTATATTCTATATCAGGTCATTTTTTTTTTTTTTTGAAAGGAAGGAAAAGCTCCTGATACTCTTCAATGTTAGTCTTATTAGAAGTCATTTAGAAAATCAGTGTGGTCAGATCCTGTTGCCTTGAACTTTCCAATACACTTAGGATCTGACCTTTATCCAGTAAAGACGGGAAAGGTGAGTAGACTTGTCAGGTGGCCTAATGCGAACAAAGCCACAGCCATGGGGAAGAACAACGTGCTTCAGAACCAGATCCAAACCTCAGCCCATCTCTGCCAGGTGCTGGCTTTCAGGCAAGACTCACTTTCTCTGAAGCTCAATTTGCCCTTTGGTAGGCTACGGGCTACCCAGATCTGCTGCCAAGTGTTACATAAAACATTTTGTGTAAAGCATGCAGCCTGGTGCCTGGCTCGTAGGAAGCATTCAGTAAACGGCAGTGATATTACAGACACAAAACACGAGGCTGGTGTCTCCCTCACCCCCCCCACAGGCAGGGGAAGCAGATTTGCCAGCCGGGATGGTGCTCAGTGCCTCAGATGTGGTCTTCAGTGGGTGCAGGACCCAGTGTCACTACAAACCATGGGTGACCTCTGTGAGAAACGGCAGTCAGCTGTGACTGAAAAAGCAAAGTGAGTGGCATGGTTGGGTTAAAATCCACTGAAGTGAAGCCCCTCTTTGGCTGACAGAGAGCTGATGATCAGTGGTTTCCCACTGATGATCATTGCTGCTCTTAATCCCCAGCAAAAGCTGTCCTGCACGGCAGGAATCTGAGGGAGAAGGACGCTGTGTTCTCTCCTGTTCTCCTCCTAGGGGGCATGGGCCACCTGGCGCCTGGCATGTTACTTGAAAAGCAGAGGAAATGGTTCCAAAGAGCCAAGTGAGCGAACAGGAGCAACAGAGAGAGGCCGCATTACCTAACTGTCCAACAAATCTCCGTGACAAGGGCTCTGAAGGAGCCGTTAGCGGAAAGATAATGGTGGCAAGTCTTGCGTTCGCAGGCACTGTGCTGGAGATATGTGAGCCTCTCTAAAATGCTCTGGGAATATTTAGAATAAGGAATGTGCCGCATTAAGGCATGACCTGCCTGACAGTCCCTTTAAGAAGATGAAGTGCAGATGGCTCCTCCACCCTAGCGGATCTATAGGTCTTCTCACGAGGTTATCAGCAGGTCCCTCCAGATGGGGAGCTCGTATTCGCTTAAAACAAGAGGCTGGGTGTGGAAATAATGCTCAGAAAGGTGTTTCTGCCATGAATCCTCCAGAGGGACGTGGGGCAGCAGCATTATTACTCCCGTTTCACATGTGATTAAGCCAGCTGGGAGGAGGGAGGCACGTGGTCAGGTCCCCGTGCTCCGAGCCTCGTGGGGGCCATTATCTGCTGGCCTACAGGAGCAGCAAGGGTGAGCGCAGCAGATCAGAGGCGTGTGAAGGCACCTGGCAGGGGGGATCGAGGGCTGGCCACAGACAATGCGTGCTTGCGGAGGCTGGGGACTGCTCCCGGTCACTCGAAGAGCCTGTCAGACACCAGTCCTCCAGGTCACCCAGCCCATCACCTTGCCAATGGAGAACAAGCCAAAAACAAGGTGAGGCCCAGGGACTGCCTCTGGGACTCTGAAGCATGGGAGGGCAGCTCTGCAGGACAGAGAGAGCAGCAGGCCAACTGGAGAGCAGATTCTCAGGTCCACACCATGGAGTGAGACCACAGGCTCTCACTGGGGCCCAGGTGCCCAGTCTCATGCCTGCAGCCCCACCGCCATTTCCCCTCTGCTGCTTCTATGGCCTTACTGGCTTCTAAGCCCTTACAAAGTGAAACCCCAGATCCCTGGGGACTTACCTTAACTCTGGATAGACATTTTCAAGGTACCATTTGAAAGGCTTGCAGCTGAGTTTCTTCCTAAGCTCCAATCTGCTCTGAATACTGGAGAAGAGGGAAATAAGATCCCTTTATAAATTTTAAGAATAGATGGGCTTTCTACATCAAACTTGAAAATCTGCTGAGGAGAACAGGGTTGGGGCAGGTGGTGTGGTATGAACTGCCCACGCTCCTGTGCCCACAACCCGTTCCCGCCTTGGCACCTGGGTAGCTGAATTCAACGCTGGTGGCAGCCCCTTACCTCCCACCCCCACACCCCAAGAATCCCCAGTAATTGTGAGAAGGCAGAATTGCCACTTACTTTCCATAAGGAACGTTTCTAGCGGAAGGCACTGCTGCATAATAGAAATTTTTGTATTCATCCATCCAGACCTCTGCTGCCCGGCGGGTGTTTCTAGAAAGAAAATAAATCTTGAGGTGTGATTTGCTTTCCTCCTGTCTGCATCACTCCATTTGCACCTGTCTGCTGGAGTGTGACTGAGGCGGCTCCCTCTGGGTGTGCATCAGCTCCAGCTGGGATCACGGCACACAGCAGAGGGCGGGCTGTCCCTACCAGCACCTCGAGCTGGATCTGTGGGGAGCCAGCCTCAGCGGGTGCTTACTGAACCATCGGAATGGCTTTCTTGTCATACAGATGGTCAATGGGCAAAAGGCAAAGTTGAAATTACAGCACGAGCCGGTATTTTAAAGGAGGGACTGGGGTCTGTATCATAAAGGACAAAAGAAAGTTACTCTTTAAAAACTCTCGCATCACCCGTCCACAGAGGGCTGGGGCTGCAGAGCACAGCAAGGAGATTCCAGGCCCCACGGCCTTCTCCGTCACGGCTACGACACTAGCAGACAGCTCCGCGGAGAAGTTCAGACTACATAAGATAAGAGTTCCTGGGAAAATCACTTTCTTTTCTGCAGGGCTGAGCTGAAAGACTGCCAAGTTTGCACTAGCTTTTTTTTTTTTTTGGATGGAGTCTCGCTCTGTCGCCAGGCTGGAGTGCAGTGGCGAGATCTCGGCTCACTGAAACCTCTGCCTCCTGGGTTCAAGCGATTCTCCTGCCTCAGCTTCCTCAGTAGTTGGGACTACAGGCACATGCCACCACATCCAGCTAAATGGTGTATTTTTAGTAGAGACAGGGTTTCACCATGTTGGCCAGGATGGTCTCGATCTCTTGACCTCGTGATCCACCCGCCTCAGCTTCCCAAAGTGCTGGGATTACAGGCGTGAGCCACCGCGCCCAGCTGGCTTTTCTAGAAGGAAAGAAAACCATGTGCTTAAATCTCATAGAGAGAACCATGATTTGTCATAAATAAAGCCCCTGGGACAAGCTACTCTTGAATGTCTGACATGCATTAAAATCTATCATCTGCATAGGTATCAGCAGCGTATCCTGCCAAGAATTATCTTAAAGCATCCATGAAATAGCAAGCACACAGCAAACCTCTTTGCTCCCATATTCTGGTCTCGGCTACAAGGTGGACTCCCACTTCAGGCTATAGCTAGCCCTCCCTAAGAACCCCATAGAGAAGGCACCGTGTTCTTCCAAAATAAATACAGTAAGGAGGCAATGCTCGCCTTTTAAAATAATTTCTTAAAATGGCAAAACTTTCAACTGATCTGAGATACCATTATTAAAATAATTTCTGTACGGGGCCTATATCTTTCATATAAGGTGATATATATATACTTTTTCATTTTAGTAAGTGGAATATGGACTATTATCTATAATGCCATTCAACACAGATAAGAAAATACGAATGCACCTATTCTCTGACCCAGCAGCTCTACTTCTAGAAATTTATCTCAAGGCAGCAATCAACTAGGAATGAAATATACATGTGAAAATATGCTCACTTCTGCTTTGCTTATAATAGCAAAAAAAAAAAAAAAAGAGAAACTTTATGACTAAATATGAGGAAGGAATCAAATGAAATATTCTGTGACCACTAAAAACATGAGTGTGCATCTTACATGTTGACATAAATGATGTCCTGGACTTGTGGGAAAATAAAATGGTTTGCAGAATTGCATATAGTGGATATGTGTGTAGAGGCAGAAGGAGAGCCAGTGAGCAAACAAGAGAGAGAGACAGAAATAGATACTGACAGATGAATTCATCAAATTATGAGAGCGTTATGGCACAACTGGTTTGGTGATGAGACTGATGAATTTTTACTTTCTATTAAAAAATATACAGATATAACAATGAGTACTTAAAGTGCTGGAGGATGCTGGATCATACATATCATTTCTCAGAAGAGCCACTAAATATTGTTAGTGGGGTTTTGGGGTTTTGCTAAGTGACCTATGCCTTAACCTATGCCTAGTCAGTTTTTAACCAGTTATTAACTTAAATACTTGTAACATCTGGCACCTGGATTTCCCCAACAGGGAAATGAAAGGATTTGATTCCAGAATGTCCTAGGTTCCTTTCAGCCTTAATGGTTTAAAGGTTTTATGAACTCCAGTCATACTGTTTTCAAATCACTCAAGTTCTGAAGTGATTAAGTCACTTAAAAATTCCTAAATGCAAAGCAACTCTTCTGTCTTCATAATAGAAAAGGATAACTAGGCAGCCCCAAAGAATGACCTCCATGTGCTACTCATAGCTAGCTCCTTTTATTCATTTATTTATTGGTTCACTCAGGTATTTATTTGGTACCTACACCAAACAGTCTCAGTGCTGCAGATACAGTGGCACCGAGGGAGACTCACTTTTGTCCAGGCCCTCCTTGTTTTTGCAGGTATTTGCAAGTATTTAGGTAGTGAAATACTTACACATTAAATGTCATATATTACAAGTTGGGCATCCCTAATCCAAAATGCCCTAACATCCAAAACTTTTTGAGCACCAACATGAGATAGTGACGAAACTGCCTTTGCAAAAAATTTAACAATGACAAAATTGACAGTTTAAGGGATCTGACCTGACTGACTCCATCTAACTTCTAACTTCTAAACTGCCCTTGTTCATTCCTGGGCATAGGCAGAACTAACTTTGGGAGAAACTTAGTTTATAGTTTAACTTTAAAACAAAGATGGTAAGAGCCCTTTCCCCAAACAAACCCTCTTTTTGTCTGGGTACCAGACTGCCTTTGCTGGACTAACAGATCAGCCACAGATTTGCAACTTCCCCAATTATTCCTGCAGATAACATCACCATTGCACAACATAAGACTGGCCTTTTGTGATGTCTTTTCAGGCTTTTGCACTTCTGATGACTCCATCCAGATCTCCAGCTTGTCCTGTGGACCCATCCATCCAGAAGCAGACTTGGCACGCACAAGGACCATTTTCCACACCCCTATGATTGCACCCCATCCAATCAGCAGCACCCACTCCCTAGTCCCCAGCTCCCTCCAGATTATCCTTGAAAAACCCTAGCCTCTGAATTTTGGGGGAGATTGACTTAAGCAATAAAATTTCAGTCTCCCACTTAGCCAGCTCTGTGTGAATTAAACTCTTTCTCTATTGCAATTCCCATCTTGGTAAGTCAGCTCCATCTGGGCAGCAGGCAAGATGAATCTGGTGGGTGGTCACAGTGACGCCTTTGCTTTCTGATGGTTTAATGTATACAAACTTTGTTTCATGCACAAAATTATGAAAAGTATTGTATGAAATTAACTTCAGGCTATGTGTATAAGGTCTATATAAAACAAACAAATTTTGTACTTTGACTTAGGTCCCACCCCCAAGATATCTCATTAGGTAGTACATATAAATATTCCATATCCTGAAAAAATCAAAAATTCAAAATATTTCTTGTCTCAAGTATTTTGGATGAAAGATATTCAACCTGTATAGGAGATTAAGAGAACTTGCATCTGGAAAGAGACCTCAGAAATACAGTGATATAATTCCACTTCTTTATCTTTCAGATGAGTCAACTGAGGTAAAGGGCAGCCTAGCTGAAGGTCAACAGCAGGGCTTTTTAATCAGATCCATGTTGCCCCAAAATAATGAAACCCTGGATCAGCTTCTTTTCCAAATCTTGAGAATACAGGCTCCTGGGCCGTGTTTGAAAACGTTTCTCTCCTAACAAAGAGTGCAATGTCTTGAGTACTTTAACATACTGTTTTCTGAAATCCCACTGTTTGCTGGTAGGTATCAATGGCTTTGGTGTGGGGCGTCTGACATATCAAGAATCTCATGCTGCCCCAGGAAAAAGCACATATATCCACGTTTTTGTTTGATTTTGTAAAGCTTATTGTACAAGATCATATTTTTGTTTTAATAAAGAAAAATGAAGTTTCGACATTTGTGAAGAAACATACTTTTTGAAAGAGGATAATCTGATCAGAAGCATTATTTGTTATTTTGGCTTCTATTAAAGTTTTCTCAGAAATCAGATTCCCTATGCCAAAAATCTGACTTCTGTATAATAGGTGTATTGTACAATCTGTACTTTTGAGAAGTTTAAAAATGGCCAGACACAGTGGCTCACGTCTGTAATCCCAGTACTTTGGGAGGCTGAGGCGGGCAGATCACTTGAGGTCAGGAGTTCAAGACCAGTTTGGCCAACATGGAGAAACCCTGTCTCTACTAAAAATACAAAATTAGCTGGGCGTGGTGGCGCATGCCTGTAATCCCAGCTACTTGGGAGGCTGAGACAGGAGAATCTCTTGAACCCGGGAAGTGGAGGTTGCAGTGAGCCGAGATCGCACCACTGCACTCCAGCCTGGGCAACAGAGCAAGACTCTGTCTCAAGAAAAAAACTAGACAAAAGATAAGCTAGCAATCCCCACACCCACACCCACCCCATGGCTTTCCCTATTTCAGTAGGGGCAGCACACCAGCACAGTTGTGTAACAAAGCTCCTGGGCATCACCCTAAATTAATTCCCCGCTCTACCTCCCTTCTCTCTGCCACCCTATTAGCAAACAACTGCCTGCCTCACCATGGAGCTGGATCTCACCCCATCTCCAATGCTACACACCTGCTCCAGGTACAGCCAGGTGCTGCTTAATGACAGGGATACAATCTGAAAAATGCATCCTTAGGCGATGTCGTCGTTGTGCAAACATCATAGAGTGTATTTACACAAACCTAGATGGTGTATCCTTAATATACACCTAGGCTACATGGTACAGCCTATTGCTTCTAGGCTACAAACGTGTAGAGCATGTGACTGTCCTGAACACTGGAGGAAACTGTAACACAGTGATAAGTATTTGTGTATCTAAACATAGAAAAGGTAGAGTAAACTCACGGTATTATAATCTTACGGGACTACTGTCACCGACCGAAACGCTGTTACAGGTGCATGACTGTATCACATCTCTGGCCTGGGCTACCGCAACAGTGCTCACAAGACCCTTGCTTCTGGCTCCAAGAGTGAAGGGGACACTCGTACCACTGTTTCACCATAGTGTCACCTCCTGGCCACCCTCTGCCCAGCAACCACACGGACCTTTCCAAAGCATAAAACAGACATTGGGCACTGCTGAAAAGCCCCAGTGGTTTCCTCCAGAATCAAATAACATCCAATGTTTCCCATGACCTGCAAAGGTGCATGGCCCGGGCCTGTCTAGCTCTTCTGCCCCTGTGCACTGTCTGCTTACTCTCTAGGTTCCAGCTACCCTTGGCTTCCATTTGGCAGATATGCCAAATGCACCTCAGCAGCCTGGATCTGCTCCTCCTGCAGGGAGTCTGATTCCTCGGGGCCCCAGAGTGACCTCTTCCCGCCTTTCAAGTCTGAACTCACACACCTCCTCAAAGGTTCTCTTGACCATGAAAACCTCTCCTACTGCTTGTCCTAATCATGCCTGACCACATGACTGCATTTTATCTTCTTCACAGCATTGATTACTATTTGAAAATACCTTAGTTAGCTGTGTGTTTCGCTGTCCACACTCAAGAGAAGGCAATCTCCCTGAGATCTGGCTTGTACACTGTTCTATCTTTAGCATGTAAGAGAATTCCCTAGAAGAACACTTGGCTTGATAGAACGGCTATTTGCTATTTTACTTTCGGAAAGCCTTCAGTTGGCATCTTCATGTTTACTAAAATATATCTACTGTCCATCAAGAATCATGACTCTGTGTCATGATGTCTTGTGGTATACACAATTAGGACAGCTTGACTTTAATATTTGCTATGGTTTGAATGTTTGTCCCCTCCAAAACTCATGTTAAACTTTAATTGCCATTGTAACAGTATTAAGAGGTGAGGCTTTTTTTTTTTTTTGAGACACAGTCTCGCTCTGGAGTGCAGAGGCGCAAGTGCAGAGGTTGGAGTGCAGAGGCGCGATCTCGGCCCACTGCAAATTCCGCCTCCCGAATTCAAGCGATTTTCCTGCCTCGGCCTCCTGAGTAGCTGGGATTACAGGTGCCCACCACCACACCCAGTTAATTTTTGTATTTTTAGTAGAGATGGGGTTTCCATGTTGGCCAGGCTGGTCTCGAACTCCTGACCTCAGGTGATCTGCCCACCTCGGCCTCCCGCAATGCTAGGATTACAGACACGAGCCACCATGCCCAGCCGAGGTGAGGCCTTTAAGAGGTAACCTTTAAGAAGTGACTATGCCATGAGGGCTCCACTCTCATGGGTGGGATTGATGCTATTATAAAAGGGAGAATTTGGCCCCTCTTGCTCTTTCCTGCCCTCTCTTTGCCCTCCCACCATGTGACGACACATCAAGAAGACCCTCGCCACACACCAGCACCTTGATCTTGGACTTCTCAGCCTCCAGAACTATGAGTAGGTAAATTTCTGTTCATTTTAAATTACCCAGTCTGTGGTATTTGGTTAGAGACACACAAAATGGACTAAGACAATGTTGCTTTTAATTGTACCTTGAATGGTTATAAAATGAACTTTCTTCTTTAAAAAAATTCCCCATAACATTTTGGGAGGTGGTGTACAGTTCTAAGAGCCTTCATGTTCATGAAGATTTGTCCAACTACCACCACAACCAGGAGACAGAACAGCTCCATTCCTCCTCCAAACATCCCTGGTGCTGCCCCTCTGCAGTCACACTCCCCGCTTCCCTGCTATCCCAGCTTCTGGCCACCACTGGTCTGGCCCCATCCCTAGAGCTGTGTTTTTATGAGGCTGTGACATGAGTGGAATCGTGTATGTAACTGCTTCTCTCACTCAGCACCATGCCCTGGAAAGGTGCCCAGGTTGTATCCTGCATCCGTGGAATGCGTTTTTCAATTGCTAAGTGGTATTCCATTGCATAAATGCACCACACTCACTGAAGGACATCTGTCCTCAAACAGTCCAAGGTCACGTCCTGCCTTCAGGGTGGTCAGCAATGTTTTGGACCCCGCTCAGCCTTTCATTACTTACCGGGCAAAGACAGTGCCACTGCCACCCGGGAACGTATAGGGGTGCTGTTTCCGGAACACGTGTCCCACACGGCTGCACGGGATGATCTCCAGGCTGCCACCACACTGCCACACGCGGAACGAGATCTCTGAGACGATGAACAAGACATGGGTGACTGACAGAGCCTGGGACGCAGCTCTGCAACAGCAGACACGCCAAGCAGGTACAGAGGCCCCCTGACCATCCCATCATGGGGCTCCCATGCCCTCCGCTGCTGAAAGAGATCTGATAAGGACCTTCCTCTTTCCAGAACCTGATCCAGAGCTCTCCAAAGGAGAGACATCTGACACACTTGGATCTCTGGACCACAATACAATCAAGAAAGAATGTTCATGGGGAAATATTTTTCAGATGTCGAGTAGACATCTTGAGGCAAGAATGCTTCTTGGTCTATTGTAAAGATAAAGGCCTCCTGGCATAAGATCATGTATATACCCCAGTAGCATCATAACTACTGAGTGACAAAACACTTGTGCTGAATTCTTCACTAGCTGGCTCATGATCATTTGCACCTGCTTAGTATCAACACCATGGGAAAAGGCAACACTGAAGGTATATAAATATGTACAATTGAGCTTTATTGTTAGATATTCTAGACAACCATATATGCCATCTTTCTCTAAAACTTATTTTTAACAGACTGAACCCCAGGATGCATCTCGGCTTTTCCCATCCAGGGAAAAATAATCCCTTCTCTCAAATGGCAAAGCTTACTAAATACAAGTCCCTGTGTATTAGCAGGCTCAAGCCTCCCAGCAGAGTTTGGACTTACGGACTATGGACTTAGGGACTGCCTTATGGACTATGGTAGTGACCAAGGGCAGTCAAGTAACTGACTGACATTGCACGCTGCTCATGGGCTTGGACCAGTCAGTAACCAACTGGCCCAGGTAGGAATGCTCCCTGGGGAAGGCTGCTGTTCACTTGCTTCGACACAGAACTGACCTGCAGGAGGAATGAGACGTGTAGGGCTAGGCACTACCCACACCTACTTAAACACACAGACTGCCCTGGGCATTGGAACTTAGTCAAAGCTTAGACTGACTGGTGCTTCTTTCGTGACACACAGGTACCTTCCAACCAGGTACCTGCCCTTATCACCACTGACTAGGTGAGTGACTGGAGTCTGCGTCAGGGGTCTGACTGAATGCAAGAAACAGATTCAAAAGAAAAACTAAGATAGAATTTTCTGAAAGGGAAAAAACAGTTTTTCTTCACAAGATTTGTATAATACAAAAGGGAATTCTCCTCTGTATCATCTAAGATCCCTAAGAACATGTTAGGGAGGCAGGACAAAAATCAACAGAGTTACTGCGAATGACAGGACTTCATTTTTTTTCTGGCTGGATAGCATTCCCAGGAAATTAAGTGAAATAAGAACAGAAAGTTGAATACCACGTTTTCACCCATACATGGAAGCTAAAAAACATCGATCTCGTAGAAGTAAAAAGTATAACAGAGGATAGTAAAGGCTGGGAAGGAAGGAGTAGGGATTTGTTCAAGGATACAAAATTACAGCTAGAGAAGAGGGATCCTGCTTGTGTTCTACAGCCCTGTAGGGTGACTCTAGGGACCCATAATATATACATAGTTTCAAATAACCAGAAGGAGGATACTGAATGTTCCCAACACAAAGACATGATACATGTTTGAGATGATGGATATGCTAATTTCCTTGATCTGATCACCATACATTATATGTATTACATCACTATGTACCCCATGAATATGCACAATTATTATCTGTCAATTAACAAATTAAAAGAAGTACAAATATACACATATAAAATCTACAGAGTGTGCAGTCACTGTCACCAATGCAGATTGATCAGAAATAGGGTGGGTCCATCACAGTCCATACAGTGAGTTGATGGCAAATCCTGCAGGCAGTCAAACTAGTTATGGCAACAGGTGCCCAGGCTGCCAGGCACACAGCAGGAAATACAACACGGGGTCAGAACACCATGGTTTCTACTTGGGTCCAGCAAACTAATGCCTCACTCACTAGGAATGGGTGATCCATGCAGCTGTTATGGGGCTTTAATAAGCACCTCTCTTGTAGTAATAGAAAATGTATGGTTACAATCACACAAGCATAAGCAGTGAAAGTTTCTGACTTTACTTTTTACAGTTCCCAACACGACCTAAGAAGTTGTCGGCTGGGCGCAGTGGCTCATGCCTGTAATCCCAGCACTTTGGGAGGCAGAGGCAGGCGGATCACCTGAGGTCGGGAGTTTGACACCAGCCTGACCAACATGGAGAAACCCTGCCTCTACTAAAAATACAAAAAATTAGCCGGGCATGGTGGCACATGCCTGTAATCCCAGCTACTTGGGAGGCTGAGGCAGGAGAATCACTTGAATCCGGGAGGTGAACACTATGGTGAGCCAAGAATGTGCCACTGTACTCCAGTCTGGTGATAGAGCGAGACTCCATCTCAGAAAAAAAAAAAAAGAAGTTGTCTCTATTTCAGAAAATAAAATTTAAATAGCCATTTGCCTCACCAGAAGATTTAGAATCAGGGGTTAGGAAATCCCCTTGGCTTCTCTATGGGGAATCTGTTAAGCCAACAAGGGATCCTTCCAGGGCTTTTGTGGGAGATTTTCAAGGCTAAGTACAACTACAGTATCTTCAGCGCTGATTTCATTTGAACCCTATAACTTTGAGGATAATTACCCAGTAAAACTCAATGGCTTTTTAATTAGGCAGTTAGTGTTTACATCTTGGTTCTGAGACCCTGGGCAAGGTGCATGACCTCTGCAGACCACACTCCATTAAGAAAGCACAAACAGATGATTCCCTGGAAGTACTTAGCACCATCCTTGCGCTGCAGGGATGTAGAGAAGCACAGATAATGCCCCCAAGGAGCCTTACCCCCGTCGTTACAGCTAAGGGTTAGGTTCTTGTTCCTCCATTTTAATTGCTTAAATGACATAAGGACTTACATGATTAGGAAAATGGGAAGCTCTGGTCATTCCAGTGGGGCACACGTTGAGGAGGTGGTTTTGGATCTTACTCAGGCCTCTCTGCACCACACACCTCTCCCAACGCACACCCACAGAGGCCCCTCAGGCTGGCAATGGCTAGTAGTGTGCACGGCCCCCAGAAGCAGAAGCTAGAGCGGTGCTAAGGAGAAAGGCTCACGGCATGGCCTTCTCATGTGAAGCCCTTGAACCCGCCGAACCTCACTGGGAGTCCAAGTCCTTGGCATAACCCAGGAGAGCCCGTCACGGAGGGGCAGATGCCCCAGCCTTCCTGGACAGAGATGCGCTCCTACTTGCAGGGTTCACCTTCACCCCAACCTGAACCGCTCAGGCCCTAGAACTTCCTAGGCACAGCTACATAATAAATACAAACACCAAACCACAATAAAGCAGCTCCTTACAACAAATCTTCCCCCCAATCTCTGGGTGAATGCCTCCTTAGATATGTAAATCAACACTCTTCCTACACGATGACACAAAATGCTGGCTGATGTCTCATTTCAGCTAATAGTATGCAAACTTCTGAAAACCACACTGTTTTTGAGAAATGGCCACCTACGCGACATGCTGCCCTACTGGGCGACCCTGGCCTGCTGGATTTCCACCAAACTATTAGGGGATACCCATGGAACAGGGTGACAGAACTCTCTTTAGAGGGTTAACAATTCTGAAGCCTTTTGTACTCAAAGGACTTCAATCCAAGCTTTCCCTAGAGGTTAATGTATCATTTTTTTAAAAAAACCCAAAAGGAATTTGACTCACGGTCCCTCCACCCGCGCAGTATAGTAATTGAGCCTGAAGAAGCTTTCAACGTCAAACCAAGGCAGAGAAATCCTCAAAGATGAAATGGTATCACTGACTTCAACATCATAAAACAATGGAAAAATAATAGGCTAGGCTAGTCTTTTAAAGTAACAAAAACTTTCAAAGTCTCAAAACTATTAAAGAGTAGCCTCATTTTTTCCTCTTTCCTCCTCCCCTGTCCTCCAGGGTACACTCACCCAAGGACGAATGTAAGTTAATAACACTCAGCAGCCCATGAGAATTCGCTCAGAATGTCAAGCATTTGAAACAAAATGCTTTAATTGAAACAAGCAAAAAACAAGAACTCCCCCACTCCAAACCCTAAACAAACAAAACACATCTTTTCATCTTTTATGCAGTAAATATAAGGCTACCAGTGTAGACCACAATGTGTAAAATTTCACTGTGCCTAAACCCGGGTAAAAATGATTTGCATGGGGTATTTAAAAACAAAAAAACAAACAGAAAAACAAATGAGAACCATTCACAAAGGGAGTCGAGAAGGGATTAAGTGCCAAGGCCTCCCTGCCCCATCAGATTTTCATGATTTCAATTCAATCAATCCCACCGGCCTCGCCAGGGTTCATTTTCCACTCTCCACCACTCGGCATGAATCTGAGCTCCTGGACTGTTTCCCTCTGTTTTTGCAAGCCTGCATTCCAAACACTTGGGTTCAGATGGCTTGAAAGAGTTTGCATTTCCCTTCAAAGACTTTATCTGTATTCTGGCATCCTCCACTCTAACTTAGGGAGGCACATTTTAATGCCCAACTCATGAGACTTTCAAGAGCAAAACGGGCGTTACGTATGTGTTTGCAAGGATCGACTAAGCCCAGTGAATGGTCCATCTGAAGCCTTTAAAATTTTTTTTCCAATTGGCACCCTGCCTTTTGCAGAGCTGAGGCACTTCTCTGTCCTGAGATTCAAGGCTTGTACATACCTAGATTCTCTCCTCCCCACACATCCATCATCATGTCGTACTTCCCCAGTTCTTCAAAATAGAACTTATCCATCACAAACAGCCCACCAGCAATCATGGGGGTTCTAAAGAGGCAGAAAGAAGAAGGGGGAGGGGGGAGAGGGCAAAGTCAAGGTTAGATTGCCAGCACCCTTGCGCCAAGGCCAAGCCTTGATTCCCTAACAATAAGCTGATCTTCAGAACAGCCACACTGCCACTGTTTTCTGCTCAGTGCCCAGGGTGCCACTCTCTCTGCTTCACCACTGCTGCCTTCAAATGCCTCCCCCACTGTCCCTGCCTGGATGTTCCCACAGTGCCAGGGGCTGGACTGAGCCTCCCCTGTGCAGGAGCAACTGCTGGGGCTGGATCACTCACTGACATGCTGCCATAGGCAAAGAACTCGGCCTTTCTGTGTGTCAGTTTCCTCATAGGGTAGCTATGAGGATTGCAAAAAATCATGGGCATAAAGCCCTGAGCACGCTTAGGAAATGCTCCACAGCACCAGCTCTCATTATCACTATCATAGATGAGGCTCCACCTCCTACAAGGGAACCCACTTCATGCTCCTCACTTCATCACCCCAGGAAGGGGTTGACAACAGATGTAGGCTGAGCTCCCTACTTTGTTCCCAGAAGAGATGCTGTGCGAATTCAGTGTAAAGTGCTGGGAAGGTCTATAGCACACTGCAGATGTTGGCTAAATGTCAGCAAATATATTTCAGCGCTAAGTACTCTGTGAATGCTATCTCACTTAACCATGTGCCAACTTGGAATAGGTGGCCCCCTTCTCTCCCCAGCTAGAGAAGGCATCCTGCCTCTCAACCAGGAAGCCCATTGCCCGGCCTGGGAATCTTAAAGCATGGGCTTCATGAGCATGGGCTCCCTCCTGTGCAAGAGAGCAAAGGCCTGCTGGGCAGTGGTGGCAGTAAGCCTCCTGCTGCCCACCAAGCCCCTTTTCCTGGGCCTGGGGTCAGCTTGGAGATCCTGCTCTGCTACAGAAATGCTCCACATTATCAACAAACAGGAATGCATAGACCTAGCAGATAGGCCTTATAAACCTATGTGAGACTTCAACTGTGGAAAAGAAATCTCCAAGGATTTTATTCTATGACCTGGTGGAAGGTGCTCATCTTTGAGCTAAAACGAGGGGAAACCGGAGGGCAGAAGGTGAACAGCCCCCACTGGGTCTCCAGGCGGCATGGGCCCAGCAAAGAAGCCAGAACCTGGGGTCTCATCTGGGAGAGGCACCCTGAAGGATGCTGGCACTTACTTTATAGGGGCGACTGGGTTCCCCTGCCGGGACCTTCTCTGCTCAGGCGTCATGTAATCCCACTTGAACACCAAGTTCCAATCAAAACCTGCCAGCCAGGAAAAGAAATAGGGTGTTGACAAGAGACTGGCCACTTCCTCCCGACACCCCCATTCCTCACAGCTTAAAAATATTCGATGTTTGGACAGAACTCAATGAAAACCAAAACAAAGCCAAAAAAGAAGGTGTGGAGGAGAGAGAAGGGGACTGGGGGCGTGGGTGTAGCTGGAAGAGAGAGACCGGCAGTGAGGGTGAATGTTGAAATCTTCTCCCTGCCCCTCCCTAAAGAAAATGTGAGTCAGGCTTTTCTAATATTGAAATGCATAAGAACAAATGAAATATGGGGAGAGAACTGGGGTCTGTGTGGTGATAACCAGGGCATGTCCAAGGGCTATAAGGATGTGAGATAAAAGAGCATCCAATATGAAAATCAAGCCGTGGTACCTCCAACACTGCCCCAGGGGAAGGCGATGCTGGGGAGGGAACGAGGCTTTGTCAGTTCCCTGGGCCAGCAAACTTCAGACTGTATTTGCAGCAAGAATGGAGTGGGAACATGCTGGGAATATGAAAACTTTAAGGGAAAATGAGCCAGTGGAAGTTGCCAAGCTGGGCAAATAAGCTTCAATTTCAGATGTATTTGGCACCTGTTGCATTTCATTTTTGGAATCCACAGACCCCTGAGGATGGAAGAGCCTGGACCCTTGTACCTGGACTTGGT
The DNA here is from genome assembly GCF_009828535.3 of Hylobates moloch. Lineage (NCBI taxonomy): Eukaryota > Metazoa > Chordata > Mammalia > Primates > Hylobatidae > Hylobates > Hylobates moloch. The sequence goes on along the minus strand of NW_026652293.1, from coordinate 62,922,798 downwards.
TGTGGGCATCTACAGGGCCCCAGGTCTCATTCTTGCTCCCAGGGTCACATGCATAGTGCCTCTTGGAGGCCAGCAGGCCCCACCTGTGGAAGCTGTCCTGGTGCATCAGGAGGCCACTTCTTGGCAAACACATGGCTCATGGTGCTGCGTTTCCAATTCCAATGGCCTGACAGCCAAACCTAATGACTCTAGGGCCATGCATCTTTCAATCCTCCTAAGCTCTCTGCCATCAGGCTTTTTGTCAACAGGGCTTTTGCAATGCCCAAGTTTGGATTTGTCTGCATGCTTTGAATTCATAGTCTGTCTGCCCTGACAGCCCCAGTGACTGAAGGATGGTGGGTGGGGGTTTCTGAGCATCCTGGGCTGGCCAATGATTTATGGCTCTGGACAAGGAGGTCTCCCAGCTCCCTCACTGCAGGATAGAGTGGCCTCAGGCAAAGAGAGGGGAAATGGACAGGGGCCCAGGCAGTGGGGACAGGAATGAACAGAGAGGAGACCCCTGTGGGCCCCTGAGCTGGCTCTTATCATGGTGCCTCAAAGGCCATGAAGGCAAACCAGAAAAACAATGTCCTGGCTGTTTCACTAACAGAGAAGGTTAAGGATTAGCTGACATAAGCTTTCCTTTATTTTCTTGATGTTTACTATTATCTTATTATTTATTTTATTAATTTGGTCCAAAGAGAGAGGCTATAGCAGATTAAAGATCTGCTAAGAATGGCATCCTTGATTTTTTTTCTAAAGGAATTTCATCAAATGCTCTTAGGGTGAATGTGGCCCCGTTCCTCTGACCCAGAAGACCTGCACCCTCACACGGAGCACCTGGCTGTTCTTGCCTCTGCTCTGACATACGCAACTGCTTTGGGTGAAACAGAGCCTGGTAGATCTCAGCTCTTCCAATACTTGGGGAAATACAACATTCTGAAAGCCAGACTTTCTAGCTATCTAAGGATCCCTCCTCTTTAATGTCCCCAAACATTTTACTTCTTACCATTTGCTGGGAATCCTTCCCGAATGTCATGTTTCCCACCCTAGGTACAGTCCTCCAAGCATGCCCCCTCTCCTGCTGATGTCTAATTCCATTACGTCCTGTGTGGCCAGCACAATTATCATCCCATTTCCCAGATGGGGAAGCTGAGGAGCAGAGGCAAAATGGCCTGCCCATGATGACGAGGCCTGCAAGAGGCAGGTGGGGCCAAAGCCCACAATGTCTAGGACTGTGGCTGAGTCTCCCTAAAAAGTCCAAGTATTCTGTTTTCTGGGGTTAAGGCTCGCTTGCACATGTATGTGTGTGTGTATGAATAAATAGGGTCTCACTCTGTCTCCCAGGCTTGATCATGGCTCACTGCAGCCTTGACCTCCCAGGCTCAAGTGATCCTCCCACCTTAGCCTCCTGAGTAGCTGGCATGCCATCACACGCAGCTAATTTTTTTTTTTTTAAATAGAGACAAGAGTCTTGTTACGTTGCCCAGGCTGGTCTTGAACTCCTGGGCTCAAGCAATCCTCCCACCTTAGCCTCCCCAAAGTGCTGGGATTATAGGCGTGAGCCACTGCACCTGGCCAAGGCCCTATTTTATAGTTTTACTGTCTTCTTTTTTGATGTTAGACCATCAGTTGACCCTCTGCCCAGTGTCTGTCTAGAATAGACCACCTTCACACAGATGAAAGCTCTTTGAAGTCTTTGATAATTTTTAAGAGGGTAAACAGACAAAGTGCTCTTGGGGCTCCAGGGTGGGTGCCGTGAGGACATACAGGAAACTGGTGTGGTCATTCCAACGAAAGGGGACTGGGGCGACGTAGGTACAGGTGCTAGGCTGGGAAAGAGGGGTACAAGAAACCATGATACATACAAGGGGCTGTATCAGCAGAACAGGGTCACACGTGGGCTTGGTGAGGGAGAGGGGGTTGAGGATGACACAGGTCTCCATCTGAGCAACCAGCAAGAGACTAGGCTGTCAGAGAAATAGCCGGGGTGAGCAGAGAAGGCAAAGACAGGCTCCAGCCCCTTGAATCCCACAAAGCTTCAGCTCCGTGAAGCTTCTCACCCCAGACTCCTGCAAGAAGGGCTTCACCATCTCTGATCAAAAAGGATGCCATATCTGTTCATGGAACCACATGGCTCGCAAAAGCGACAGAAGGTCAAGGAAGTGGAGAAAGGGAAACCCAGGAAGCTCTTTAAGAGAGCAAGCATATTTTTTTTTCTCTTTATGAAGTCCTACTTGTTAAGCACACAGGTGCTTTTTACTCAGAACACACACTATAGTGTGAACACTGTTGTCACTGTCACTCCTGACAATGAGAGGGAGTGGTGATCAGATGCTGGTGTAGATGGGACGAGCTAGGCAGGGGCACCATGACAGACACCTACCGCCCTTCAAGTCAGCAGATGCCCCCACATACTGAAAGTTGTCCATATTAATGACATCGATGATGGGTGACACAACCCGAGTCCTGTCCTAAAATACAAACAAAGAGAGGAGTAGTTATTAAAATCCCAGCAAAACAAAAAACCTGCCCAACCATAGGAGGCATTACTGTTAGGCAGGCATAGAGCAAACCCGACTGGCCCTTACTACCTACTACCCTAGGCCCACAAGAACCCAGCCTCCCCACCCAGACCCAGAAGGTCTTGCTCTTGGTCATCCACAGATGTGCTGTGGCCCGCTGGGAAGCAGGGAGGGAGGTCAGGAGTGGGTGCATAGCAGGAGTCATTCTAGGAGTGGAGACACCCATGGTTATGGGATAGGTAGCCATCAGTTCACCCAGCTAAAGGCAAAAACTGTGTTGCTGTGTCCCACGGGTCCTTTTCTGTTTGCCCAAATATCATTAGTGATTTGTGAGCTGCAGTAAACCTCAGGAATGGAATCACTGCTAAAATGCCCATACATTAAAATTAGGAATATATCTCTATGTGGGAGTGTGTGTGTGTGAGAGATGTGGTAAGTATCAATATTATCACAGCAGTTAACCAAATCAACTAGAGATTTCCAGATTCTAAGTTTGCCTCATCTGTAATTCTATCTTTGTTTTTTGTATTTTTTTGTTTGTTTGTTTTTTTGAGACGGAGTTTCACTCTTGTTGCCCAGGCTGGAGTGCAATGGCGTGATCTTGGCTCACCGCAACCTCTGCCTCCCGGGTTCAAGTGATTCTCCTGCCTCAGCCTCCCTAGTAGCTGGGATTACAGATATGCACCACCACGCCCGGCTAATTTTTGTATTTTTAGTAGAAACGGGGTTTTTCCATGTTGGTCATGCTATTCTTGAACTCCTGTCCTCAGGTGATCCGCCCGCCACGGCCTCCCAAAGTGCTGGGATTACAGGTGTGAGCCACCGTGTCCAGCCCCTGTGATTCTATTAAAAAAAAAAAAAAAATCCCCCTAGACTGAGCCATGTCTTTATGCCACATTGTCATCATTCTGGTAAGAGTTTGTGAACATAAGGCCTTTTAACGTCTCTAACCTCTTTAAGCTCAAATGACAGACGCTGGTGAGAGACCCTGGACTGTGCCCCATGCTGACAGTTAACCAAAGAGCAAGTGTTTTCCTTGAGCCACTTAAAGAACCCTTATTAGCCAGAAGAAAGATTTAGAAATACAACTTAGTAACAGAACCAGCAGAGCTAAGAACATACTACATCAGAGGAACAGGTGAAAGAACATGCTAATTAGGAACATGCAAACACTGCAAAGCTCTGTTAACACCCAGGTGCAAATTTACAGGGAAAAGTAACCTGTGTGGTGCATTGAGGGCAGAGAAGAATACAACTTTCCTTGCCTGGCTCAGGCTGGTTCTAGGTGTAGGAGTTAAAGGATATAATCTACTTTACATTTTGTTTCATAAGGCTCGATTTAGTGAAAGTTAATAGGCTCGGCACTTTCTCTCCTTAATTTAGGAGCAGGTGTTCGAAGCAGTTCTGACAATCTGACTACTAAGTGGAGTGGCCTTCGCACACCCAAACACTGCCATGGCAGTTTTGGTTTTGACTGCGCTTCCCTCAGAGACAGCCTGGCGGAGCGTAGCCAGGGAGAGCAGGAAGTTGTGGGGTTGGAGTGGGTGGAGATTCCAGGGTGGGTTCTTCTTGGATATAGCTGTGTGCATTTGTGTTAAGAAAGGGCCTCAGATAGGGATTTAATAAAACTGGCTTTGCAATCCTGGCTCCACTACCTGTATGATTTTGCATGCATTATTAAAGTTCCCTGAACCCCAGCCTGTTTACCTGTCAAACGGAGATAACAAGTGCATTACAGGTAACATAAAAAAAGGCCTAGCATGTAGCCGCAATTTGATAAAGGGTAGTGAATATGACTTTCATAATTCCTAGTAGCTTGTGGTTACTTAGTATTCCATGACTCACAGCCCATCAGCTATCCTTGCTATGCTTAGGCAGAACTACTTGTTCATTTTCTATTTCCTTTCATTAAGTTTGCTTTATCGCCCCCAAGGAAGTGCTTTCTTAGTAGGAAGGAAAGAAAAGTCAATAAAACAAGCAGAAGGCAAGAGAAATGACAAAAGGCCAAATGTAATATTAGCAATGATGTTTCTAGAAAGCAGAAGGTGCAGAAGCGTAGCCGCGTATCACCCTCTGACAACCCCACTGGTCCCTGTATGCTTCCCAGCCACCCCCCTCTCCCACAGCTGCCTGGAAGCCCACTGGGCTAACCTGCCCTACTCACTAAGGGCAGAGAGGTGGCCCCAGGGACAGCTTCCCCAGCACGCCCTGATCTGTGAGCTGCAAGAGATGGCACTTGCTAGATGCTGGGCAATGTTCTAAGCACTCTGCGAAGCTGTAGGCGGGAAGGAAACTGCTCCCGTGAAAAGGGCTGCCTTCAACTAATCAGGCTCTCACCAGCCTCTGCTGATCCTCGCCTCCTACCTGTCAACGGATGGTTCCTCCTACTGATGGATTCCTACAGCCAGTAAAACAGTCTTTCTATAATGCCCCAAAGGCATTTCCTTTCTGTCAAGGAAAACTGCAGATGGCGAGCTCAGCCCCTACCAGCCCTGCGTTACACTTCCTGCGTTACCCACTCCCTGCATTATACCTCCCCTGGACCATGCTCCCCTCTGTCCCCTCTACCAGCCACCCACGACCTGACCCCCCTCCCTGCCCCCGTCATCTCACCTCGGCCACCCTCTCCAGGAGGGGCTCCAGCCAGTGCTCATTACACTCGCAGTGACTGTCCAGGAAGGTCAGGACCTTGGCTTGGGCAGCATCGGCCCCCCGAACCCGTGAGCGCATCAGGCCTGCGGAGACGAGTTGGAAAGCACGTCAGGAGAGAGAAGCCACGGGGCCGGCACAACCCCATGCCAATCGGCGACGCCTCCCTGCCCGCAGCTCTGCAGCCTGCTTTCTGGGCACGGAGGTTACTGTAAACTTGCTGGATGAGATCAAAACTGCTCCATGAGACAGATTATTGTCAGAACTTTTAATTTTAATAGTTATATTGGATGACTGGGAGGACAACGTTCTTAGAACTACCGTCTTCTGGAAAGGCCCTTTACAGTACTGAAGTCTCCTTTATCAAGTAACCAAAATGTGGAACTTTTAAAACTACATTCCTCTGACACAGCAACAATTTTCTAACTAACTGGGCTAAGGAAGGTGTCACCCAGAGACTTCCAGTGCTAATGGTGTTGACTTTAGTGGTGATAATATTTGAAACAGTGTTGTGAATATCTCCGTCTTCTAAGACTTATCAGGAGCCAAATAACATAAGTTGCAAAGCCCTGCGGTCTGCCTTTTACACAAAATTAGTTATACTATTGGTCAAATTCTACAATTTATGTACTTGTGATCTGTTAATAATGTGCATTTTCATTATGACACAAAATATAAATAGTGTATTTCAAAAATTAGCCATGGGTGGTGGCCTGTGCCTGTGGTTCTAGCTACTTGGGAGGCTGAGGTGTGAGGATCACTGGAGCCTGGGAAGTGAGCCATGATTGCGCCACTGCACTCCAGCCTGGGTGATAAGAGTGAGTCCGTGTCTCGAAATAAATAAAAAATAAAATAAAATAAATAATAGTATATTTATCCCTGGATGTCGTGGTCATAAATGGCTTTTGCTATATATGTTGGGCTTTCTATGTGAAGATGATGCAACTATTCTTAACCTGTGAGGACAAGTCTGCTAAGTACTTTTTTCCGCAGTCAAAATGGGTTTTCAGTGATTCCTATGTGGCTGCATGCTAGAACTGGGAAAAAGACTAAAGATTTCAAGTTGTGATAATTGCAAAACAACTTGTATTGGGCAAACCTTTGCTCCGATAACAATTATAAACTCTGAGCAAAATATAAAAAGTAGCCATTTGAAAGCCAGAAGCAGACAGAAACTAGACAGGATCCAACCCCTTAAAAAAAGAAAATCACACTGAGCGAGCTCCATGTTTATATGGCGTTTTCCGAGAGGATGCTCTCCAATCCACTGCGATGCAGCCTTTTTTGGCTTGAGTTGTCAGAGGATAGAGAGTTCAGAGCTTCTGGTATCTGGAAACTGAAGGAGGAGATCCTGGAGAGGAGGTAGGCCGCAAATCTGGCAATAACCTCCTGTTAAATCTTTGGCTGACTCCTGACCACGCAGGAACCAAGTCCAACATGAAAAGCAACAGTTAGAAGGCAGAAAAAACTGAGTTTCAGCTCCTATCCACTGCAGGGAAAACGAAGTTTGGAATTTGAGTCCTGCCAAGTGTGACATGCTTGGTAAAGACCTCCGTTCTACAGGAACTTCAGAAAGACCACACATAGGAATATAGACTATGTATCATGAATAAGGGACTCATAAAAACAGACTAATGGCCGGGCATGGTGGCTCACGCCTCTAATCCCAGCACTTTGGGAGGCTGAGGTGGGCAGATCACCTGAGGTCAGGAGTTCAAGACCCACCTAGCTAACATGGTGAAACTCGTTTCTATTAAAAATACAAAAAATTAGCCAGGCGTGGTGGCATGCGCCTGTAATCCCAGCTACTCGGGAGGCTGAGGCAGGAGAATTGCTTGAACCCAGGAGGCAGAGGTGGCAGTGAGCCGAGATCACACCATTGCACTCCAGCCTGAGCAACAAGAGAGAAACGCTGTCACAAACAAACAAAAAAAAAAGAAAAAAAAAACCATACTCATCCTAGCAAAGTGCAAAAAGAACCTACAGAAGTTCAGCAGCATCATCTGGTAATTTAACCGCCCAATATAACAAAGATGACTACTCTTTAGAGAAAGATAACATAATCCAGTGTTTCTACAACATATCATCCACAATGTCGATTATAAAATAAAAAATCACTACACATGAGAAGAAATAGGAAAATGGAGACCACACCAAAGAGAAAAAGTCATCAGAAGTTCACCCTGAGATGACCCAGATATTGGAATTAGCAGGGGAGGATTTAAAAACAGCTATTATAAATATGTTTAATAACTCAAAGGCAACAATTGTAATGAGTGAATGGGTGGGGAATCTGAGCAAAGAAATAAAAACTGTAAAAAAGAATCAAATGAGTATTCCAGAACTTAAAAATGAAATTATCCGAAATGAAAAATCCACTGACTGGTCTTAATAGCAAAACGGAAATGGCAGAATGACTAGTGAACTTGAAGATGGAACAACAGAAATAGATCCATCTGGTGGACAGAGAAAAAATTAAGGGGGAAAAAGTCTAGTGATCTATAGGACAATATCAAGTGGTATAACATATATGCAACTGAAGATCAAGAATGAGTCAGAAAAAAATACATGAAGAAATAAAAGGCCAGTCATTTCCATAACTTGTGGAAAACATCATCTTACATATTCAATTTACATCAGCAAACTTGAAGCAGGATAAATATAAAGAAAACTAAATCTAGGCACATCATAATCAAATTGCTTAAAAAAAAAAAACAGATATAGAGACAACCTGAAAAGCAGCCAGAGGAAATGACCCATAACATACAAAGGAACAACAGTATGAATTTTCTGAGACGGAGTCTCACCCTGTCACTCAAGCTGGAGTGCAGTGGCACGATATCGGCTCACTGCAATCTCCGCCTCCCAGGTTCAAGCAATTCTTCTGCCTCAGTCTCCCAAGTAGCTGGGACTATAGGCGTATGCCACCACGCCTGGCTAAATTTTGTATTTTTAGTAAAGACGGGGTTTCACCATGTTGGCCAGGCTGGTCTCAAACTCCCGACCTCGTGATTCGCCCGCCTGGGCCTCCCAAAGTGCTGGGATTACAGGCATGAGCCACCGCGCCCCGCCTGGAGTGAAACCTTTAAAGTGCTGAAAGAAAAATTAATTGTCAACTCAGATTCCACTGAGAGAAAATAGCCTCCAATAACAAAGGAGAAAAAAATTCTCAGATAAAACCTGAGATTGTGTTGCCTATGAGAAAAAATTCTAAAGAAAATTATTTGGGCTAAATAAAAACTCCAATCTATGGAAAGAAACAAAAATACTACAAATGGAAAATATGAGGATAAGCTTAACATATCCACATATTCTTCTCTTTATTTAATAGATACTATTTGAAGTAAAAATGTAACACTGTATTGTGGGGTTTAAGATGTATGTAGAAGAAAAACATGATAACGACAGTACATAGGAAGGGAAATGGAAATGCAATTTAACTATTGTAAAATTCTTAAATTTAAAGTGGTATGATGTTGACTCAAGCAGACTGTCGTAAGTTAAAGCTGTATGTTGTAATTCTCAGAGCAACTGTGCGTACATGAAAAGTACTGCTGAAAAGCTACAAGAATAATTCAAAAGGAATACTAAAAATATCAGTGAATCCAAAAGAAGGCAAGAAAGCAGGAACACAGTTACAAAAAGCAAAATGCACATGGTACAAATAGAGAAGAAACAGCCGAAGAGCAGACCCGAACCCAATCACACCAATGATTACACCACACGTAAATGAACTACCCTCAGTCTGGGTGGGCACCATCTAATCAGCTGCCAGCACGGCCAGAATAAAGCAGACAGAAGGACGTCGAGAGACTGGACTGGCTGGGTCTCCCCCGGCCTACATCTTTCTTCCATGCTGAATGCTTCCTGCCCTTGAACATGCTTGAAGAACTCCAAGTTCTTCAGCTTTGGGACTATTGGACATTCAACCACAGACTGAAGGCTGCACTGTCAGCTTCCCCATTTTTGAGGTTTTGGGACTTGGACTGGCTTCCTTGCTCCTCAGCTGCAGATGGCCTATCGTGGGGCTTCACCTTGTGATTGTGTGAGCCAATATTCCTTAATAAACTCCCGTTTATATATACATCTACCCTATTAGTTCTGTCCTTTTGGAGAATCCTGACTAATACAAAAGCCAAATATTGGTTCTTTTAAAAGATGAACAGAGTCGATGAACAGCAGACAGATAAAGAAAATAAGATATAAATTACCAAAATCAATAAAATAGTAATACTAATCCGACAAACAGTAAAAAAAGAGACAATATCATAAGCAACTTTGTGCCAATAAATATAAAAACGTTGATGAAATACAAAATTTCTTGAAAGACAATTACCAAAACAGACACAAAAGAAACAGCAGATCTGAATAGGCCTATATCCATTAAAAAGATTGAATTAGTTATCAAAAATCTTTCCATAAAGAAAATTCCTGGTCCAGACTGGTTAATTCTATTAAACATTTAAAAAAGAAATAATTAAAATATTTTACAAACTCTTTTAGAAAACAAAATAGAAGGGAACACTTTCCATCTTGTTTTATAAGGCTAGTAAACCGTAATGCCAAAACTGGAAAAATACATTTTAAGAAAATTACAGACCAATGTTTCCCATGAACACAGGTATAAAAATCCTTAACAAAAATATATGAAAAGGATACTGTATCATGACCAACTGGGGCTTATATTAGGAATGCAAAGCTGGTTTAACATCTGAAAATCAACCAATGTATTTCACCATATTAACAGATTAAAAAAGAAATACCACTTGATTATCTCCACAAATGCAGAGGAAAAGATTTAACTCATTATTAACATGGTTTTGGTCCTACTATTGTCATTAAATAGCTGTAGGGCCTTGAGAAAGCCACCTAACCTCTTTAGATTTAGTATTTCCATCTGTAAAATGAAAGTACTAGGCTCTCAACGTCCACTGTACATCGGCATCATTTTAGCAGCTTTTAAAAGTGCAGCTGCCCACACCCCACCCACAGAAATCCAAAAATTTCTATTTAATTGTGAATGAGGGCAAGACATAGTCCTAAATTCCCCAGGTGCTTCTAATAAATTGTTAGGTTAAGAATCAATGCACAATAAAATCCACAGAAGATTGATCCTAAGACTGCTCTTTCACTACCATAATATTTTAGGCAATTAATTTACTTTGTCGGCCGGGCGCGGTGGCTCACGCTTGTAATCCCAGCACTTTGAGAGGCCGAGGCGGGCGGATCACGAGGTCAGGAGATCGAGACCACGGTGAAACCCTGTCTCTACTGAAAATATAAAAAAAAAAAAAAAATTAGCCGGGCGTGGTGGCGGGCGCCTGTGGTCCCAGCTACTCGGAGAGGCTGAGGCAGGAGAATGGCGTGAACCCAGGAGGCGGAGCTTGCAGTGAGCTGAGATCGCGCCACTGCACTCCAGCCTGGGCGACACAGTGAGACTCCGTCTCAAAAAAAAAAAAAAATTTACTTTGTCATCTAGTAGCATCACTACAAGCACTTTGTGTGTATGCTTACATAGATGGGATCTTATACACACACACGGGTACATACATACATGAGTGTGTGTGCAAGTGTGCACATATTTTCTCATTCAATTGCTACAGACTTCAGCTGTTCCACAGAGGCTTTCCATAATCTGGCTTCTCCCAACCCACCTTTCTCATGCCTTCCCCAAAACAACATATCAGTACAGGTTCAACCCAAATGAACATTCTAGTGGAAAGTTAATACTGAGAAGCATTGTTCTGATTTCTAAGCAGCTTAAAGACAAAGACACTGTTAGGTAAGGCTTGTAAGTGATTTACAGTGCCAACACTATCTCTCTTCCTCCTTCCCGACTTCTCCTTTTTTTCAAAACCTGTGCCAGATCGTGATGGGGTAGGATGGCAGATACTTTGGGTTTAAATTCATAAAGTTATTTTGAAAGTTGTTTAGGGGATAGCAAATTGCCCCCTTTTTGGTTTATTCCAGGCTTGGTGGACTGATGTGTTTAGAAGACAAGGCTTATCCCACTGTTCATGGATCTTGAATGTCTAGGTTGATGACCCTAGTTGGTTAAAATATGATGTTGTTCTAACAAGCTCAATCACTCTATTGGCCAATAAGATTCCTGGTAAGAAAAATTTCACTCCTTGACTCCAGCTGGAGTGCATACGTAAAGAGAAGAAAGAGTTTTACACTGATGGAGAAATACAATCACCACCCCTGGATCAACAGTCAGACTTAAATAGCAAATGTGGCATCGGTTCCAAAGCTCTGTGATTTTCCTATACTGAAAGAATTCTCCCGACCACAGAGGAGCCTAACAATGCAGTCATCAGGGTCTCTAACAGCACTGACACACTGGATGTTAATTACAATGTGATTGCAACTTCCTTCCCAGACACTCCAGTGTACTACTTTCCTCCTTTACAGCCTCTCTTCTAACTGCCAATAAAATAGTCTTCATGAGCTCAGCTGCAGCACAGATAAGCCTGACAAAAGGTTCCGAGGTTGGCATTTGCAAAATCGCATGAGCATATAATTGCAGTACTCTCTCCCCATTTTGGATGGTTCACCTTCAGCAGGCTGTCAAACTTGAATCCTGTTTATTTTATCAGATGCCTGGAGCATGGAGTCATTCAACTTCTTATTGCTAAATCTTTGTTTTTCTTCTAAACTTTTGTATTCAAGGGACTGATAAGACTTCCTAGGTTGTGAAAGAAAGAAGCCAATTTTCTAAACACATAAATAAAAATGTAATTTGATCTTGCTCTAACATACAAATAATTTCAATTAGTCAAGCTTTTAATGTCTTTCCTGTGTTTGCTGGGAGAAGTCTCCCAAGTGGCTCTGGTAGAGGGAGACAGAAAAAAAGCTAGACAATTAATTGCTCTTTGAGCTAAAGCACTTCTTTATGTTATTACAGGAAAAGTCAGAACTCAACTGTCTTGGTACTGAATTAAGAAGAATCTTACCTTCTCGTCGATCATTTCTAAGAACTCGCACTTTCTCAATTTTCCCCAAGAGAGCCCCGTCCTCAGCTAGGAGAAGAAAAGAAGCAGAGCATTTTGAACCTGGAGTTCATAAAGGGCTTTGCATTCAACCATAGCATTCTCAATCATCTAAGGGCCGATTATCTCCTTGGGGCATCACAGAGGCACCTCTTCTTTCTGTGAATCTGATTTCTGGCTTGTTCACGCCTCATTAGCACCCCCACTACAGGAAGACTGGTGCCCAGAGAAGAGCCAGACACAGGGATAAAATCAGTGTCGGTACTCACGATCATTGCTGTAGTCATCCACCAAGATGATTTCTTTTATGAGATGGGGCGGGCTTTTCTTAAGCACGCTAAGAAAAGACAAGAAGATAAAGTTTATAGATCTTTAAGGGGTATAAACTTTTAGCCTGGGGTAGAAAATTCTCATATGTTGGTCCTAACCCTTGGTTGGAGGAACTACACACCACGCCCTGTGCTGAGCAGTTGGGAGACCCTGTCTGCAGCCCCCACTGACAGCCCTGGTCTGACTGTGCCTGGGACACAGCTAATGTCTTAACACCTCCGACAGGTAATGCATCTTCTGGCCTCACCTGACCACGGTCCTCAGCAGGGCTGACCTGGCTTCATTGTGAAACGTGATCACCACGCTGGTGGCCGGCAGATCCACCCGCCACTGCTTCCGCTGACACCTGCAGGAAGAGAAAGATGGTCCTCTGAACAATGACCCCCAGAGCAGCCACAGCTTGCTTAGCCCTTGAGAGAACAGGCAGACCGACCAACTGGGATGGACATGCTATGATTAACTTGTTATCTGCAGAAGTTCCTGGCCTGTTCTGAGATGAACTGCCAACGGGACATAAGGAAACAGAAAAACACAACCGGAGTTACGTTCTGAGAGATGAACAATTTCGGCAAAAAGTAACATATTGAGAACATCTTTCTAACACGTTAAAAAGAAGTGTTTTAAAACAGTGAAATCCCATTTCTACTCTCAAGCAGATACACCTCTAGAGATGCGCTTTTCACAATTTGCAGTCGTAATTTCTGAAGGGCAGAACCAATTGTGCGCCACTGCTCTTTTCTTGTTTTCTACATTGCCTACAACAAACATGTGGTACTCCGGTGATATTTGGAACTTGGCTCTCACCATGAACAGCAGACCCACTGGAGGTTTTCTCTTCCTGGGACAGCAGGGATGCATGTCCCTTGCCCTGGAAGGCCATCCCCAAATACCCCAAAGGGCAGTGGTGAGATGAAGATGGGGAGATGGAGTGAGGGTACAGTCAATGGGACCCTCAGCCTGCCTGAGCTCTCCTCTTCCAGCAGTAGGGAAGAACCCTGGGATCACCTCTGCACAGAAGCTGATTCGGAGGCCAGACCTACAAAGCAGGGGCAGATTTCAACATGGCACCTCTCAAATTTGAGCTCTACAGACAGACACAAGACCAGAAGAACAGTAAGTAGCTTTTTTTTTTTTTTTTTTTGAGACAGGGTCCAACTCTGTCACCCATCCCAGAGTGCAGTGGCATGTTCATAGCTCCCTGCAGCCTTGAACTCCTGGGTTCAAGTGATGCTCCTACCTCAGCCTCCCAAGTAGCTGGGATTGCCACCACATCCAGCTATTTTTTTGATTTTTTGTAGAGATGGGGGTCTCACTCTGTTGCCCAGGCTGGTCTCGAAATCCTGGCTTCAAGCAATCCTCCCACCTCAGCTTTCTAAAGTGCTAGGATTACCGGCATGAGCCACTGTGCTCAGCCAGAATAGCTATTTAAAAAAACAGCTGATAGCTATAGGTGGAAGATGCTAAAGTATCATACACTAGAAATAAGCAGTAAAGGTTTACCGGGCTCAGCAGAACCCATCAGGAGGAACCCTTCAAAGCAGGGTCTACAGACTTGAAGAGCATCCTAGTAAAGAGCAATGTTCCCAGGGAATCCTGAGAGAACAACACACCTGGGCAGGACTGACAGCCCGTGAGGACTTCTGGAAACACTTAATTTCTGGTTTGACTGCATTCAGAGTTACTAAATTGGTAATACTACTGATACCAGCTTGGAAAACAGGCTTTGGTTTCAGAAAAACAGTTCTTAAATGGTGATGTTGATGCCCTGTGGTCTTGAGGATGAACAGTCTTGCCTGTGAGGTGGCAAGAGGGGCCTGTTTGTCTGTCCCATGCCAAGGTTTCCTCCATGCTGGCATTTATTATCTGCACAATGTTCCTGCAACTCTAGCAGTTAAACATACTGCCACCAGAATTGAAGCAGCAGAAAATCTTTGTTGGGGCTCAGAAAATGATACCCCAAATTATATTGCTTTGGCATGCTGAGTGCTTTGAACGAAGGAGATTCACAGACCTCAGAAATAAGCCTCAGAACCAAGGTCTCTCTCTGACCTTCTCCTCCCCAACCCCTCCAACTTCCCTTCAGAAGCACAGGGAGGGACTTTGTCTCAAGTTCTCTTATCTGACTGAGGGAAGTTCATCCAGAAGATGTGCAATTGTCTTGGACCCCCTCTCTGGAATCTACGTTAGCCAGAGATTAACTCATATAGCAGAAGAAACTAAAAGCCCACACCAAGACCCTACTCTTGGAGAGACTTTTCACTTATTCTTTCAATTATTCTTCTAAAGGCTGTCACCTGATTTATCTGCATGATAAAATAACCTCTGTTCACAATAGAGTTCTGCCCCTCACCTTCCCATAACTTGTCACCACCTCCCTGAGACCCTGGAGGAAATTTGTTCCAGGCTATTGTCTGCATTTCCATCCTAATCATCTCCCCTAAACATCATTTACTCTTCTAAAATTGCCTACATCCCTCATTTGCCTCTCCCCTATGCAGAGAGTATTTAAGCTTCAACCATCTGGCCCTTCTTTGAGTCTCATATTTTGTGTGGCTCCTGTGCACATTTGCACATTAATAACAAATTTATTAATCTATTGTTAGTTTATTTCAGTTGACATAAAGATTCAAACCTTCAGATGGGGAGTGAAACATTCCCTTAACTCTTCTGCTTTCCAGGGAACCAACACATTAAAAAAAAAATTTTTTTTTTTTTTTTTTTGAGATGGAGTCTTGCTCTTTTCACCCAGGCTGGAGTGCAGAGGCACAATTTCGGATCACTGCAACCTCCGCCTCCCGGGTTCCAGCGATTCTCCTACCTCAGCCTCCCGAGTAGCTGGGACTACAGGCGCCCATCACCATGCCTGGCTAATTTTTGTATTTTTAGTAGAGACGGGTTTTTGCCATGTTGGCCAGGCTGGTCTCGAACTTCTGACCTCGTGATCTGCCTGCCTCGGCCTCCCAAAGTGTTGGGATTACAGGCGTGAGCCACTGTGCCTTGCCCTAATATAAGCCCACTGTAGCTCTTAATATTGTTTATCAGAGCCATGAATTATCTGCCCCCAAAATTAGAGATAATATCTCAGATGGGAAATCAGTGGACAAAGGAGACAGATTAAAAATATATATATTTGGAACTCAGCCATCGCTAAAAACATTTAAGGAGTTAAGAACTGAAGTGGATGGTCTAGCAGCTGCCAAACAATGACCAGCAATTCCACAGGAATGGCTGTACCTTCAGAGAAAGTGTTCAACAGACACTCGTTTTCCCTCGTGACTACTTCAGAGAAGCGAATTTTGAAAATAAACATGAAAAGCAGTGCAATTAAAAAGCAATTAGGTCAGAATCACAAAATGGGCTTCTTTTATTATAGTTATTGTTTTAATTAATCATGAGAAATTGCATAATATACTAGTTTTTTGGGGGAAACTGTTCACCGTTGTCTGGGGGGAAAATGCAGTCAGGAATTAATATCATACCTCATTAGAGCTCCTGACAGTTAAGTCTTTCCTGACAAGTAGACTGATAGGTTGGTTTTTCTTTCTTTTTTCAAATTTTAAGAATTAGCAGATTGTTAGATTAAGGAAGTGAGAATCTGCAAGACTTCAACTGTAAACAAATTACCAAAGAATGTCCTTCCCAAGAACTCAATCTGTAATGCTAATGAAATAAGGCCTCCGCATTAGGAGACAGCTATCCTCTGCAATTAGGACCCACTTAAAACAGCGGGAATTGCTGAGCTGAGCAGACCTAGGTTGAATGACTTACTGAACATGGGCTTATGCAGCTATAGGAGAATTTAAAAAGAGACATAAGGCAGCATTTTTTCATGCTAAATCATAGTAAACGGAACCGATCCAATCACACCCTATTCTCTCGTTTTCCTTTTCTCTGCAGGAAGCCTCATCTTCCAGGAGCATTTGGAAGTCTCACGGGGCTCTGGAAACGTTTTTCAGAACACGCAGAGCTGCTGCATTCGTATCATTTTATTAAAATTCATCTACATATTCATAAGGCATCCATTTTTGCTAGGAACTGGCATTCAGGAAACTTAAGAGGGATCCCATTTTTAAGGCAAAGAGAGATAAAAAGTAAAAACTAAGAAGTATTTTACATCTCAGAGTTAGAGTGAGTGTGTATGTATATGAATTTAGATAATAAGTCCTCACATTGAGCCAAGAAGGTGGGGTCGGCTTGAAAAATGTCTTTAAAAAGAAAAAGAATAAATTTTGTATTTAAAGAGCCATATCCCTGCCAACCAGTCTTCACTACTCCAGAGCTAGTGAAAGAACACCCAATATAGTAACTCAACAGGGGAGCTGGCTGCCAGGGGCACTTTCATACTTGAGCTTTCTTTGGGAATTGAGTAGAAACTGTAGTTTATTTGAAGTCAGCAGCAGGAACAGTGTGCAGTAAGGTTTGCTCTACCAGACGACGCAGGCTAGAAGCAGTGACTCTGAGAAGAGTGGGCAGGGTTTCGGGCTGACTTTGTGGGCTCAAGTTCACTTGAGTGTCCGAGGCTCTGGAAACTTCCTGTTCAGTAAAATGGAGGCTTTAAAAACTGGACATGTAAAGATCTGTTTTAAGAATCCTTTATTTAGCTTTAAATTTCTCTGAGATTAGATGGCTTTCAGTACCTGAACTCTTGGTTAGCTGGAAATGGAAAAAACTGGTGAATCTAAACAACCACATTGTATAGACAGTCTCTCAGGGTGGAAGAATGACTCTGTCTTTAGGGCAGATGTTATACCTGGGCTTGATCAAGACATTGATGAAATAACCAAACACAAGCTCTTTGGACTGGGAAGCTCCAGCTTCTGTCGAATAACACAGAAGGCTGTTTCACGGTGTGGGGAGGAATAAAGAAATAGGTTTCCTTCTCTATCCCGGGCAGGCCATGCCCCACCCTCACCCCCGTGACCTAGTGTTTTTGCAAAGGGCCCTTGGTAACCTTGGTTACTGTGTAATGTGTGACAACTAACATCACTCCTCATCTGTGAAAATGGCCCTTACAATCTTGCCTGATTATTGGGAACACCAAATAAAAACGTGTGAAAAAGGACTCTGAAAACTGTCAAGGTCACTTTAATGAATACAGGGTTATAATCTGCATTTGGCAGCTGTGTGTCAATGGTGACTGGGAGGTCAGAGTGGAGCTTTCTCTAGCAACTTGGAGAGGCAGCCGATGAGACAGGCTCTGAGACATCTTCCAAGTCCACACACAGCAGCGGCTCCAAGTAGAGAATACACTGTCAGTTAAAGGGACAAGGGTTCCCAGCCCTGCAAGAAGGGCTCAGTAGATGGAAAGGTGGGAGAAGATGGAGAAACATATTTAAATAAACTCTCTTTAAGGAGAGTTCAAGAACCTCTACAAGGCCCAGAGAGGGGATGTAGCCAACAGTAAGATCACCCTTCCTATGAGATAGCCACGAAGACCAAACAGAGGGTCATGGGAAAGAAAAATTCCTAGATGAATATGCACCATCTCCCTGAATTGCCCTTGTAATTCAGATTTTGTAAGGAAAATACTACACAACTTAACTGATTATTAAGTTAGCATTAGTTTATGCCTATACAAAGACAGGATTCTATCACGGAAGAGATGGGGAATAGATACTTTCAAAAATAAAAAAGGAAAGTTATAAACAATGCCAAGCCTCCGCAGGCACTTTCTGGGTATCCAGGGCTAAGGGGCATGCTCAGTTCCTCCCTGAAGCAGGCAGGCACTTCCAGTGGAGTCCCTCTAAGGGAGTTGTGTGTTCTGATCAGGACTGGAGTCCTGTGTAGGAGCCAATCTGCTGGCAATGGGGCTCCGAAATGCTGGCCTCCACAGCAGCTACGTCTAACTGCGTGTCTATGAGCAGGCATTTGGGCTGTGGCTCAGGTTCCCGTGGAAAAACTCCAGGACAAACAACACGAGGACCATGCAAGGTCGCGGTATTTCCAAAGTCCTGATTACTGTGCTATGTATTTACAAATTATCATATTGGCAGTCTGGATACATTCAATTTGTAAATTGAGTCTGAGTCTGCCCCTGAGATACAAATCTAGTTTTCATCTGCAGGCAAAAAACTAAGAAAAAAAAAAGTTTCTGGGTTTGCAAAGCTGAGGGGCAAGTCTTAGACTGCAACAAATTCACCAAGGCAATGAGCCTCCTGTGGCCTCTTGGCAGCAACTGACATCACTGTGTGTTTAAGTGCGTAAAATATTTCATGCATAAAATTTAGAGATATTATAGAAGCATCCATGTACCACTCTGCTTGCCAAGTCTTAATATCTTGCAATACTGGCCTTTGATTAAAAAAATTTTAAATAAAATGACACATGACAGGATGACAGGTAGTAATGACAGCCCTTACCTCAATCCTCATCTTCCCCAGGGGCAATCACTATCTTGAATTTGGTGCTTCATTGTTACTATGTGTATTTTAAACAAACTACCCATGTACGTATTCATAAGTTATACCGAGCATTTGTCTGCATCTATTCGAAGCTTGCAGGGATGGCACTGTGCTGTGACTTGCTGTTTTCACTTTTTGGGAGGTGCATCTGTTCAGACACACACAGCTCTATTTCATTCACTCTCACTGCTACACTGCTTTCCACTGTAGGGAGGAACACACCACATGTCATCCCTTTTCTGCTGATTATCAATTCTCTCTATTAGAAACAATGCTGCAGTGGACACTGTCTTTTTACACAGCAGAGAAAGTTTCTCTGCATTATTTACCCACAAGTAGGACTACTTGTCATACATTATGAACCTCTTCAACTTGACATAGCCATCTTAATCTCAAGTGGCTGGACCTAGTGTCACTCCTGCCCAGACCTGCATGAGATCATACTGCTCTGTATTCTCACCATCCCTAGGTATCACCATGTTTTAAAATTTTGCCAACCAGATTGGTATGAAGTAGTCATCATTTTAACTTTCATGTACCTGATTACTAGAGAGGCCATGTATCATCTTATATGCTTAGAAGCTGACTGGATGGTTTCTGCTGTTAACTGTCTATTCATGTTCTTTGTCCATTTTTTTGATTAGGTTTTACCTACTATTTGGCTGTAGGAATTTATATGCTCTGGACATTATCCTTTGTCAACCAGATGCACTGCAAAAATCCCTGTGGCAGATGCTTTAATTTTGTTTATGATGCTTTTTGTCAAACCTACTTTTGAATTTTGAGTTTTCAAACTGTGACCCTGGGGTAACAATGTTTAGGAAAAGCTTTCTTAACTGAAGGTCATTAATATATTGTTGTTGTAAATTTTCTTTCAAATGTTTAAACTTTTACAAATACTTTTAACAGGTTATATATCTTTCATGAATATTGAAGGATTATGTATATCCATGTATATCATGGAGAAAATTACAAAACATAAGTGAAGGACATTTAGAAGTGCCCAGTATTATAGAAATATTAGCTTTCTTCAAACTAATCCATAAATTCAGTGAAGTGTCATGCAGGGTTTTTTCATGGAACTTGAAGAGCTTATTAAATTTATCAGGAAAAGCAAATGGTCACAAATATCCACTGGAGTCTTGAAGAACAACACATAGTAGGGCAACATGCCTGAGGAACCATGAAGCGTTACTGCAGAGCCACAGTGATTAAAGCAGCGTGGTATAGGTGCGGGGTTACACACACAGATGACCAGAACAGAAAAGGATGTAGACAAGTTCCATGCTATCCTTCATATATAGATGAAAGAGATGTATAATCTCCTTTTTTTCTGTGTAGATAATCCATTGTCCCAGCATGATTTAATAGTTCATTATTTCATCACTGATTAGTAATGCCACTGCTGTCATGCCAAATACTTATTTATGTCTACATCCGTTTCTGTTCTGGTCATCTATGTGTGTAACCCTGCACCTGTACCATGCTGCCTGAATGAATGTGGCTCAGCAGTAACTCTTCATGGCCCCTACTAGGCGATGTTCTTCAAGACACCAGTGGATATTTGTGACCATTTGCTTTTGCTGATGAATTTAAGAATCAGCTCAAGTTCCATGAAAAAACCCCGCATGACACTGCACTGAATTTATGAGTTAATTTGAAGAAAATTAATATTTCTACAATATTGGATATTTTAAAATATCCTTCAGTTATGTTTTATAATTTTCTCCATGAAAGTCTTGCACATCTTTGGTTGCATTTATTCCTCCGTATCTAACAGTTCTGCTTGCTACAGTGAAAGGAGTCTCTTTTCCTATTACATTTTTGAATTGGCCATTCCTGATACCGGTTTTTGTATGTGGACTCTGTATTCAACACCTCACTGCGCTCTCTTATTTGTTCTGATAGTCAGTTTGCAGGTTCTCTTAGATTTTCCACAAATCAATACATCTACATTCTGTCCCTGTCTTTCCACTCCTTACACATCTTGTGATTCTTAAGATGGCAGTGATTATGGCCTGCAACACAATATACAATTTTTAAAAGTGGTAAAAAACAACCTTGCCTTGATCCTATCTTTAAATTGAACACAAGTAGATTTTTATCATTAAGCTTTGTGTTTGCCATAGATGTTTTACAGATGCCTTTCATCAGGTGAAGGAAACTCCCTCACAAGTGCTGAGTTTCACTGTTTTCCCTCCTGCATCCATTAATATGACCTACAGCTATCCTCCTTTAATTCACTGAGAAGATATATTACATTATTTTCTGATATTCAATCATTTTTGCATTCCTAAAATAAACTGTTCTTGGATATGGATATATATATAGCTGTATTTGATATATAGCTGTATATATATATGGATATATATTTATAGCTGTATTCGATTTGCTAGTATTTGGTTTAGGATTTTCTGAGTCTATAACCATAAATTGAACAATTTGCTGTTCTTATACTTTCTTTTTCTGGTTTCATAGCTAGGTACTGCGGAAGGAAATAGGGTAGCTTTCCTCCTTCTCTATTCTCTAAAATAGTCTGGGTTTTATGCAAACCCATTTGAGCTTTGCGAAATTTTGAGAAGGCAAATTTTTTATTGCTGAAAATTTCTTTTGATGGTTTGCACTTATTCATTTTTTTTTATTTCTTAAGAGATTTTGGTAACTTAAATTGCCCTAGAAAATTATCAATTTCATGTAAGTTTCAAATTTATTTGCATAAAAGTATACTTCTAATTTTCTTATGATCTTAGTTACATCTGCTTTTTCACACCTAATATTAATGTTTCTTCTCTATTTTTGTTAATCAGCATTTTTAGAGATTTATATTTTTTAAAGATGAAGCTTTATATAGTACTCTCCACTGGATTTTTAGTTCATTAATTTTTTCTTTTACTTTCCTTATTTCCTTCCTTCTGCTTTCTTTAGGTTTACACCCTGCAGTTTTTTCCACCTTCTTCAGTCACGGAGTGATCTCTCAGCTACCCTACATAAGGAAAAATGTTAAAAATCCAAGCAAATTCTACAGCTGGAGAAACACAGGCAGTTTTCTCAACCATGAGATGGGTGAGTGAAATGGGGAGGGGGAGAAATGTCCGCGGGTGCGATGACTGGCTCCCCTAACTTTGGGAGGAGAGTGGCGAGGCCCCTGCCTCTGAGCCAGGTCAAGGCACCTGCCTCCGCATGCGTTCGGAAAGATGGAGCAGCCCAGGGAGCCCTGCAGCCACTTGGACCTGTCTTTCTCCAGCCAACACAGCACCTGAAAGTCTGCGAGTCTCCATGTGCATCCATTAGCCAGGTGAGATGAGCCAAGAGAGCCTGTGGGGGCATTAAATTAGCCAGCAGGGCCAGAAGTTTTAAAAATCAAAGGAATATATTAAAATGGATTCTGTCGCTTGCTAGCCCGTCTCCCCATTCATATACAGATATTCGGTGGCAGGGGGAGGGTGTTAGCACCTCAGGATGCTGGGATTAAGGCTCTGGACACAGCTGGTGATGCAATAGAGGCGGTGAATGCCTTCTGTTTCCTTGCCCTCATCCACAGAAAATGTTTACGCCATTCCCATTTCAAGGGAAAGAAAAGGGCAGGAAGGTCTGTTGTTTCAGTGACCATCCTGGCAGCCTGATGCAGCTGCCCATGGACACAGAATGGACACAGAATGTCCATATATGCCTCTGCTGTGAAGTTGGGGCTCCAGCCAGGCTACAGCCAACCGCAGGCTGGGCACATGCTCCTCATTCAGGATTCTGATTTGCTTCTGTGGTAAGGGCAGTTGCTTTAAGGCCACAGACTTCTGATTATCACAAAGCTCTTACAGTTTAGTGAGCATAAGACTCATTTATGGAGCTTATGAAAATGAACATGCCTAGGCCCTGCCTGCTTCTCCCATCCCATTCTGAATAAGTAGGTCTGGGTGATACCTGGGAATCTGAATTCGAAAAGGCCCCTCAAGGCAAGGCTTATACAGGTTGCTCTTAGACCTCATTTTAAGAAACACACAGAAAAGTGAGAGGTGTTATTAGTGAAACAGTTCTCTAATATGGAGCCATAATTAGACTCACCTGGAGAACCTGAATTAGACCTGGAACTCTGGTATGGACCATATAGCACAGAGATTAAAAAACAAAATTCAAAACAAAAAAAAACCGCTGCCTCCTCCAGATTTTGATTTCCCATTCCCCCTCTCTACCACAATCTGACCCCCATGAAGTGGCCCAGCCCACGCTGTGTTCCTCAAAGTCTACCATGACTATGAAGCCTAACAGAGAGAGAGTCAAGGCTAAGCCACTGGGAATAAGGCCCAACATGACCAGGCTGAAAATAAGATCTAGCCCAAGCTGGAGTCTGGATCCACCACAAGGCAGAAGGGGCCACTGGAAACAGGCCCTCCTCAGCCCAACCCCAAACTGGGCTGGGGATCTCTCAACCTCAGGGCACTTCCACGAGGGCCCATCCCAAACAAGACGCTCAGCTTCACATTTTCAAGATGTGTTGCTATGGAGTCTATAGAAAGTCTAGGCAGGCTACTGGATAGAATGTAAACTGGAAATGGAAGCCAAAAAAAGGAAAATGGAAAAAAGTTCACTAGCTGTTGTATAATGTTCATTTAACTAAAACATGCCCTTAATAATCCTCCAAACAGTGATAATGGCGTAATATTCCACCAAATCCACTAATTTCTGATTAGTCCTAATAGCTACAGAGTTTATTTCTATAGAGGTCTTTCAAAACTAAACAGAACCACATCCTAAGACATTAAAAAACCTCTGCAGGACCTCTGTGAAATCAAGCTTCTCAAAAATCTGGTCGGCAGGAGATTTGAATAAGCTCCATTAATCACCTTAGGTTTGTCTCACTTTGAAATTCTTTGTCTAAAATAGCTTTCTTGAATACCGCAGGCTTTTGCATTCTGCAATGCATAGGAGTCAGAAGCATGTTCTAAAACAAAATGTTTATCCTCCCTGTGACACAGGAAACTCAAGCCTATCATATTTACTGTACTCCCTTTGAAGTCCTCTAATTCCATTGAAAAGCCAAGGGTTCCAGAGGCAAAAAACACGCACACACACTCAGGCCAAGCGGAGAATCTAAAAGCACGCTCCTCGCTCACCAAACACTCTACGCTTCGGCACCGGCCACAGAAAATGCTGCCCAGAATACGTGAGTATTCTCCAACAGAAGGGGAAAAACATTAGGTTTCCCCTTGAAGCTTTCAGCAAGCCATCGTTTGATGGAATAAAAATGTTTTTTCATTCAAAGAGCACCATTTGCCCTTTATTG
The DNA here is from genome assembly GCF_009828535.3 of Hylobates moloch. Taxonomy (NCBI): domain Eukaryota; kingdom Metazoa; phylum Chordata; class Mammalia; order Primates; family Hylobatidae; genus Hylobates; species Hylobates moloch. The sequence goes on along the minus strand of NW_026652293.1, from coordinate 62,898,644 downwards.
CCTCCAGTTTTACAGACACTACATTTTAGCTGAAAACTTTTCAAGAGTCAAGAGCTATTGAAAGTTGAGAAAATAACAGCCCTGGATGAAGCCATCTGAACTCTCTCGTCATGCCCTCCAAGGGCTCCACTTCAGCTGCCAGGTCCCACTCACCATTTAAGGCTAGAGTCATTTCAGAGAGACTAAATTATTATTGTCCTTTAAACTTTCATTCCTCCTGATGCCAGGGGACAAGCTGCCTTTTCTGGATGGAGGCTCACGCTCCTCATCAGACAATGTGAACACTGCACATTCCATTTCTTCCCTCTTGCTACTCCCCTGGGACAAGTGGCACACTTGGTCCTGCTAGAGTAACTCCAGTAACTCCCTCTGCCTCCTGGTGCCCACCATTGTCCTCTTGGATACGTGAGCTCTGGTTTCCAAGCTGTCTGAGGGTTTAGTTTTTACTTCCATTGTTCCATGAAGAGATGTGCTTTTATTTTTATCTGCTCTGCCTGTCTCAAAGTGGTGACTCCTTTAGAGCATCCTTCTTAGGGGTTATTCAGGCAGTTGGTTTTCTTTCCTACCCTACTCTTGCAGTTCTCCCCACAAAACCTGGGCCAGATAATGGAGTCTGTGTGACCACTGAGCAGTTCTGATTGTCCCAAGTGGACAGGAGAAAAGCTTAAGTTCTGTGGAGGGTGACATTTTAGGGCACCACTCTTTTCAGATGCACTGAATTGCTCTGTTTTGGCCTGTGGTTAAAAAGACTGACTTTTCGGCTAGGCACAGTGGCTCACGCCTACAATCCCAGCACTTTGGGAGGCCGAGGCAGGAGGATCACCTGAGGTCAGGAGTTCAAGACCAGCCTGGCCAATATGGTGAAACCCCATCTCTACTAAAAATACAAAAATTTGCCCGGTGTGATGACAGGTGCCTGTAGTCCCAGCTACTTGGGAGGCTGAAGCAGGAGAATCGCTTGAACCTGGGAGGCGGAGGCTGCAGTAAGCAGAGATCACACCACTGTACTCCAGCCTGGGTGACAGAGTAAGACTCCGTCTCAAAAAAAAGTAAATGAATAAAATTAAAAAAAAAAATGGCTAAGAGTCTATTAAACTTTAGACCATCAGTTTGGCTTAAAAATCAAAATATATGCTGTTACAAAAGATAAACGATAAACCTAAGACAAAATGGCATCCAAAAAAGAAAAAAAATCAATAAAATACAAAAATGTATCAAGAGTAAGTGAAATAAAATAGGAGATTAACATTTATGCAAAGCAAAATGTATGGCAAAAAAAGGAAAACTTGTTCAAGGACAGCCTGGGCAACAGAGTGAGAGCCCATCTCTATTAAAAAAAAAAAAAGAAAAACAAATAAAATGGGGTAATTTTATGTCAATAAGGGTATAATCCATGAATATATATCTTCTAAGCCCCTCATGCTTAGAAATAAGCAGAAACTCCTAGCACTGTAATGTGAGTTTCAAATGCTTTTGTCAATAACAAAGGTTTTGAATGTAATCAATCAGGTTGGTTGAACATGTATATTTGAAATTGGAAATGAGTATAGATGTTACTAGCCTTTAAAAAATACCCATCAAATATTCATAGAAATGAGAAGTAAAGATTGCAGCCTCTGGGGGCAGGCTGTTGTTTAGACCTCACCACAGCCTGGTTAATGGGACAAGTTCTGTTTCTCTAACTATCAAATCTTAGTAACAATAACAACAGTACTACGCCTCATAGGGTTGCTGTGAGAATTAAATGAGTAATGCGTGTAAATTGTTTAGTATAGCACTTGGAACAAAAATCTCAATTAAAGCTAGCTACATCTCATGCCCAAAGTAAAACCCTCCATATATGCAAAATAGTAAAATTATAAAGTTGTAACGTCTGACTCCACAGCAATAAAGTGAGGGGAAAAAAATCTCCAATGACCTAAGTTTAAAAAGATAAAAAGAAAAAAAAATCAGTTTCTTACCATTTTGAAACTCTTTCCTAAATAAGCAATGTACCAAAAAAGAAACCAAAAACAGAATTCCAGAGTGGTGAGAAATAATAATAGTGGTCATTTACAAGTAGGTTTAAAAATAACCAAAATTATCACACTATATTTTGTATTATGAGATTCAGCCAAAGCTGCACTCAGAAACCAGTTAAGTAGACATAAAGTAAACATTCAACATTCAACTCTCATGGGGCGGGGGAGTGCAGAGGAAAGCAGAGGGAACAGGCAGACATGAATGCATTAAAGAGAAAAGCACGGAGGCCGAGGTGGGCAGATCACGAGGTCAGGAGATCGAGACCATTCTGGCTAACATGGTGAAACCCCGTCTCTACTAAAAATACAAAAAATTAGCCGGGCGTGGTGGCAGACACCTGTAGTCCCAGCTACTCAGGAGGCTGAGGCAGGAGAATGGCGTGAACCTCGGAGGCGGAGCTTGCAGAGAGCTGAGATCGCACCACTGCACTCCAGTCTGGGTGACAGAGACTCTGTCTCAAAAAAAAAAAAAAAAAAAAAAAAAAAAAGAGAAAAGCAGTGGAATGTATATAAAACCCTAGCACTTGATGTCAAGGATGAAAAGAAGAAAGAAGTAAGGAGGAGAAACCAGAGACACATCACTGGCATTTTTAAAGAAGAAAAAAATGAAAAGTTTATAATTAAGATTTAAGTGCATATACATATAACACTATGCCAATAAATTTGAAAATCCAAATGAAATTTATTATTTTGGGAAGATATAAATCAAATTAATTCAAGTAAAACATAGAAAAACTGAACACATGTCAATATTCATGGAAGAATTTTAAAAGGTTATCAAAGGATTACTGTAATTAAAATAAAAATAGCTCTAAGTTTAGATGACTTTGAAAGGTGAGCTCCAAGAAACAAATAACTCCTTTGCAAATCAGTTTTTCTGAAGCATCTAAAGAAATTTAGGAATTTGTTCTAAATTCATTTTACAAAGTTAACATTATCTTGAAGCCAAAGCTAGATGAAGGAAGGAAGACGGGAGGGAGGAGGAAAAGAAGGCAGGCAGGCTGGCCGGCCACAGATACTTTCGGCTATGAATCTTCATTCAAAACCTAAAATAAAGCAGTAGCCAAACTCAGCAATATATTGAATAAATTCTGGTACATTTTCAGAACCAAATAACACACTGTCATCTCAAATTGCATTTCCTTTTAAATGAGTAAGCAAAGAGGTTATTCAAAAATATTCATCCCAACATTAACATTAAAAAGGAAAAGAATCTAGCAGTCCATTACCAGAGAGCTAGCTAAATAAACATAAAATGGGATATACACAGCTTTTAAAAAGGAAAGTTATATATTTAACAGTCCTAGAAAATATTTCCTACGTATTACTGAATGAAAAAAAGTAGGCAGGCAAGCAGCAAATACAGTGTCATTTTATTGTCATTGTATTTATAGAAAATGACATACATTGAACATCAGAGGGTATAAGACAAATTAGGAAGGACATTCACCAGACAGCAGACAATGTGAAGCTTTCAGATTTTTTTTCCTGTGTACAACAAACATGTATCTACTTTTAAAAAGCTTTTTCTTTAAAGCAAAAACCAGTTTTGAGTAATTCAGTGTATTTAAAGAAAGGAGAAGTTGGGGAGTTCATGAGGTTGTTAACAGCCCACTGCATAGACCATTAGCATCTAGGTGAAACACAGACCAATTCAGAGATTTTAGCTAATATTTGGCCAAGATAAGCTTTGCCAACAATAGAAGGCAGATCATTACTATCACCATCACATCATACCATGATTTCCTTAGGGCGGGTCTGATTAAGCCCAAGAATGGACCAACCCTAACAAAAGTGCCTTCGTTGGATGGCACCACCATGCACTGGCCTCCAGGGGATGCCTCTTTGCAGATAGGATTCTACAGTCAACTGGGTTAACTGAGTGATTCCATAAAAGCAGCTACCAAGAGAGATCTAGTTCAGCCCAGTCAGCACGTGGTGACGGTGAATGAGTGGCAAAGTCTACCAGGAGCTATGCTGGGTGCTAACCAATCTCAAGGGCAACCTGTGCACTAGAGGCCCTGCAGGATATCAAGCTGAAGACCATCTCGGGAGTTTCAACTCCCTTTATGCCCTGTCCCCCTCATCTATAGCATGGCAACCCAAAAGTAGGCTCTGGTGTCTTCAGGACTGGCTGTTTATCATGTGGCAGCAGACTCAATGGTACTCTTCTTTATTTACCTAGCGAGGGTCCATAATTCCTAATCTTTGATTCCAACATTTAAAAAAAAACACCTTGGAAAAATATCTGTATCCTATTTGGTGGCAAAGCCTGTCCCGACCTGAATTATGTGGCAGTAAAACCTGACCTGATGTCTGTTCTCCTGATTTATCCCACTTGGTATGCATATGCATGTTTTGCTGCAAAAATATTAGTGTGTTTGATTACAAGGTACTGTCTCAAGATTAAAAACATTATTTTACAAATTGTGTACATATCATTAATAGCCCTCTAGTTTTTTTTAACAATCTGAATTCTCTAAGAATTTAAGTGAGGAATTAGAGAACTGTCTAATTACAGATAGTCTCTGCCCCAAAGCAGCTTACGAAATACCTGGAGAAATCATGCACAGCTACAAAACAAGAAGGCCCAGGCACAGAGGCTCTGGTTGGGGGTGGCAAGGTCTCAAGCGAGGGTAGCAATCCCATGGCATGGAGCCAGTCAGAAGCAGTTCTTTGGAAGAATCTAGGCGAATTGTGTTTTAAGGGACACACCCATTTAGAAAGGTTTAGAAGGGCAGTGGAGAATACCATGAATGAAGACAGCAACAAGCACTTTGCAAAGAATGCCCCCACATCTAGAATGCATCCACATCAGAAGTCTCAAGAAAGATAAGTGGGTGGTGGAGGCAGGACCGGCTACTGCAGGACCCAGGAGCGGGATCCAGGTGCCCTCAAAGGTTATTTCTTGCATGGGAGGGGCACGCAGAATACAAGCCTGGGAGAGGTAGTGAGAGATATGAGTAGGCAGGTCCAGTGACTCAGAAGGGAGGACAAGGGACTGGACCAAGAGTGGCAATGAGAGGAAGGGGTTAATTTGAGAGGGATGCCAGAACAGAAAGCCACCAAGGCCACTTGGGCAGCTCATGGTCCCACGCGCCAGTACATGTTGGCCAAGCAGAATTAGGCAACCAGGGCATTGCTTTATTCTAGCCCAGAGCAACATACAGGGAATTTTCCAGCTTCAACAGGTGGCACTTATATGTGAATATCAAGAACAAGTACCTTGGTCTTTGCACTTAAATAATTACCAAGAATAAAAAAGATTTGGTTTAAAGGGCCATGGCAAAGATGCCAGAGGAAATTCAATCATCATCATAAAGAAGAGGCAACAGATAACAAACCCAGTGTCCCTTAAGCCAGCGGTCCCCAGCCTTTTTGGCACCAAGGAACAGTTTCATGGAAGACAATTTTTTTCTACAGATGGTGGAGGGGGGGAGATGGTTTGGGATGAAACTGTTCCACCTCAGATCATTAGGCATTAGATTCTAATAAGGAGCGCACAACCCAGATCCCTTGCATGTACAGTTCACAATAGGGTTCGTGCTCCTATGAGAATCTAATGCCTATGCTGATCTGACAGGAGGCGGAGCTCCGGCGGTAATGTTTGCTCATCCCCTGCTCACGTCCTGCTGTGTGGCCTGGTTCCTAACAGGCCATGCGTCACTACTGGTCCACGGCTTAGGCGTTGGGGACCCCTGCTTTAAGCCTATTTTGGAAACCAGAAATACCTCCACATCTAAAAATACACATTCAGGGATAGATAACAAAATGATTTTAAAACCATCCATAAACGTTGACAATCTCAACTGTGTAACTTCTACCCAGGCTTGCCCCCTGAATTCCAGATTTTTGTATATCTTCATCCACCTACTTGACAGTTCCACTTGGATGAAAACGTCCCTCCTAATCTTTCCAGCAATGCTTCCCGAATAGCAGCTAGTATTCATTTAATACTGATTATGTGCCAGCCACTGTGCTAAGTCACTTACAGGTGTTAACCCATTCAGTCCTCACGGCAGCCCATGAGATGAGTATTATCATCACCCTTAATTTGTATCACGAAGGAGCTAAGTGACACACCAAGATCGTGCAGCTGCTGAAAGGATAACTGGGATTCCAACATGGGAGATCTGGTGCCAGCATCCACACCTTAACCAGGAGGTTGTACTGTTCCCTGCTCAGCAAAGGACAAGTCCATTCTTCAAGTTGCTTGGTTAAGAAACTCAGTGGCATCCTTCAGCCCTCTCTTCTTCACACTCCACATCCGATTCAGCATATCTTGTCATCTCTACCTTCCAAAGGCATCCAGAATCCAACCACCTCTCACCACCTCCATTGTTAGGCCCCTGTTCTTAGCCACTGTCACCTTGGCTGGATCATGGCAACAGGTTTCTCTGCTTCTGGCCTTGTATTTCCCACCCCACCCCCAGTAAACCTGGTCGTATCACAGCAACCTTTTAAAAGACTGATCCTTTAGAGGCCTAATTCAGATCATGCTGTTCCTCTGCTTCCAAACCTACAATGGCTTCCATCTCACTCAATGGCTGCTATGGTTTAAATGAGTCTCTTCCAAAATTCAGGTGCTGCAACTTAACAGCCAATGTAGTGGTGACAGAACCTTTAAGAGGTGATTAGATATGAGGGCTTCTCCCTTTGTGAAAGGAATGAAGGCCCTTTAAAAGGGCTTAATGAAGGGAGTTTGTACCTTTTTTGCCTTTCTGCCTTCTGCCATGTGAGGACACAGCATTTGTCCCCTCTGGAAGATCTACTGTTCTTGGCGCCATCTTGAAAGCAGAAACCAGATTCTCACCAGACAATGTGAGCCTGCCAGCTTAAAGATCTTGGACTTCCCAGCCTCCACACTGTAAGAAGTAAACTTCTGTTTTTTGTAAGTTACCCAGTCTCAGGTATTTTGTTATAGCAGCACAAAACGGACTATGACAGAGACAAAGCCAATGCCCTTACCATGCGCCTCCAGGCTCCTAGGGCTTGGTGCCTTGACTCCTCTCAGACCTCACCTCCTTCTACTCTTCCTCATGGCCTCCTGCCTAGCGACTCTGGCTTCCTGCTGTCCTTTAGATAGGCCTGGCACACTACCTCTTTGGGGACTTTGCCCTCGCCACCTCCTCTGATGAGAACTCTCTTCCCAGTTATTCAAATGCACATGCCCTCATCCCTTCCCTCAGGTCTTTGCCTAAACATCTTCCTGTCAGTGGGACCTTCCCTGATCACCTGTTTAGTACTAAAACCCTTGATTCTTTCACACTCCTAACCTCCACCGCTTATTTCTTTTCTCTTCTGTATTTAACATGCTTTTTAAAAACCATATAATTAATGACTTATTTTATTGTTTTCTCCACCATCCTCTTAATGTGAGCTCTGTGATGGCAGAGTTGTTTTTTTTTTTTAATGTTTTGTTCACAGCTGTTTCCCCAGTGACCAGAAAAACACCTGTCATGTAGTTAGCACTCAAATCTTTGCTAAATAAATGCATAAATCCAAGAATAAAAAAGAAATCTTCAGTGAATATAAAACTTTAAATCCAAGTACAACATTCCTATTGGGATATTTCCTTTTTTAAATAACTTGAATTTTCAAAGAGGTGTGGATTTTCTCACATTATTGTCAGATGAAGAAAATCATGGCTTATTCAATATAGTTAAGATAGTCGTTACTATAAAAGTCTGAATTTTAAATTTTACAGATGGCAGTGGGGATTATGGGCCCTCATAGGTTCTACCATTAACATTTAACAACTCCAGCGTACAGGCCAGGCATGGTGGCTCATGCCTGTAATCCCAGCACTTTGGGAGGTAAAGGCCCTCATAGGTTCTACCATTAACATTTAACAACTCCAGAGTAAAGGCCAGGCATGGTGGCTCACGCCTGTAATCCCAGCACTTTGGGAGGTAAAGGCAAGAGGATCACTTGAGGTCAGGGGTTTGAGGCCAGTGTGGGCAACGTAGCAACACCTCATCTCTACTCAACAATTTTTTAAATTAGCTGGGTACAGTGGCACACACCTGTAGTCTTAGCTACTCATGGGGATGGCTTGAGCCCAGGAGTTTGTTACAGTGAGCTATGATCACACCTCTGTACTCCAGCTTGGGCAACGGGGTGAGACAACTCCAAAGTATACGTGAATTGTCAGTTACACCAGTGAACAGATAGGTGTTTTGGCTTAATAATGAATGTACCATAAACTGACAATGCTGCTTCTTTTAAGTTCATTAGAAACGTGACAAGTAATCTCTGAAACCATATTCAAGTGAAATATGTAGCCTAAATGACAAAAAAAAAAATTAAAATAAATTTTATAGTATTTTGACTGTTTCCTAAAATACACAAAACCCTTCCACTGGAAAAGAAAGTTGTTCTTGCAGTTTCATGGTTCCACGATGGGGGTGCAAAGTGATGGGTTTTAAATGGATAGTTGAAGTAGGACAGTTTGTTAGGACTCGAAGATTGATCTCATTTATCAAGCCAAACTCTGTTGACTCCATTTTTCCTGGTCTAATTTCTTTCTGAAATAGTAGGATCACTGCTTCACAGCTATTTCCGCAACTGTTTTTGGTTCTATGATAAAACAATCCAATACCATCTCAATGTGACAGAGGCATTCACACACTGGAAGCTGAAAGTCTGCCAGCCATGTCACACACATTTTGAGAGCAAAGTGTAACAAAATAACAGTTCATTCTTTACTCAAAGCTGATATATATACAAGCCACTAGTCACTATACTAATGTCCTGTATTTGTGTAAGGTAGGTAGTTTATGTGTATGTCTGAGCCTAATAAAAACACTGTAAGACAGGCCAGGCAAGCATGATTATTGTTTTACAGATAAGAAACCCAGGATTTACAGAGAGATTATTTTAACCTCAGTCCAGGAGCTAACAGCTGGTTGAGCTATTAATAAAAGCGACACATCCCAACTTCAAGCCTATATTTCTATTTACTTTCCTTCGAGACAGACATTACTGCTCAGGGCAAATTTATAAACTGCCAAATTCAGAGTGGATTTGAATTCCAAATAAAACACCCAGGTGTTTTTCCTGCTTCCAATGACAGTAAAGTTCCTTGCTGTAGACCAACCTACTCACTAAAAGCAACCAGAAATTCGGGATGAAATACACTGAAGAATCTATTTGAAGGCACTGGAGAGCTAGCAAAGCAGCCAGGTGTGAGGTCAGGTTTCCAGAAAGGAGAAGCACCTAGAGAGGAAGGCCAACATTCTCCGATCCTCTTCCCCTCAAACGGCATAGAGCCAAACGGCCAACTGAGCAGAGCAGAAGCGATGGTCTTGTAGGTGCAGAGCCAAGTGAAGGCTTCTGGAGGTGCTGTGGGGCTGTAGAGGCCAGAAATGGACTTCACGGCTTGCTGAGGAAACTGGGCTATGATAAATATCCCAGACTTCCAGGTCGAATCCCACAGGGCTACTTCCTGGTGGCAAAAGAGGACTGGAAACTCACCAGCTCTCTCACAAAAGACCGAAACTCAGCTTTATACCAGCTCAATTCCAGACTTGATTAAGGTAACCTGCCCTATTTTAACCGCCTGCCAGAGAACAAAACTAAATCCTCTTTGGAAGAAAAAGTCAGTGAGAGCCCTGAAATATCTCTGTATTTATTCATACACAACAAAACACAATCACTGAAATGAAGAATTCAGCAGTGGATTTAAAAGCAGACTAGACAGAGCAGAGGAAAGGATCAATGAACAGGAAGCAGGCCAACAGAAATATATCCAGACTGAGACACAGGGAATCAAAAAGAATAAAAAGTACAGAAGAGCTTATGAAGGACAGAGGAAACGTAGAAATATCTAACAAAGATGAAATTAGGGTCTCAGAGGAAGAGGAGACAGAACTGCAGCATGGCAAAACTGACAAGGCATGAAGCTCAAGAGTCAGGAAATTCCACAAATCCCAAACAGGTTCAGCACAAGGAAAACAACTTCTAGGCATATTATGGCAAAATTGCTGAAAAAAAAAGAGAAATATCTGAAAAGGCAGGTGGAAGGAAAAGTCAAATGTCTTCAAAAGGACAAGAAGACTAACAGTAGACATTTCACCAGAAACAACAAAAGACAGATGACAACTGAAAGACAACGTAAAGGGGCTTACAGTCACTGTCAACCCAGAACTCTGCAGTCAGTGAAAAGACTCTTCAAAAACAAAAGTAAGCTGGGCGTGGTGGCTCACGCCTGTAATCCCAGCACTTTGGGAGGCTGGGGTAGGCAGACGGCTTGAGGTCAGGAGTTCAAGACCGGCCTAGCCAACATAGTGAAGCCTAGTCTCTACTAAAAATACAAAATTAGCCAGGTATGGTGGTGGGCGCCTGTTATCCCAGTTACTTGGGAAGCTGAGGCAGGAGAATCACTTGAACCAGTGAGGCGGAGGTTGCGGTGAGCTTCGATTGCACCACCGCACTCCAGCCTGGGCAACATGAGCGAGACTCTGTCTCAAAAAAAAAAAAAAAAAAAAAAAAAGTAAAGTGAAGATGTTTTCAGACAAACAAAAGGATAGAATTCATTGCCAACATACTGGTACTAAGAGAAATACTAATGAAATACAGAAGGAATATGGTCTTAGGTAGAAAAATAGAAATATAAGAAATGAGGAGCAATGGGAATATAAACATGTGAATAAATCAAAAGGATATTTACTGCATAAAACAATAAAAGATATCCTGTAGAGTTTATAAAGAGAGAATTAAGCTGAATGACTACAAGGGCACAAAGGGCTGAAGGTAAGTGGAAGGTAAATTATTACAAGGTCTGTAGGTCTGTGCATTGTCTAAGAAGTAATAAAATTATTCATTTACATTATTAGGCTCTACATGTGGACTTACTAGTCAAGAATTTAGCAAACCAACAGAGAAGAAAATACTTAACGTCGGAGGATGCAAGGGAAAAAGAAACGCAAAGCAGGTGGAACTAATAGAACACAACCAGTGAGATGTTGGTGTTAAACCCCAATAAACTAGTACTTACATTAAATGTAAAAGAACTAAATACACCAAATAAAAGACAAAGATTGTTAGAGCAGATGAAAGTCCAAAATCCAACGATAGGCTACTAACAGAAGATACACTTTAAATATAAGGACATAAAAAGTTTGAAAGTGAAAGCATGGGAAAATGTATACCATGCAAAAACATGAAACCAAAGAAAGATGGTGCAGCTATACTGATATTGTAAGACAAGAAGCATTACCACTGACAAGAAGTGCATTTCATAATGATAAAAGGGCCAGTCTACTAAGAAAATAACAGAAACTCACAAACAGGTCTAAAATAGAAAGAATAAAGCTCTGTTGTAAATGGTCTAGACGTGGTTAGGTTATCCTTACTAGGCTACGTAATTGCCTGTTTCCTTGTCTGCCTCTCCTGGTAGACTACAGTTTCTTGACAACAAATACGATCCTCATGGTCATCACTGCATTCCCAGGATGGTGGCAGAAAGAAAAGACTTAAAGAATAAACAAAGCAAATCACACAACTCATTTAGCATCATCGTGCTTTTGCCCAAACCATAACCCAGAGTTACAGATGGGGAAACTGAGCCACACGTGTGGGCAGCCACTCAGGGGTTAAGCTTTGAGAATACGTTTGCTAGTGATCTTTGAAAAAGGAGACTTGACACGGGTGCTTCAGAGATGCCAACATCGACACAAACGAAATCTCTACAGTCAAATCAATACAGTCTACTTACACCAGTCTCAAAGCATTCTGTAATTCAGATGGAGAGAAGGCCTGAAATAGTCAAAAAAAAAAAAAAAAAAAAAAAAGGAGGAAACATATCAAGGGAAGAAAAAGAACAGTCTGTGGTTGAAACCAGAAGTTGGTTTTATAAAGACACAAAAAATAAAAACAAAACATAAACGAGCACGCTGATGAATAATGACATGGCTTTGGTGTGAACTGTGCACATCAGATGCAAGTTAGAACCTGGGATGAGTTGGTGGGGGACCCGTTAAGCAAGGAGCCATTATTGCTGGCCACTTCCCACTCCCCACATCTCATATGTCTCGCTGAGCCTGTCAGCACCCTTCCAACAGCAGGCAGAGATGTCACACTGACAGGCAGAGATGTCACACTGACTGAACACACAAGCAGAAGTCTCACTTCCTGAACGGCATCAGCAATGTTCCAAGGGAACAGAAATAGAGTGCACTCTTCCAGTACATTTTCTTCGAGAATCTGAAGCTGGAAAATGAAAAACAACCCCATTTCTTCTCCATTTCTCAGGATCCCATCAATGTATGGCCAGCTTCCCTTAGGAGGTTGTTTGGCTGCAAGTTACCAACATTCATCTCTTCCATTTTTTAGGTGCATTCAGGCCTCACGCCAAGATTCATGCCTAAAAGCCAGGAGTATGAAAGACCCTCTGAAGAGCGGACAGTAAGGGAGCCACAACTATTAGACAGAACTCCGAGCCAGGGATATAGAGCGCTCCAATTCCTCCACCAGTGAGCCCTGTTAGAGCTCAGGCAAGTGGCTCACCTTTCTCGTCTGCCTTACAGACAAGTGATAAAACTTCATGGCTTAATAACTGTAAAATCCCTGGGGACTAAGGCTCTCTAGATACAAGGTGGTGCCTTACGAGGCCCCGGGATATCCTAGCTGCCTGCCTCTCCCTAAATATATTCCGACTGACAATGTGAAAAATGGGAAAAGCAACCTCTGCTCTGCAAACTGAGCTCACATCCCACCGAACCTGACTCCTGTGTGCAACTCTTCTACTTTCTGGAAGTGGGGTCTGAGTTCCGAGCCTTCTGGGAACTGGTATATGACATCATCAGAAATAGAGCATCCCTACCCACTGTACAGGAGTGTGATGCAGAGTAAATAAAATTTTTTATTTTTATTTTTAGAGATAGAGTCTCCCTCTGTTGCCCAGGCTGGAGTGCAATAGCATGATCATAGCTCACTGCAACCACAAACTTCTGGGCTCGAGTGACCCTCCCATCTCAGCCTCCCAAGCAGCTGGGAGTACAGATGCACATCATCACACTAATTATTATTTTTTTAAAGATGGGGTCTCACTATATTGCCCAGGTTGGTCTTAAGCTATCCTCCTGCTTCAGCCTCTCAAAGAGCCGAAATTACAGGTGTGAGCCACTGTGCCCAGCCTTAAATAAAATTAATGCACACAAAAGGCTGAGCACAGGCCTTGATACCAAAAAATGTTCAATGAACTGCTTTGTTATTGTGATTATTGAACAAACTTTTAAAGATTCGCTGTTACACCACATCCAAACTCCACGTGCCCCACGGCCACAAATGCCAACAAAGCCAGAACAGCTAAGCCTAGAGAAGCACCTGTCCCCACCTGTGACACCCCGTGTGGCCCCCCATCTCCTCCACCAGGACCCTGTGGTGCAGCATACAGAGTTGGAGTTGGGCTGCAAATCGATGCGGGAGGAGCGGGTGCTTGGGCCAGCTCCACCACGGAGCAGCGGCTCCATCGCAAGAATCTCAGGAGGCCAGCGGCGCATGTTTATGAGACGCCGTGAGCTGCCGAGAAGTAAAACATACGGACAAAGCTCCAGCCCTACCTGGATCTCCAATCACACTCCTACTGGGGAGCTGTGTTGATTTCCCTAGATCTTCTGCCCCCTAAAAAGAAAACTCCGAGTCCCCTAATAGTTGCCTTAGCCAAAGCCTCCCTCCAAGCTGGCTGACTTTATGCTGAAAACCTTTTCTTGGCTTCAACAATGTTTGTTCTTCCAGAATAAGAATGGGAAGTTTGGATTTTATCTTTCCCCACAATCCTTAATCCTGATTAGCCACTCTTAAAACAACTGACATCAACGCTGACATTCCAGTGAGAGTAAACAGCACAACCCAGGCCTTCAACGTCTGCCCTCTTAAAATGCCCCTAAAAAATAAATAAAAGAACACACCCTTAAGAGCTTTGACCTATGTTTTGGCTGTGTTAAAGGCAGACATTTCAAAAGCGGTCAAAATAGAGTTCTTTAGTAATTCTTCTGAACAAAGGCTGAGCCACTATAATCTGTAACTGGAGTAAAAACATATTCTTGACTTAAAGATAACCCATTAGATGTATAACTTGGACACACTCCTCTCAAAGGTTCCTTTGTAGGGAAATGGTTCAGGCGGTGGTATTTCAGCATGAGACACAAAAATGTTTCAAAACCCCACATTTTATATGTAGTGGTGGCAAGGCAGAGAAAAGCTTTCTAATAACTAAACGTTTGAAACCCGAAGGAAACCTGTTTCTTTCCCAAGCAGTTCTCGTTTTTAAAGGATTTAATGAAATAAGTGAAAAGGAATAGTGTCTAGTTGACAGGCGAAAGAAGAAAACAAAGAAAATGGTTTCCCCCCTAAAGGTTTATTTCATTTTACATCTGTAAACAATTTCAAAGTAAACTGTCCCAAGTTTTCCCTAGTAGAGAGAAAGAGATTTCGTAAACTTCCTGGGTTCCTCTACTTTATTTTCTTATCAGATGCATTTCCAGGCAAAAAATCAAAACCCTCCTGGAAAGGAGTTTGGATCCCGGAAACGCTCCAGCCTGACGACACTCACTTCCTAGGCGCAGCATACTCTAAAGAAGGCATCAAGGGGATGGTACCCCAGGAACCTCCGAACCAGACAACACTGGGGAGGGGCTTCAGAAGAGCTTAAGAGAAAATGGAAGCAAGTGTTACCCAAGTCATTTCAGGATCTGGCTGTCCGGTTCTCCCACTGGCCTGCCGGTCATGCTGTATCATTTCCACTCTGTATTAGTCAGCTTGGGCTGACAATACCACAGACGGGACCTTCAACAATAGACTTTTTTTTGAGACAAGGTCTTGCTCTGCCACCCAGGCTGAAGTGCAGTGCAGGCTCAGCCTCCTAGGCTCAAGCCATCCTTCCACTTCAGCCTCCCTAGTAGCTGGGACCACAAGCGTGAGCCACTATGCCCAGCTAATTTTTGTATTTTTTTGTAGAGATGGGGTTTCGCTATGCTGCCCAGGCTGGTCTCAAACTGCTGGACTCAAGCGATTCACCCGCCTTGGCCTCCCAAAGTGCTGGGATTACAGGCATCAGCCACTGCACCTGGCCCAACAATAGATTTGTATTTCTCACAGTTCTGGAGGCTGGAAGCTCAGATCAAGGTACCAGCAGATCTGGTTCCTGGTGAGGCCTCTTCCTGGCTTGCAGGTGGCCCTGTTCTGCTGTGTGCTCACATGGTAGGGAGAAAGATCTCTCTTTCCATCTTCGTCTTCCTATAAGGACACCTGCCCTATAGGACAGCTGGATCAGGATGGGGTGGATCAGGGCGCCACCCTTTAGGACCTCCTCTAACCTTAATCACCTCCACAAAGGACCTGTCTCCAAATACACTCTGGGGTTTGGGACTTCAATGTATGAAACTTGAGGGGGCACAATTCAGTCCACAACACACTCATACTTCCATGTGGCTGCTAGTCAGAGGGACAGAGACTTCTGGTGGGGCCTGTATGGGCTACAAAGCTCAGGAGGTGATGGCTTTCAACCTGCCTTTGAGGGCTGGCTGATGGAGAAGGCAGGTATGACTCAGAGCAATAACAGAAAAAAACAAAAAAACAACTTCAACATGCATTTTTTTTTAACTAATGGAGGGAAATAAGTAAATGAGGGCTTGACAGGAAGCCCTGTGGCCATTCAGGTAGGACAGTTTCTTCAATGGGCCAGGCCAACCTGGGCTATACGAAATATGTGGCTTCATTGGGCCCTGGTGGTAAATGCCAGGAGCACCCCACGGGTATTCTAACAACCCCCGATCCTCCACCCCCACATTTCCATCTTCGCTCTGGGTGGGTGGCACAGCTCGAGGCTGAGAACCACTGAATTAGACACTCCCCTGAGGCTCCTTTTAGCTTCACAGTCGCATAGTTTCATGAAATTATATCCCCTGATCACGGGAACACAGCCTAAAATAGTATGCAATCTACAGTGTTAGACTGTCCTCAAGTGTCAGCCGTTGGCTCCAGATTCATAGCTAAAGATTTCAATGTTGGAATCATCCAGGGCTCAGGCCTTGGGCCTCTTCTGTCTGCATCCATTCCCTTGGGCTTAACACCCAGGCTCATGGTTTTAAATACCATCCATACGCTGAACATTTCCAAATTTACATTCCCGCTAAGACCTTCCTCCTGAACACCAGACACATATCCCACCACCTACAAAACAGGTCCACCTACACTGAGCAGCATTAACATGTCCAAATTTCCCCACACCTGCTCCACTCACAGCCTCCCTATATCTCAGCTGAGGAGACTGCAGGTCTTCCCTTGTGCCAGCCACAATCCTTGGCACCCTCTTCCAGGCCATGCCCCCCTCCAGTCCATTAGCACATCCTGTTGGCCCCACCTTCAGAATATAGCCCACCAGACCTCTTCTCACCACCGCCAATGCTACTTTCCATTACCTTCTGCCTGGACAGTAAGAACGGCTTCCCAATGCAGGGAGACAGAGAGAAAACAAACACTTATTACAAAAAAGGAACTTGAGAATTCCCACTGGTTTAATTTGCTTTTAAGTCTTGATAATTTATTTGAAATTTCCAAGCAAGATTATTTTTTTAAATTGAGAAACCATGCAGAGATCACTGTTAGAGGTGAGGGATATCCCAATTACCCTGACTTGATCATTACACATTGTAGACAGGTATCAAAATCTCACATGTATCCCCAAGATAGAAAACAACTATGATATACCAATTTAAAAATACAAAAAAATAAAAAGAAAAGAAATGGTGCTTTCAAAACCAGGATGGGGCTGAATGCCGTGGCTCACACTTACTATCTCAGCACTTTGGGAGGCCAAGGTGGGAGAACTGCTTGAGGCCAGGAGTTTGAGACCAGCCTGGGCAACACAGTAAGACCCCATCTCTACAAAAACTTAGCCTAGCATCGTGATGCGCACCCATGGTCCCAGCTACTCAGGAGGCTGGGACAGGAGAATCACTTGAGCCCAAGAGGGAAAGGCTACACTGAGCCGAAATTGTACCACTGCAGCCTGGGTGACAGAGTGAGACCTTGAAGAAAGAAAAGAAAAAAAAAAAAAAATAAGATGGGCTATCATCTTTCTAATATCTAAGAGGACCTAATATATCCTATACATAGTATTTAGTATTTCACTCACAGCTGGCTTTTGTATGCTTCCTGATTCCATGCAAATATTTCTTCTTGGTACAATATATTTTATACATCTAGAAAGGTAAATAAAGCATAGCCCAGAGTTTTTTGTTTGTCTGTTTGTTTGGGAGGCTCTGAAGCCTTATTCCTTGTATCTATCCTTGAGGGCAATAAGGGGTGGATTATAATCGCAGTTTTCCAGTCCTGGGAGAACACAAACACAATGAGGCTATTTGTGGCCCATCTTGAGTTCACATGACCTTTATACTTAAAATTCCCCCTTTTCCTTCTCCTGTATTCTTTTATGATTCTTCATATCTTGCATGATTTATTGGGCACTCAATATATGCCAGGCACTCTGCTAAACAATTCACTCACTCAGCAAATACTTATTGAATTTACTGAGTGCCGGGAGGTGTCTGAATAACAACCCTAGATATAATAACTTACTATTTGGAACAAAAAAATAAGTAAAATACACAGTGTGTGGGTGGTGAGAGGAACTGTGGAGAAAAATCAAGCAGGAAAGGGGGATGGGATGTTTTGGAGTGGGGGTCAGGGGGCTGAACTCCTAGGGAAGATGGTCAAGAGATACCTCACTGTGGCGGCTCAGGGGAGGGGCAACCAGCCCATGTAAACCTGTTGCTTAATCTTCATAGGTTACAGATGGAACAATATGATACCATCTTATAGACGATAAAGGTCACAGAATTAAGAACTGGAGGGTCTGAGATTTTCAACCCAGGTCTGTAGGACTCCAAACACCTCATTCTTAATTACCCTCCAACTGTACTGCTTTCAGATTTATCGAAACTAAAGACTGAATTCTACTGTGCAAGCATTTCTATAGATCAACATGAAGGTAGATACTGCAGAGACAAAAATCATTTTATACAGAAAGGTCAAATTCTGTAATAGCTCTCCATTAGATATATCGGGAGAGAAATTCAAAGAGGTAACCCAATCTTCTTAACCTGACGTTCAACAAGAATGGTAATTCTAGAGCTTACACTTTGAGACATTAAATCGGCTCAGCTCTAGGCATCCAATTGACTATGGATAGACTTTAATTTAGCCCAAATCCAACAAATGTGGAAAGCATCCCAGCTGCCCCTTTAACACATGCAAATGAACATGACACACTGGCTGGAACTAAAATTAAACCCACCTAAAATGCATCCCACACTGTGGGATGAATATTCAAACATCTGTTTGGACAAACTCATATTTCAAAAACTTTGAAAAAAAATATATGTACATATAGTTTTGGGGACTTTGTAGGGACTTGCAAGGGAGGCAGATGAGAAAGCCAGCCCACATGCTGGTGAGCCATGAGAAAGAACACCATTCTTCTCTCAGCTCACAGGAAAAGTATGTAAAGATAAAATCTTGTGGGAAAACTAGCTCTTAAACCACATGGTGGAAAGAAATTCAGACCATCTCATGGAGATGTCATGCCAAGCAGTCGACTGAAGTCATCAGGGAAGATTTCTGCACTAGATTCTGCTAGACTTTATTCCCCTGAGTTTAGGCCAAGCCCTTCTTAAAAGCTACATGGACCCTTTCTGGTCTTAAGTCAGTAGCGCTTAATCACTGGGCAAGTTATCCACATTCCGGGTGCCTCCGTTTCCTCTCTGTGTATGAAGATAAGCTTCAAGCCTATCTTAAAGGGTTGTGTGGATCATGTGGGTGGGGGCCGGAGAAGCGCCTGGCATGGGCTG
The DNA here is from genome assembly GCF_009828535.3 of Hylobates moloch. NCBI lineage: Eukaryota > Metazoa > Chordata > Mammalia > Primates > Hylobatidae > Hylobates > Hylobates moloch. The sequence goes on along the minus strand of NW_026652293.1, from coordinate 62,879,770 downwards.
CTTGGCCTGGTTAGCCTGGGGATGGGCTGGCGGTGGGGAAGTACACATCTGGGACCCTCTGAAAAAAGTGAAGGATCCTGTCCCCAGAAATGCACCTACATATACACTTGCGATCTTGCACACAGCTTCGGCCTCAACACTTTCACAACATCCCAAAGCCCATGCATGGCTCCCTGGAGGTCCTTGGACCCCAGGCTGTCACCCCTTATTTTAGATACAGTACTTAGTACTTTAGTATTTTAGATACAGTTAGTCAAGCTGACTTCAACCAGGACAGCATAAGGACTGAGTAGAGCTGGCTTTAGAAAAGAAATTAATGGATGACAGGAAACATTAATCAAAGACAATCTTTTGGAGTGGAGTTAGGAAAATGCTGAGATTCTTACTATGACCTAAGATATGTATGTTTACATATACTCATATGTATCAGATATTAACACACAAACACACACACACACTTTTCCCTGGCCCTAAAAAAAAACTGTAAAGCTACACATTTCTTAAATATGAGCTGGAACAGGTGAACAGAGCTGACTAGAACCCAAAGAAAGCTGTTAAGAAAGGAAGCTCCTGGCAGTTAACTGGCACCTACACTGTCCATAAAGTTCCTTGAGAGTAGAAGAGGAAAATCTTCTTTCACTGTATGCTGTGTGTGTGAATGTAGTTTCACTGGCCATTTGTCTCTCTCCACCTCTCCCTCCCCCATCAATCCCCGAAACTCCCGCCCGTGAAATTAGACCCTTGCTGGCTCTCTGGGAGCCCCACGCTTTCCTGGTAGGGCTTCTGCACTTCCTTCTTCCTGGGTGTCCCCACCCAATTCACCCCTCTTGGGACCTGTCCTGACCCTCCCACCCTCCTGAGTACCTCAAAAGTATTAATGCAAAGTAGACTGCCCAACCCATGGAGCTACACGACCTCACTTCCTGGTGCACCTACCACCCCTAGCAGCTGGAATGGGACCAGATTTTTCTGGCTGAAATGCTAGGATCCGAGCACAGAGTCTGACATATGGTAGATGTGTAATCCATATTCCATTCACTGATGAATGAATGACTCTAACTTAGCAGGAAGTTATACCAAGCACCCAGCGAAACAGCTATCTTCAAAATGCAGCTCCTTATTTTTTAATAATCTGAAACAAGACTAATTCACTGAGAATTCCAATGTGAAAGACCTCCCAATCAAGGTTCTTATCAGCAAAGCTTACAGGTATGGGATAACAATGAGGGTTATGCATATCACTTTCCTGATAAGTGGTGACAAATACTCTTTTTAAAATGCCTAGCAACCTCCTGAGCTGAGCTTCATAGACCCCAAAGTACCCTCCACTCTCAAGATCTTTGAAGAATAAAAAGGGGTGGGCACGGTGGAGCATGACTGTAATCCCAGCACTTTGGGAGGCTGAGGCGGGCGGATCACTTGAGGTCTGGAGTTCGAGACCAGCCTGGCCAACATGGTGAAATCCCATCTCTACTAAAAATACAAAAATTAGTCAGGTGTGGTGGCAGGCAGCTGTAATTCCAGATACTCGGAAGGCTGAGCCACAAATTGCTTGAACCTGGGAAATAGAGGAGTAGAGGCTGCAGTGAGCCGAGATCACACCACTGTATTCCAGCCTAGGAAACAGAGCAAGACTCAGTCTCCAAAAAAAAAAAAAAGAAAAGAGAAGAAAAAGAAAGTGGTTCATGTTTGTGATTCCAACACTTTGGGAAGCTAAGGCGGGAGGATGACTTAATGCCAGGAGTTCAAAACCAGCCTAAGCTAATGGAGAGACTTCACCTCTACCAGAAAATAAAAATAAAAAATTTTAAATAAATACCATCTGGGTGTAGTGGTGAATGCCTATAGTCCTAGCTACTCAGGAGACTGAGATGGGAGGATTGCTTGAACCCAAGAGTTTGAGGTTACAGTAGCTATGATCGCACCACTGCACTCCAACCTGGGTGATAGAGTGAGACTCTATCTTTAAAAACAGAAAGAAAGGAGGGTGGAGCCAAGATGGCCGAATAGGAACAGCTCCGGTCTCCAGCTCCCAGCCCCAGCGACACAGAAGACTGGTGATTTCTGCATTTCTGCTTGAGGTACCGGTTTCATCTCACTAGGGAGTGCCTAACAGTGGGTGCAGGACAGACGGTGAAGCGCACTGTGCGCGAGCCGAAGCAGGGCGAGGCATTGCCTCACTCGGGAAGTGCAAGGGGTCAGGGAGTTCCCTTTCCTAGTCAAAGAAAGGGGAAACAGACGGCACCTGGAATATCGGGTCAGTCCCATCCTAATACTGCGCTTCTCCAACGGGCCTGGAAAACGGCACACTAGGAGATTGTGTCCCGCACCTGGCTCGGAGGGTCCTATGCCCACGGAGTCTCGCTGATTGCTAGCACAGCAGTCTGAGATCAAGCTGCAAGGCGGCAGCGAGGCTGGGGGAGGGGCGCCCGCCATTGCCCAGGCTTGCTTAGGTAAACAAAGCAGCCAGGAAGCTCGAACTGGGTGGAGCCCACCATAGCTCAAGGAGGCCTGCCTGCCTCTGTAGGCTCCACCTCTGGGGGCAGGGCACAGACAAACAAAAACTCAGCAAAGAACCTCCACAGACTTAAATGCCCCTGTCTGACTGACAGCTTTGAAGAGAGTAGTGGTTCTCCCAGCACGCAGCTGGAGATCTGAGAACAGACAGACTGCCTCCTAAAGTGGGTCCCTCACCCCTGAGCAGCCTAACTGGGAGGCACCCCCCCAGTAGGGTCAGACTGACACCTCATTCAACCGGGTACTCCTCTGAGACAAAACTTTCAGAGGAACTATCAGACAGCTGAATTTGTGGTCTCACGAAAATCCGCTGTTCTGCAGCCACCGCTGCTGACACCCAGCCAAACAGGGTCTGGAGTGGACCTCTAGTAAACTCCAACAGACCTGCAGCTGAGGGTCCTGTCTGGTAGAAGGAAAACTAACAAACAGAAAGGACTTCAACACCAAAAACCCATCTGTACATCACCATCACCAAAGACAAAAAGTAGATAAAACCACAAAGATGGGGAAAAAACAGAGCAGAAAAACTGGAAACTCTAAACAACAGAGCACCTCTCCTCCTCCAAAGGAACGCAGTTCCTCACCAGCAACGGAACAAAGCTGGATGGAGGATGACTTTGATGAGTTGAGAGAAGAAGGCTTCAGACGATCAAACTACTCTGAGCTACGAGAGGAAATTCAAAACAATAGCAAAGAAGTTAAAAACTTTGAAAAAAAATTAGAAGGATGGATAACTAGAATAACCAATGGAGAGAAGGGCTTAAAGGAGCTGATGGAGCTGAAAGCCAAGTTTCGAGAACTACGCGAAGATTGCAGAAGCCTCAGTAGCAGATGCGATCAACTGGAAGAAAGGGTATCACTGATGGAAGATGAAATGAATGAAATGAAGAGAGAAGGGAAGTTTAGAGAAAAAAGAATAAAAAGAAATGAACAAAGCCTCCAAGAAATTTGGGACTATGTGAAAAGACCAAACCTACGTCTGATTGGTGTACCTGAAAATGATGGGGAGAATGGAACCAAGTTGGAAAACACTCTGCAAGATATTATCCAGGAGAACTTCCCCAATCTAGCAAGGCAGGCCAGCATTCAGATTCAGGAAATACAGAGAACGCCACAAAGATACTCCTCGAGAAGGGCAACTCCAAGACACATAATTGTCAGATTCACCAAAGTTGAAATGAAGGAAAAAATGTTAAGGGCAGCCAGAGAGAAAGGTCGGGTTACCCACAAAGGGAAGCCCATCAGACTAACAGCTGATCTCTCAGCAGAAACTCTACAAGCCAGAAGAGAGTGGGGGCCGATATTCAACATTCTTAAAGAAAAGAATTTTCAACCCAGAATTTGCTATCCCGCCAAACTAAGCTTCATAAGTGAAGGAGAAATAAAATACTTTACAGACAAGCAAACGCTGAGTGATTTTGTCACCACCAGGCCTGCCCTAAAAGAGCTCCTGAAGGAAGCACTAAACATGGAAAGGATCAACCGGTTCCAGCCACTGCAAAAACATGCCAAATTGTAAAGACCATCGAGGCTAGGAAGAAACTATAGCAACTAACGAGCAAAATAACCAACTAACATCATAATGACAGGATCAGATTCACACATAACAATATTAACGTTAAATGTAAATGGGCTAAATGCTCCAATCAAAAGACACAGACTGGCAAACTGGATAAGGAGTCAGGACCCATCAGTGTGCTGTATTCAGGAAACCCATCTCACGTGCAGAGACACACATAGACTCAAAATAAAGGGATGGAGGAAGATCTATCAAGCAACTGGAAAACAAAAAAAGGCAGGGGTTGCAATCCTAGTCTCTGATAAAATAGACTTTAAACCAACAAAGATCATAAGAGACAAAGAAGGCCATTACGTAATGGTAAAGGGATCAATTCAACAAGAAGAGCTAAATATCCTAAATATATATGCACCCAACACAGGAGCACCCAGATTCATAAAGCAAGTCCTCAGTGACCTACAAAGGGACTTAAACTCCCACACAATAATAATGGGAGATTTTAACACCCCACTGTCAGCATTAGACAGATCAACGAGACAGAAAGTTAACAAGGATATCCAGGAATTGAACTCAGCTCTGCACCAAGCAGACCTAATAGACATCTACAGAACTCTCCACCCCAAGTCAACAGAATATACATTTTTTTCAGCACCACACCACACCTATTCCAAAATTGACCACATAGTTGGAAGTAAAGCTCTCCTCAGCAAATGTAAAACAACAGAAATTATAACAAACTGTCTCTCAGACCACAGTGCAATCAAACTAGAACTCAGGATTAAGAAACTCACTCAAAACCGCTCAACTACATGGAAACTGAACAACCTGCTCCTGAATGACTATTGGGTACATAATGAAATGAAGGCAGAAATAAAGATGTTCTTTGAAACCAATGAGAACAAAGACACAACATACCAGAATCTCTGGGACACATTCAAAGCAGTGTGTAGAGGGAAATTTATAGCACTAAATGCCCACAAGAGAAAGCAGGAAAGATCCAAAATTGACACCCTAACATCACAATTAAAAGAACTAGAAAAGCAAGAGCAAACACATTCAAAAGCTAGCAGAAGGCTAGAAATAACTAAAATCAGAGCAGAACTGAAGGAAATAGAGACACAAAAAACCCTTCAAAAAATTAATGAATCCAGGAGCTGGTTTTTTGAAAAGATCAACAAAATTGATGGACCGCTAGCAAGACTAAAGAGAGAAGAATCAAATAGATGCAATAAAAAACGAAAAAGGGGATATCACCACCGATCCCACAGAAATACAATCTACCATCAGAGAATACTACAAACACCTCTATGCAAATAAGCTAGAAAATCTAGAAGAAATGGATAAATTCCTCGACAAATACACCCTCCCAAGACTAAACCAGGAAGAAGTTGAATCTCTGAATAGACCAATAACAGCTTCTGAAATTGTGGCAATAATCAATAGCTTACCAACCAAAAAGAGTCCAGGACCTGATGGATTCACAGCTGAATTCTACCAGAGGTACAAGGAGGAACTGGTACCATTCCTTCTGAAAGTATTCCAATCAATAGAAAAAGAGGGAATCCTCCCTAACACATTTTATGAAGCCAGCATCATCCTGATACCAAAACCTGGCAGAGACATAACCAAAAAAGAGAATTTCAGACCAATATCCTTAATGAACATTGATGCAAAAATCCTCAATAAAATACTGGCAAACCGAATCCAGCAGCACATCAAAAAGCTTATCCACCATGATCAAGTGGGCTTCATCCCTGGGATGCAAGGCTGGTTCAACATACGCAAATCAATAAATGTAATCCAGCATATAAACAGAACCAAAGACAAAAACCACATGATTATCTCAATAGATGCAGAAAAGGCCTTTGACAAAATTCAACATCTCTTCATGCTAAAAACTCTCAATAAATTAGGTATTGATGGGACGTATCTCAAAATAATAAGAGCTATCTATGACAAACCCACAGCCAATATCATACTGAATGGGCAAAAACTGGAAGCATTCCCTCTGAAAACTGGCACAAGACAGGGATGCCCTCTCTCACCGCTCCTTTTCAACATAGTGCTGGAAGTTCTGGCCAGAGCAATCAGGCGGGAGAAGGAAATAAAGGGTATTCAATTAGGAAAAGAGGAAGTCAAATTGTCCCTGTTTGCAGATGACATGATTGTATATCTAGAAAACCCCATTGTCTCAGCCCGAAATCTCCTTAAGCTGATTAGCAACTTCAGCAAAGTCTCAGGATACAAAATTAATGTACAAAAATCACAAGCATTCTTGTACACCAATAACAGACAAACAGAGAGCCAAATCATGAGCGAACTCCCATTCACAATTGCTTCAAAGAGAATAAAATACCTAGGAATCCAACTTACAAGGGATGTGAAGGACCTCTTCAAGGAGAACTACAAACCACTGCTCAATGAAATAAAAGAGGATACAAACAAATGGAAGAACATTCCATGCTCATGGGTTGGAAGAATCAATATCGTGAAAATGGCCATACTGCCCAAGGTAATTTATAGATTCAATGCCATCCCCATCAAGCTACCAATGACTTTCTTCACAGAATTGGAAAAAACTACTTTAAAGTTCATATGGAACCAAAAAAGAGCCCGCATCGCCAAGTCAATCCTAAGCCAAAAGAACAAAGCTGGAGGCATCACGCTACCTGACTTCAAACTATACTACAAGGCTACAGTAACCAAAACAGCATGGTACTGGTACCACAACAGAGACATAGATCAATGGAACAGAACAGAGCCCTCAGAAATGATGCCGCATAGCTACAACTATCTGATCTTTGACAAACCTGACAAAAACAAGAAATGGGGAAAGGATTCCCTATTTAATAAATGGTGCTGGGAAAACTGGCTAGCCATATGTAGAAAGCTGCAACTGGATCCCTTCCTTACACCTTATACAAAAATTAATTCAAGATGGATTAAAGACTTATATGTTAGACCTAAAACCATTAAAATCCTACAAGAAAACCTAGGCAATACCATTCAGGACATAGGCGTGGGCAAGGACTTCATGTCTAAAACACCAAAAGCAATGGCAACAAAAGCCAAAATCGACAAATGGGATCTCATTAAACTAAAGAGCTTCTGCACAGCAAAAGAAACTATCATCAGAGTGAACAGGCAACCTACAGAATGGGAGAAAATTTTTGCAACCTACTCATCTGACAAAGGGCTAATATCCAGAATCTACAATGAACTCAAACAAATTTACAAGAAAAAAACAAACAACCCCATCAAAAAGTGGGCAGAGGACATGAACAGACACTTCTCAAAAGAAGACATTTATGCAGCCGAAAAACACATGAAGAAATGCTCATCATCACTGGCCATCAGAGAAATGCAAATCAAAACCACAGTGAGATACCATCTTACACCAGTTAGAATGGCCATCATTAAAAAATCAGGAAACAACAGGTGCTGGAGAGGATGTGGAGAAATAGGAACACTTTTACACTGTTGGTGGGACTGTAAACTAGTTCAACCATTGTGGAAGTCAGTGTGGCGATTCCTCAGGGATCTCGAACTAGAAATACCATTTGACCCAGCCATCCCATTACTGGGTATATACCCAAAGGACTATAAATCATGCTGCTATAAAGACACATGCACACGTATGTTTATTGCGGCACTATTCACAATAGCAAAGAGTTGGAACCAACCCAAATGTCCAACAACGATAGACTGGATTAAGAAAATGTGGCACATATACACCATGGAATACTATGCAGCCATAAAAAATGATGAGTTCGTGTCCTTTGTAGGGACATGGATGAAACTGGAAAACATCATTCTCAGTAAACTATCGCAAGGACAAAAAACCAAACACCGCATGTTCTCACTCATAGGTGGGAATTGAACAATGAGAACTCATGGACACAGGAAGGGGAACATCACACTCCAGGGACTGTTGTGGGGTGGGGGGAGGGGGGAGTGACAGCATTAGGAGATACACCTAATGCTAAAGGACGAGTTAATGGGTGCAGGAAATCAACATGGCACATGGATACATATGTAACAAACCTGCACATTGTCACATTGTGCACATGTACCCTAAAACCCTAAAGTATAATAAAAAAAAAAAATAAAAAAAAATAAAAACAGAAAGAAAGATGTGGACAAGAGCCTTTCCTTTAGTACAGGGTGTGGAGATGTGGCACCTGTCCCTACTGTGTTTCTGCTCAATTTAACATCTATTGTGCTGGGTAGTTCATTTTTCCTTTCTAATCTTTAGAATATTTCCAACATAAGCTGTCCCAATAAGCAAGAATTTAGATTTTCTTCCTCCAAGGTTGGGAACAATGACAAATTTTGCAATTTTGTGAATGGATCATAAAAATAACAAGTGATCACTAAATATAAAGCCAGTCACACAACTCTCTTTCTGACTTTCATGCTCTGGCCAGAAACCCACAGCCTCTGCACACTGCTACAGGGCACCTAAAGACTAGCGCTGAATCTAGAACCATCCTTCCACTGCCTATAGGTGAAGTTCCGTTGCCATATACCTCAGGATTTTTCCTAGTTTTACAGCACACATTCAATTTCCCAGAGTAATGGGGAAGTTCTAGCGTCACAGGTGAAAGCGATGTACTGGTTTGTGTGAAAGCAAATGAAGCTGCAGCAAGCACGTGCTTAGTGGGGTACTTACTGGTCATGCCGGGTGTCAGGGATGGCTCTGTCCATTCGCAGCTTATCACTCTCCACTTGGTTGAACTTGTTGCGGGCGTAAGGGTCCTGCCCGGAGCGGACCATCGTCCCTCCAACGTAAGCTTCCTGGTTAAAGTCTGGCCACCGTACTTTCCCTAAAAAGAGCAGAGGGTAGGGATGAGGGAAAATGTGACCAAGTGCTCATCACAGAGACTGCAGTAAGTGTTAACTCAAGAAATCACATCCATGGCTTCTTCATATAGTGGCCATTTCAAACAACAAACTAGCTGAAAACAGCACAAGCAAGCATCATCCTGTCTACAAGCCAGAGAACAGGAAACTGCAGGTTTGCCGTTTACAGCATGAAAGTTAAAGGCCTGGCGTACAGGCATCTGTCCAGTGAAGAAAGTAAGATCAAAGTACCCATAACTGTGGCATCATTTGTGTTTTCTATAAAAGGAGATGTTCTCAGCTTGTCCCACCTTTCCAGGGATTATAATGTTGACATTATCTCAGGTAGGGTGAAGAAGATCATGTATAAACTGCACATAAGGTATTCCATCATGTAACATCAGGTAACACAAAAATAAATGTTTATACAAAAAATAACCCCTAAAGAATAGGATATCAAAATACCCTTTGGTGAGACCTTGTCAAGGGGTCCTTTTTGCAGCTGTTAGTATGCCTGACCCCATGGGGAGAAAGTGAAGGATGTGGCTCCCAGAGGTGTCCTCATATGCAAAGCAGGGGCCTGGCCATTCCTAACACACACATCATACCTGTTCTCTTCCTGGAAGGAAGGAAGCCAAGGCAGCCTGCCTGTCCCCGGCATTGGCCTGAACCCCAGAATGCCAGGTACAAGGTTCTCCAAGAACACACCACTGCACTGAGGAGCTCTACCCTAGGGTAGAGGCAGTGTTGGCGACCAAGGAGCATTGAGAGGAGAGCACTGATAGGCGAGTGAAGTCAGGATGAGCTCAAGTATAATAAAGGCAGAGCCAGAGAAATGCATGAAGGCAGGACGCTCAAACAGCAGAAGAAAGGTGGAAGGAGAGGCAGACTTGAGGCAAGGAGAACATTTATGATTCTGTGTCAACCTGGGTTTCAATCATGCACCATTCACCATTTGCCACCTATATGATCTTGGATACGTTATTCATTGTTTGAAATTAAGTTTCCTACAAAATAAGTAAATAGACTAACAAAAGGTTCTTCATGAGGACTTAATGGCCTACAATGTTCCACTTCATAGATATGACAAACTAAAAAATAATAATAAACACCACCAACAACCCTGCTCACATGAAACTCACACAATTTCCAGTGGTTGGAACTGCCATGAAGAAACATAAGGCTGTTATGGGGGTAGGGATTACAGGGTTCCTGTTCTATATGGGGTGGTCTGGTAAGGCCTAACAAGATGATTTTGAGCAGATAACTGAACAAAGGCAGGGTGTGGGCGTGCAACTCTCTGGGAGAATAGGGCACCGCAGTGCAAAGGTCCTAGTGTCGACATGAGCATGCCCATTCGGGAACCAGCCAGGAGGCCAGTGTGACTAAGGAGCATGTGAGAGCCTGGCCGTCAGAGCCAAGGTTGGAGAGGGGAAGGCAGGGCTGCCAGCAGCTACACAGAACAGGGAAGCAAGGGGGAGACAGCTCTTTTGCAGCGTGTCAATCCTTGGGTCGTGCAGGTGACCTTGAAAACACGGTATGATAATAGCATGTGTACCTCCGTATCTACTTTGCCAACAGAAATCCCTCATTATGCAATTGAAGGACCATTGTGTTCCTTTCTCTATTTCAGAGATGAGGAAACTGAGAATCAGTTACATGTAATTTGTTCAAGACAGAAGAGTAAATTTTCTATCTAAAAGCTCATCTGCTTCTTGTTGCAATGGTCCTGCGAGGTCAGAACCCCTATCTCATCACAGCTGGTTGCTGTGGAAATGATGCTTGGGGGGGCGGGTCACAGAAGCCTGGCCTCTCAAATAGAAAATCAGTTCCAAAACCCACGAGCCTGGCTACAGCGATGATACCACGGCCCCAATAAACAGCTGCGTGTGGGAGCCGGCCAAGGTGTCAGCATTTTCTTATGCCTCAAATAAAATGTTTCCAAAACATTTTACTGGAAACACGTTTTCCGTGCAAAGACCATCCTAAAAATACTTACTTATCCTCCACTCTCTCCTCATCTTCCTGCCTTCACCCTCATATATTTTCAAGGATGAGAAGAAAAATAACACCTATCTGCGCTCAAGAGCGAGCAGCCTCTACTCCTCACCAGTGAGTTTATCCTTTCACGGACTAATACAAAAGAGGCTTTGAAGCTTTTGTTAAAATCTAAACTAGCAGTACCTACAGCAGATTTCCAATAAGCTGGTTCTAACAAACGTATTTAATGTCCTGAATACCCTGCACCACAGAACTTTGAACTATGGAATAAAGAACTATGACGGAGTCCCATGCACAGCCAGAGAAGAGACCACCACCTGACAGAGGTTTCATCCTACCATGTAACTCTGCTTACAGCCTACTTGCTTCTCACCGGCGTGCTGGGGACAGCAAAGTCTGAGGACTCTGGTTGGTGTGGGCCTGTGTGCAAGGAGAGCAGTGGCCATGGGATAAGGCCTCTGCACAGCTCTAGAAGCTTCAATCCCATTTCCACCCATATATCTCTTTGTGCTCTCACACCCCCACCGCCCTTCTGGAATAAGACCATCACAGCACAGGGTGTGCAAGAAGTCTAATGCCAATCAGTCACAGGGCAGCTCAGATCCTGGCCTGCGGTGCATGCTAGGTGACTCCACATGAGGTGTCATGCTAGATCCTACAGGGAGAATCAGCACACACAGGCCCGTGACCCATGCTGTGGACTTCATGTTCTAGGAGGTGGAGGGAGACAGACAAGAATCAAATGACCGTACTAGGCCAGGCACACTGGCTCACGCCTGTAATCCCAGCACTTTGGGAGGCCGAGGTGGGTAGATCACAAGGGCAGGCGTTCGAGACCAGCCTGGCCAACATGGTGAAACCCTGCCTCTACTAAAAATACAAAAAATTAGCCGGACGTGGTGGCAGGCACCTATAATCCCAGCTACTTGGGAGGCCAAGGCAGGAGAATTGCTTGAACCCGGGAGGTGGAGGTTGCAGTGAGCCGAGATTGCACCACTGCACTACAGCCTGGGCCACAGTGCAAGACTCCATCCAAAAAAAAAAAAAAAAAGGAATTAAATGACCATACTAATAAATGTACCAATAAAAATTGAGCTAAGTGCTCTGAGGGTGAAAAATGAAGCATCTCATCTTATCTAGACTGGGAAACCAGGGGCGGCTTCCCTGCAGAAAGAATATTTGAACTGAGATTTGAATCATGAGTAAAAATGAACTAGGAGAAGCCCTTGAAACTTCACAAAAATAGCAACTTTCTTCAGCACCCAAAGACTACATGAGCCTACTGAGCGGTACCCTGCCCTGCCCCCTTCCTTTGACACAGGAGCATCTTCAATAGGACCCTGGTGTGGGCCCTGCCTTGCCTTGTGGCAATCTCCCCGAGACACACAGCTGTTTTACTAGAGACAGACTATCAACAGTATTTCTTTCATAAAAGCTTAGCAGTACTGGAATACTACAGGGGCTTTCAAGTTTGCTTGACAATGACACACATTTAACATTGTGACCCAGGTGTCACAATGCAAACATACACACCCAACTGATACAAAAGTCTCACAATACCAAACTTACCCTCACTATATGCGATGAACAGATCTATTCTATTTTTGTTTTAGGTATCTCCCAAAACTGGCTTCACCACCTAATGATGGGTCACAACCCACAATTTGGAAAACGCTAAGCTAAAGAACCATTACTAAAATTGGTTATTTCTGTACTATATAGAATTAGCTAGGGTTGAAGCCATCCCCGGAGGCAAAGGCAGGAAAATCCATAGAGAACAAGGTTTGCAGAGGGCACATGCATCCCAGCCCAACCCCACACAGACAGGGACATGGCGAGAGGTACACAGAGTAGGGTATGAGTCAGAGGTTAGAGAGAAACAGCCACAAAACAACCAACAAAACGTCTGAATATACTGCCTTCCTAAAAATATGACATGACATCCATACATCATCTTGTGCTTTTATCATCTCTTTAAAAATCTTTAAAAATAGTTCTTGAGATTAAAGAGCTTTACAAAATAAAAATATATGAGAATCTCGGGAAAGTGGACTTGGCTAAGCAGAAGCAGCTGATGGAAAATACTTCAAAGATACAACATTTTACATGAGGAGGCAGAAACTAGCTTCATCACCAAAGATGACAGGAAAATAAAACGTACATTTAAATAACATGAGAAAGGTATTTAAATAACATGAGAAAAGAAACAGAGCATTATCCTAAGAAGGGCTGCGAAAACAGATTGCTTATTAAATAAGGTTATGAAAATATTTTTAAGGAAATTTCTTTCCAGAAGACAGACTTCTCTTAGACGCGGTCTTTGAAACCAAAGAAGGAATTATTTGACCTTACCAGCCTTGAAACCCCTGATTCAGTAAAAATGAGAAGCTTACAGCTGATTATTCTGCAGACAGAACAAGTCACCTGTCTGCGACCCCGTGCCGACCTACCTGGGCTGGAATGAGGTCTGCGCTAGTCCCAGTCAAACCCTCAGGCGGTCCCACAGACTGCCCTGCCCCACACATGCATGGTCATGTCCTCGAGAAGCACTCGGCCCACAAGGGTCTCACTCTCCTTGGCTGCTGGTCCTGTCCCTGCCACTTCTCGTATTCTCCTCGGCTGCTGTCCTGCCCCTGCCACTCCTCGTATTCTCCTGGGCTGCTGGTCCTGTCCCTGCCACCACTCGTATTCTCCTCGGCTGCTGTCCTGCCCCTGCCACTCCTCGTATTCTCCCGGGCTGCTGTCCTGCCCCTGCCACTGCTTGTATTCTCCCGGGCTGCTGTCCTACCCGTGCCACTCCTTGTATTCTCCTGGGCTGCTGGTCCTGCCCGCGCCACTCCTCGTACTGCTCTAGGCTCCCCTTCCCACCCAGGTGAAGACAGAGCTCCTCACCTCACAGACTCAGCCTCGCCCGCAGCACCCCAGCATCCCACATGCGCAGTCCACAAGCACCTGTCAACGGCTTTACTACTGAGGGTCTCGTCCTGGGTCGAAGGTACCGGAGGCTGACTGTGAAAAGGAATCCAATCCTGCGCGTGACTGGGAGGAACGCAGCTTCGTGTTAGTTCTTACACATCACATCGCTGCGCGCCGATCCAGCCGCATCTGAGACATGCTGTGGTCGTGCGCCGGCCGCGTACTCCTACGCCTCTTTCGCTCGTTTGCAGGCATTTTTTTAATGTGTTCCTCCGCAAAGCCTGTCAGCCCTCCCGAGCCTGCCTAACCTATCAGTCAGATCCCTGGCTGGAGCACGGGGGAACAGAGGGTGCGGAACTGGCCAACAGGGGTCCAGGCCAATGCTGTGTCACCGATAAGGATTCAAGGACTTGAGCAGAGGAGGAGCCGAACACACACACGCACGTACGCACGCATGCACACACACACACACACACACAAACAGAGCACAAAATCCAAGCATGAGGGTGAGCCTGGCTCACTGACTCCCTCTGACACTCTGGTTTGTATCAAACGGAAATAATATTCCACTTCTGGGGTTGTTATAACAACTAAACGAGATGACCACAGCAAAAGCCCTACACTACTAACTATAAAATTAACTGATATTTACAGGCAGAAATGACCGAACACAAACAGAATGCCCCTGCCTCTCTGATGTAAACCCCTATGCCCTCACGCAGAAAGGGCTGCTGGGAACCACCCAGCCACCAGGCCCTCTGTGACACCCATGAGGGGTGTCCCACTCTGCAACTAGCCCCGGGAGGCAAGCAGGAAGCATAGAGGGAATCCCTGCTTTCTTCTTGGGGTTCCTCTGGGCACTGCCCAGGCGAGCAGGGGTGCAGACCTGTGGATACACTGAATTCATGCCCTGCTGTCACCCACGAGTACCTCCTGCCCTCCCCACAGCGCTGTGAGAAGAGAGAAGGTAGGGCCAGTGGATGATTTCATCTACATCTACACTTGTATCCTTCTATTTCCATCTGCTGCTCCCAAGAAACACCTGGAAATAATAACTCAACGCCATTCTCTGCTTGCTTCAGGCAGGGGGAGATGTGAGACAGGTCCCATGTCAGGTGGAGTGGGGAGGAAGAGAGGCTTGCTCTGAAGCCAGGGGTGTTAGCGCTCGAAAGAGGAATAGTCCAGACACAGCCCACTTTACAAAATGGAAGTGCCAGGGGCCTACTCCAAGAGAAAATTAGTTTTACTCTCAGCCATATCATGATCAGTTAGGTCCTTACGTTTTCCATTTAAGCTGTTTTTCACACTCCTTGGCGGTACTGGGTCTGAGAAACCCCAGGACTGTGCAGAGATGGGAAGCACCAGCCCTCTGCCCCTCACCTGTGCATGCCTTTTTCTCCTGCTCTCTGCATCACCCAGAGGGCTACTGAGGGCCACAAAGTCTGTGGGGGCTCCCACTCAGATGCGGAACTTCTCCTTCTCAGTGGGGATGAGGTGAGGAGAAGCGGGGCCTGCCTGCTGACAGCAGCTTGTGTGCTGGATGGGGCAAGAATGCAGGGGCCTGTGTCCTCGGGTGGACCTGTACTTTCCCATCTCCTGTCGAGACCCAGACCCACCCTCTCTCAATCCTAGGGTTGGAAGAATACTAAAGGGACATCTCGCACTTGCTGTCCTGAGGAAGGTATGGGTGACCTCATAAGACGATATTTTATTTTGGGTCTTAATTTTGGAGAAAAACAATCCACCACCCTCTATTTTCCCCAAGTTGAACAGAACAGCCCAGTACAGTGAAAACACCAAGCCCAAGTAAATGTACAGAAATTAACAAACACCTCACTGGAAAGACCCGCCATCCAAAAGTGAGGAGGAGATGGGATAGCTCCATAACCAAAGCCAAGGTTCCAAGAAAGCCCCGGAGAAAGGGCACTTGGGCTGGGTCTTGAAGCTTGAGCAGGAGCGTGCCAGATGCAGGAGGGATGTAACAGAAGACACCTGGAGACAGAAGAGACCCAGTAGGGAGGGACGGCAGGCAGGAGGTGAGGGGGCCCTGTGCCCAGTGGCTGCAAATCCTCTAGCCCGGGCTGAAGTACTTGAACCTTACTCCCCACATCCTAGAGTGCACAGGATATTTGGAGCAAATTAGTGCTGATCCACTTTGCACTCCAGGCATGTGCCTCTGGCTGTGGAACGAAGGATGCTCAGACAGGAGACGAAAGCGAGGAGGCTGACGACCCCGGTGCGAGCGTGTACAGCCTAGTGCACATCTGCCCCCTGCTCAGGAAGGTCCTGCCCCTATCTGAAGATGTGTCCCCAGCCAAATGCCATGTCACCTCCAAGCCAGCCCAGCCCCTGCAAGCCCCCAACTCACATCCAGGTCTCTGCTCACCTCCGGCTTCCGTAGCCAGCGGTGCCTCCCCAGGACTCCCTCCTCCTCCAGGAGGAGCCATGGTGGAATCTGTGGCAGGGTGGGCACAGCACCTCTCAGGAAGGCTGCCATGCTTCCACTAACCTGGCTAATACTTCATTACTGTTTTGTCAGTCTCGTCCGCAACCCCAGAAGATTTACCTGGGAACCCTTACTAAACCTGGTCTTCCCAGCCATGCCTGCACCGCTGATGCTGTGCATACTTACAGATAAGGCAGGGCCACTGCGATGTATGTGTCTACCCCTCCTGCCGGATGAGCCGGCTAAGCTGCCTCTCAATGTGGCTACCTCCTCCAGGAGCCCTCCCTGGGGTCCCCAGCTGCTGCCTCTCTGCATCCTCTCTCTTTTCTTTCTCCTCTCTCTGCAAGCCTCTTCCTGCCCCCTCACACAGAGCTCCATCCCAACCACAGCTTTTCTAAAACCCTCTTGCCAGGGGGCCTTATAAGTGCTTCCACTCTTCTGTCTGATAACTCGAAATTCCACCGAGGCTAGAGCTCAAGTTTGCAGCTGAACACAGGAACAAACACAGAGACAATGGTGTTTGTTCCTGCTCTGCCGGCACCTCAATGACTCCCAAGTAACTCCCCAGAAATTATAGCCACCTCTCGGATTCTGGCTGTGCCCTCCCTGTCTTGACCTTGGTCCGGACTTGGAGACACATTCACTGAAAGCCATTTAAAATGAGTCCTGTCTCTCTCCACCTGACTCAGGCTTCAATACCCTTCTAACCTTGTTTGCTGTACCCTTTTCAGTTTGGAGATCAAGTCTGGACAGAGAAGATGGAGGCCCATGGGAATGGGCAGGCTCCGCTTCCTCTCCCTGAGGAGCTGGGATGCTCTTCTTGCTCTCTCTCCCCCCCTCGTGTCCACAGGCCTATGCTCGTCATCTTCAGCACTGACCCCTCTGCACGCACTGGAATAGCTGTCTCTGCTCCCCCCCAATGGTGAATGGGAGCCCAGCCCGGAAGCTGCTAGGCAGTGCACTTCAGTAATGAAAATGAACATCCTGCTAAGCCCTACAGATGTTCCTGCAACTTGTTCTGACACTGTTCCCAGGGCCTGTGGCACTGTGGGGAGAGTGTCCCTCCCCTCCTGGCCACCTCACAGCTGCATCTAATGTCTGACGGCAAATGGAGGCCAGTCCATTTGAAGGGCTAGGCTAATGGCAAGAGGAAGCGAGATTCCTTGCCCATTACCTTCTTATCCCTGTAGCCATGAAAAACAATGTGTACAGTCAGAGAGGGGATGGGCCCAGGTTAATTCTTCTGCCTCTGGGAGAGAAGGGCCAGGACCCAGAGAGGCAGAGCAGACCTATGGTGGCCTGACAAGTCCTGGCTCTGGACCCCTGCAGGAGAAGGGGGTCCTAAGGCTGGTGTTGGTGGTGCCACTTTTGTCTGCCGGTCCATTCTGCAGGACACATCCCTGCCCACTGTCCTGACTCAGCCACTACCCCGGCCATTGCTCCCTGGGTTACACAGACTTCAGGCCTAGCAACTTTTTCTTGTTTCTCTTCCCCATGTTTGACTTAGTCAGCATGCCTCCCCACTGATACTCTTCATCACACCTGCTATCATTCACGGCACAAGGTTTTGTGCTTTGCTACTTCCTTGGGTACAGAATTTCTTCTCCCTCCCGTAACCCACCCACCAGGCTCTGAGTTATAGCTACCTTTTCAGAATCTGTTTTTTCCCGGTTTAGTTTTGGGAACTTTTCTCCCCACTTTATCGAGGCTGGAGAGCAGGACGGTGTCCCTCGAGCAGAGAGTGGCTGGCGACTTTAACGGTCCATGGTGCCTGGAGTGGAGGCTGAGCATAGGCACTGAGGCCCTGGGAAGGCTGCCTGGGGCCCTGCCAGCATCAGCTCTGTGGCTGACACTCTAGGACCTGGCTGCGGCCAGAGACACAGCCAGACACGGCTCCTAAGTGCCACTCAGGACACCATTTCCATGGGACAATTCATTCTGGGATCCTAATAACCAATCCTCAAGTGAACTTTTCAAAAAAGACGCTTTTATCATCAGCGGACTACTTGCATTTGGATGACTTGTTCAAATAAATGTTGGTTTAAAATAATGCTACCTTTCCAAACAATGCCACTTCTTTCTTAAAATTTTTGTTTTTACTAAACCTTATATTTGAAAAAAAAGATGATAGAAACCTATAAAACTGATCCTTCAAATAATTAACATCACAAAGCACATGAAGACCCCAGCACACAGAGGTGCAGGCACACCCCAGCACAGAGAGGCAGAGGCAGAGGCACACCCCAGCACACAGAGGCTCACGCACAGACACATGCACAAATGCGGTCTTTAGAGGACTCTCAGTTGCCACTGTCCTTCAGCAGCAGATCAGGACGTTCTGACATATGCTCCTGGGCAAAGAGCTGTCATCTACCACCTGCAGGTGTACGAGGGGAGGTATCTTCCTGAGTGCAGGTCCCATCGTGCAGGAAACTGAGAGTCTCAGTGGATTCAGGCTGCAGGAGGCTTCAGGATTCTGCACGAGTGTTCGCTGCTGTACTGCAATTCTTCATTCAAATCCTCCCCAGGAAAGACAGCTTAAACAAATGTGAAGCTACCCCACGTAAAACAGAGCAACCGCTGGGAAAGCAGCCAAGGAAGGAAAACAGAATGTATTTAATATCAAAGGACAAGGCTCTCAGATTTATTTTAACTTCTTGGTTGATCTCAAATTGAATGTAATTTTACTGTGCTTAAAAGAAAAAAAAAATCCTAACATTCTTCCTCTAGAAGGTCATAATGCTACACCATGAAAGAAAAGACAAGGACAAGGCCAGGATTACAAACAAATAGATCCATTTCAATTACAAAGGCCCATAAATTATGCTTTATTATTTGTCACTGGATATCTGGTATCACAGGAAATTTTCTTCACCTATGAGAAACCGTCTCCTGAAATAAGGAATCCCACACATCCATGATTAAGGACAAAAAAAAACAGGAAATCCAAAGAAGTGATAAAAAGCTATTTAAAAGAAAACCTAAGAAAATATCAGATGTTATACAGGAAATAGTTTGCATTTGTTTAAAATTATCTGTGCTATCAAAACAACTAAAAATATACCACAAAACAATATCAAATTGATAAAAGTGCAATAAATCTTCATGTATGAATCATCATATACCTCTTCTTCAAATTTGAAATGAAAATTCATCATTTTCCCTTATATGTTGTAGTACCTAACCATAATAAATTTTGCCTATTGTACATGGTCTTGACCGATCTTCTTTTTCATCCTAAATATCAGTAATAATATCAAAGTGAATCTACTGCCCAGAATCCCAGCCAACAGATGAAAAAGAAGGAAAGAAAGACAGCATCTGTTAACCAGTGACTACTTGGTCTGCTACTTCATACAAGACCTTGTCCACACCATACCATAACCATGTCAAATACGATGGTTTCTGCTTTACAAGTTAGGAAACTAAGGCACAGAAGTTAAACTTATCCAACATATCACAGCTGTAAGATGATGGAACCACAACTCAAACCCAGGTCCTAATTATGCCCAGTCTGTGTTCCCTCCACTGCACCCGACAACTCACTTTTAAGTGGGGAAAATTGAAGTGAAACACCAAAAAGCAACCCTCCATGCCTGTGCAGTTCTCAGCTGCCCAGCCCCCTTTCAGGTGGCAGTGCCAATCCTGTCTCCACCCTGGAGTGACTGAGTCTCTGACTTTGACAGCAGGTGTTCCTGTCTCTGAAATGCTGGCATCACTTGTTGTTAGACTCAGAAGGAACTGTGGACATCATCTCTCCAGGTGTGAAAATCTCTCCATTACAGTCCCCAGTGTCCAGCCACAGCTTAAGAGGTGCTGAGCATGGGGAGCCCCCTGTTTCAAAAGGCAGCTGTTTCACTGGACAGTGAGAACGTTGGTGGGGGCTTCCTCAGATAAAAACAAATGCCGCTTCCTGGACAGGCACAGTGGCTCATGCCTATGATCCCAGCACTTTGGGAGGCCGAGGAATGGGGATCACTTGGGCGCAGGAGTTTGAGATCAGCCTGGGGAACACAGCGAGATGCTGTCTCTGCAGAAAGTTTTAAAAATGCGTCTGGCATGGTGGCACATACCTGTAGTCCTAGCTATGTGGGAGGCTGAAGCAGGAGGATTGCTTAAGCCCAGGAGTTCGAGGCTGCAGTGAGCTATGATTGCACTACTGCACTCCAGCCTGGGTTGGTGAGACCGTCTCAAAACAACAACAGAAACAAAAAAATTCTTCCCTCTAACTTCTGCTCAAATACAAGAAACAGAAGTCTCAAATAAAAAGAGAAAAAAAGTCTTCGGCCTCTTTTATATGGTAGCCTTTCAAATATTCAGACATCACGATCCCACTTCCCCTTGGAAGCCCTTCTGTAAAAACATCCACAGTTACTGCACGTGTTCCTCATTCGGACACTGCTTCCGCTTCCTCAAAATCTCAGTCACTGTCAGCCGGACTAACTCTGGTTTATCTGCATCCCTGAACACTGTGCTCTGAACAGAACAAAACACTTCAGCTATGGGGTGGGAGCCCAGAGAACACTGGATGTCATGTGACTGCTTCTGGACATTGTATTTCGACTAATAAAGCTTAAGATAACTATTTTTAAACAGCTCCATTACATTTCTGGCTACTGATCTCAGCCCTTGGTCTCTACTTTCTTGCTTGTTGGAACAAGAGAAGGACAATGGAAGATTTTTTAATGTTGGCTAGAGTAAGAAAATAGGTCCCCTGTGGAAGACAAAATGGCAACTAATACTAAAAAATGCATGCATTGCCATTGACCCTGCAATTTCACTTTTAGGAATTCATTTCAAGAAAACAATCATGGACTTACAAAGATTTACCTCTCAGGATACTGGCTGGAACCCCTCTTTATGTCCCACAACAAAAAATAAGTTCAATGAGCCGATGGCCATGGAGATGTTGCTGCCATTAAAATGCTATAGGAGATGTTTATGGATGTGAAGAGGAGTTCCCGATATATTGCCCAAGCAGAGATGGTACACCACAGTGCTGTATTTGTAAAAATGTAGCTGTAAGCAGATGGTAGGGGACTGCCCATAGAAAAAGGCCCCGTTTCAGGAGAGAAGAGAGAGGAGGGTGGCCCCTGATCAGGGAGCCAGAGACCAGGATAGGCTATGAAAGAGAGATGCGTATGTGTGGGGAGGCGTCTCAGCAAATCCCCCAAATCTACTGAAATGTTAGTCACCTTGTGGATGACCTGAATTTTCATAGAAATTCATGGAAAGGCTGAACTTTGAATGTGGGATAAACAAGACCTGTTGTCAGAGAGGCCAAATGCCTCAGGAGCATCTGGTCCCAGGAGCCAACTCTAAGAAACTGTGTGCAAGGCCTGAGGCTTCAAGCGTGTGGGTCTCGGCGTGTCCCATGCAGAGGAGACCCCTTCGTCTCAGCTATGGGGGCAGCACACCCACCTGGGTATACGCCCAGGGCAAGTACGGAGGAACATGCGGTGGGAGAGGAATGGTGATTATTTCTGGATGGTAGAATTATGTATGAATATAATTTTCTTATTTTTGCTTATCTGAATTTCTAAAATGTACAATACACACATTGCTTGCTTTTTAAAAGATGCTTCCCTAAAGACACTGACAGCCATGTATTTTCCTTATGACAACACTGTGCAGATCATTGGCCTCGGGCCTGGCTCATGAAGAACTACGTAGACTTCGCTCCCCACAAATGTCACACAGTTCCACCCCAGACAACACGTATCACAGGGCACACAGTTCACAGAGACACAGGAAGGGAATTCTGACCCATAACATGGGTGAACCTGGAGGAGTTATGCTAAGTGAACAAGCCAGAAATAAAGGACAAGTACTGTAAGGCTGCACTCATACGAGGGACCCAGAGGAACCAAATTCATAGAAACAGGAATACCAGGGCCTGGGAGAGGCAGGAATGGGACATTGGTATTACATGGGTACAGTTTCCATTTTGCAAGATGAAAACAGCTCTAAGGATGGATGGTGGTGATGACTGCACAACACTGTGAATGCGCTTAATGCCACAGACCTGTACGCTTAAAAAGGCAACTTTAGTGTTATGCATCTTTTACCACAATTAAAAAGATAAATGCACAATGCCAGAACCCATTAAGTCACCTAGAAAAACAAAGGGTCAGGGAACACTTCTCTCTGATGCTGCAGCAATGCTGAACAAATAACACAAGTGGTTCACCTCATCTTTCTTCCGGCAGGTGGGAAGTAGAAAAGCTAAAATGTCTCTGTTAGGATCAGTGGCAATTCACACCCTGGATTTAAGTTCTCTTAACACATTTCATCATTCCTGTTTCATTCATCTTTACATGAACATTAGCAATTTCTGTTCTGAGAAATCCACAGTCTGGGGTAATTAAACAGCAGCACATCGGGGAGGGGTGGCCATGATGAAGACACAGCCCAGGACCAGGACGGGGAGGCCTGAAGGAGAATCCAGACGGCCTTATGACTATCCTTTCTGAACTCTCTCCCTACCCGCATCTCTCCTAAGCCTCAGACCTTTACACAAGGTCACTAAGGAATACAAGAATGGCACTAAGGTCTCATAAAGGCAAAGAGAAAATCTGCCCCAAAAGGCCACATTGATCAAAGGGTGAGAGATCTCCAACAAGAACCTCATCAACAGCTGTCCTCAGAGGCAGACCCTGGCCTTCCAGCCCCTACAGCTGCCCCTGCTCCTCTTCCAGCCCCACTCCTCTACTGGCCCCACTCCTCTGCTGGCCCCTGCTCCTCTTCCGGTCCTTCTGCCAGCTGGCTGGCTGGTCAGATTCAGAGACAATTACAGGGAGAAACTTATTTTTCAATCCAGAGGTTTTTCCATGCCAAGGGGAAAAAATGACATTCTTCTCTATCAGATAGATTTCCAAAATACAAAATATTGACTCATATTCATACTCTATTTGAAGACAATATTTTAAAAACAAACACTGAAAAAAAAATTCAGTGGTTCCAAGTAGAAAGCATGATGCTGAAATAGAAGCAAGGGTCACAGAGTTTATGGACAAAAACTCATCCACAGTAGACCTGAAATGTGGTATGAGGGTGGGGGGGAACTACAGAGATATATTTTTACAGCATGTAAAATAAAATAAAATTGGTGATTCTAATCTGAGAATAGAGATTAAAGGGAAATGGGAAGACAGAGTTAACAGAGTCGAAGAGTTTTAGAGCAAGAATGTATCTAAATTTTACAGATAAGGAAAACAAAACCCAAATACTCCTTAACTTTTCTAAGGCCACAGGACTGGTGGCACAGCTGAGCCTAGAGCTCCCGGCCATCATCCTTGTTCCGAACCCTGATCCTGTGCTCCCAGGTTATTGTTCTTGTCCCCATTCCATGACTTCCAGCTGGGACTACCACTTGGGTGGTATACTTTATCCAAATTCCAGATTCTTCCCCAAAGTATGATGAACTGAGGCAAGAAATAGAGTTAAAACAATAATCTGGGTTTTTGTGACCACAATAGCCCCAAGAGTGGTAGTCTCCAAAGTGGGGCCACACAAGACAATCTTCTGGGGCAAAGAAAGAAAATGACAGACATTGTCAAGTATTTTCCTCATCCTTTATAATAGCTTATTTAAAATACACTTTATGATACAAACAGGAGGCAGGGAAATACTGGGTAGGAGAGGGTGGTCCCTGGCGAGGGCCACACCCTCAAGCCTGGAACTGTGGGGCCCAAAGTGAGAACACGCATTTCTGTTTTCCTGCCTGAATGCTGCCTTTTCCAAAACCACCCCGGCCCGCCCCACCCTCCATCCTGTACCCATAAAAACCCCAGGCCTTACCAGCAGAGCAATAGAGAAAGAGACAAGAAACAGCCAGATGTTGGAGAGAATCAGCTTGATTTCAGAGGGACAGCTGGACAATGGGACTTTGGAGAAGAGTTTGGCCAGGGACAGCAGGACTCCAGGGGAAGACCATCTTCCCACTTCCCCCCCTTCCCATCCCACTGAGAGCCACTTCCAGCGCTCAATAAAGTCCTCCACATTCACCATCCTTCAATTTGTTTGCACAACTTGATTCTTCCTGGACACCGGACAAGAATTCGGGTACCAAGAGGGTGGATGCAAAAGGCTTTCACCCTGACCTTGCACTGAGCTAACACTTAAGTCATCTGTGGACAGCAAATCTAAGAGCACACTGTAACATATGCCCTCTGGGGCTCCCGGGGTCACAGGCAGCCCCACCCAGATGCTGCCAGGGGGCTGCACAGAGTTCTACTCCTGCCGATGCCCAACAGCACTCACCCCGGCCCCTGCACCCACTCACCTGTATGCTGCCCTTCCCGTGAGGGGCTGAGAGCTGTGGGCTGAGTCCTGTGAAGGGGTCAAGGGAACTATCCCATTTCATTTAGAATATATCAATAAATCCGTATGGCAATATGCATGTAATTCCTAAGTAAGCATTTTAATACATGTGTGTGGGAGGTGGTCTAAATATATGTTTGTTCATAGAGTGTGCGATCAGAAAATTGGAGACTGTTGGCCTGGAACATCACTGCTCTGCCCTACTAGATCTGGCTCCTTCATCTGTCAGTGGGTTCTGTGGCCATAAAAGCATCCAGCTTGGTGTCATGTCTTCCCACCCATCTGTCTACAACTGCTACATGCCCAACACACAGAACACAGGAAGCCACTGAGCTTCCTGAACAAACCACTGACACACTGGAAAGTGCCATGGCCAGTAGTTTCTTACAAACCATAAAACTTTAGCTGTGTTCCTCATGCTTAGGGAAAATATATTTTTCAATCACAAGAAAATAATTTCTAACAACAGAAAAATTACGTGTATGCTGGTTTAGTAAGAAAAACAGTTTCAACATAAAAAGGAAAGAAAGCCCTTTGGCATAATAAAAAGACATTGTGCATTTATCAAAAATTACTACTAATAACTCAAAAGAGAGGCAAATCAGTACATTCCAATCTCTTTGAAGATAAGAAAACCAACTTTATGCAATAGTTAAGGATATGAAAGGCAGAGTCAACGTGACCACTCAAATGATTTTAAATATGGTATGACTCTCAGTGGTCAAATCCAGCCTATGACCTGAAGATGGCTTTTCCCTCCCTCTCTCTAATTGCCTGAAAGCCATCAGAACACCTGTATGTTTTTAATAGAAGATAATCCATAGGAAGTCTGTCATTAATCCACACAACAGAAGTGTATATTCTGGCTTCCTATTATTATAATAAAGGAATATTAGTTAACTGTTCTATTCGGATACTCCCCATTGTGTGGGTAATGTTTACTTTACATATGAAAGAACTGTGGCTCAGGGTTTCATGACTCATCCAGGAGCTGGAAAGATGACAGGGAGGCCGACTTAACACACAAATTGACTGCACGCGTGCATCCAGTCAGAGTTCCTGGAGGAGACAGTGACATACCTGCATCTGGTGTAGCTGGGACAACGCTTGGGGAAGGCACAAAGGAGGGGCTTGGACTCCCTGGAGTGACGCTTGTCCAACCACAGTCAAGAACACAACGTGAACGTGCAAACACTCTCACCAGCAAACACTGTCACCAGTAAACACCCTCACCAGTGAACACCCTCACCAGCAAAGCAAACACTTCATAAACGGACTTCCAGTTCCTGATAGGCATGTAAGGAGCTTGAAAGTCGTTATTCCGTCCTAACAGTAAAAAGCTGAATAAAATGAAAAATCAGTGCTTCTTAAGAGATCTGTCTTGGACCTGTTGGAGAAATGTCACAAGCCACAGCCCCCCAAATTGGACAGGTGAATACAGGGAATCACAATTCACTGGAGCAGAAGCCTGTAAGTAGAAACCCCTGAAGATCCACTACAGGGGTAGGAAAACCTAAACTGTACTGGAAAATTCCTGGAGGCTCACTGTGGACAAGCCTAAGAGATTAAAAACTCCAGGGGGACCCGGTCATGGGGGTGCAGGGGAGTGGGGGTGGCTGTATTTGTGTGAGTTTTACCTCCTGGAGCTCTACCAGATCCTCACAGTGAACACTGGAGAAATATCCCCTCCTCATACTTACAACAGGGAGAGGGGAAAATTACCATTTTGAAAGAAGTCAGGGCACTGTGTTCTTATTAATAAGGCCTGCCCTCGGGAGAAACTATTTAAACAGGGACTAAACTGCTGGCATTTATCAGAGCCTGTCCAATCTGAGGGACAAGAAATAATCAGCCTCTGCTAGACTTTAGTATCACCTAAGGATGTGGACAAGGGGAAGCTGAGAAGCAAATGTGAGGCTCACAGTCCAGGCACAAAGGTTCCCTAAAAGAATGAGACCAAATCATAGGACCATAGCAAGCTTCCCCTCCCACTACACCTTAACGCCGCACAACTAAAGGCCTATTTACCAGGGTTCCGTGCACCCAGTCCATCACATCCAGCTTTCAACATAAAATTACAAGGCACACTAAGAGGTTAAACACACACACACACACACACACACACACACACACACACACACACACACACACACACACACACACACACACACACACACACACACACACACACACGTACAGTTTTAAGAGACAGAGCAAGTATCAGAACCAGACTCAGATACAGAACAATGTTGGAATGATCAGATCAGGAATTTAAAACAACTATAATTAATATGCTAGGGACTCTAATGGAAAAAGTAGATAACACACAAGAACAGACAGATAATGTAAGCAGAGAAATGGAAATTATGAAAAAGAATCAAAAGGAAATGCTAGAGATCAAAAACACTGTAGAGAATGAGGAATGTCTTTAACGGGCTCATTAGCAGATAGGACATGCTGAGGAAAAAAAAAATCTCTAAACTTGAGGATATGACATTAGAAACTTCTAAAACTCAAATGCAAAGACAAAAAAGATGAAAAAAATTGAAATAATATTCAAGAACTGTGGAACAATTACAGTGGTGTAAATATGCACGATGGGAATACCAGAAGGAGAAGAGAGAAAGGAACAGGAGAAATACTGGAAGCAATAAGGACAAAGAATTTCCCCAGATCAATGTTGAACACCAAAACGCAAATTAAGGAAACTTAGAGAACACACACAATAGTATAAAGGCTCCAAAAACTAAACTGAGGCATATCATATTCAAATTGCAGAAAATCAAAGATAAAGACAAAATATAGAAACACCTTACCTATCAATAGAAGAGCAAAGCGAAGGATTATAACTAATGTCTTCTCAGAAACCATGCAGGAAAGAAGAGAGGAGAGGGAAATATTTAAAGGGCTCAGAGAAAAAAAATGACCACCTAGAATTCTGTACCATTTAAGATTGATCTTCAAAGATGAAGGAGGGATAGAAACTTCCTCAAACACAAGTTGAGGGAATTTGTTGCCAGTAGACCTGCCTTGCAAAAAATGTTAAAAGCAGCTCTTTTAACATAGGAAAATAACATAGATCAGAAACCTGGATCTACACGAAGAAAGGATGCATCAAAGAAGGAATAAGTGAAGGTAAAATAAAAAGTTTTCCTTTTTTTTTTTGAGTTGGAGTCTTGCTCTGTCACCCAGGCTGCAGAGCAGTGGTACGATCTCGGCTCACTGCAGCCTCTGCCTCCCAGGTTCCAGGGATTCTCCTGCGTCAGCCTCCCAGGTAGCTGGAATTATAGGCACGCACCACCACACCTGGCTAATTTTTGTATTTTTTGTAGAGACAGGGTTTCACCATGTTGGCCAGGCTGGTCTCGAACTCCTGACCTCAGGTGATCTGCCCACCTCGGCCTCCCAAAGTGCTGGAATTACAGGAGTGAACCACTGCTCCTCGCCTATTTTTCTTTTTCTTAATTGAACTTAATGGGTTGTTTGAAATAATAATAGCAACAATATAGTCTATCATGTATTCTTTTATATATTATATACATATGCTTATGTGTAAGTAAAATGAATGACAGCAATGATATAAGGGATGGGAGGGAGGAATCAAGAATACTTTGTTATTATAAGATACTTGCTGTTTCACTACCTGTGAAACAGTATAGTGTTATCTGAAAGAAGATAAACTAATTTTTTTTAAAGACACATAACAGATATGCTGAGAAGAGAGAGAAAATGGGATCATACAGAAAACTCAATTAAAATGACAAAAGGCAGAAAAAGTGTGAAACGTAAAAGCACAAACATAGAATAAGGGCAATAAATAAAAAATAATAACAAATATAGTCAATATGAATTTAAACATATCAACAATCACTTTATACATCAATGGTCTAAATACACTAAAGAACATACCAATGTTGTCAGTGAGAAACAAAAGTCCCAATTATATGTTGTCTACAACAAATCCACTGTAAATAAAACAACAAACAGATTAAAAGTAAAATGATAAAGAATGGCCTTTACCAAGAAAGGTTAGATCTATTACGATAACACTAATCAAAAGAAAGTAAGAACAGCTATATTAATTTCTGACAATGTAGACTTTAGATCATGGGAATTTTTAAGGGATCAAGAGAGAATTACATAATGATTTTTTAAAAGTCTGTTTTCCAAAAAGATACAACAATCCTTAATGTGTATGTGCCTAAAAAGAGCATAAAAATACATGAGGCAAAAACTGATAGAACTACAAGGAGAAATAAATGAACTCACTGTTATAGTTTGAGACCTCAATAGTCCTCTATCAAAAATGGGCATATCTTGCAAGAGGAAGCTCAGTAAGGACAGAGTTGAACTCAACAACACCATCAATCAACTAGATATAATTGACATCTATAGACTAATTCAGTCAAAAACAGCAGAGTACACATTCTTCTCAAACTCACGTGGAACATTCACCAAAAGAGACCACTTTCTGGGCCATAAAGCATACCTTAACAAATTGAAAAGAACAGAAATCAGACTGTATGCTCTCAGAACACAATACAATTAAACTAGATTCAATAACAGAAAGATAGCTAGCTGGGAAATCCCAAAGTATGTGGAGACTAAACAACGCACTTCTAAATGACACAGGGGTCAAAGAAGAAATCTCAGGAAAAAATGTTTTTAAATTTCCAAAGTAAATAAAAATGAAAACAGAACTTATCAAAATTTGTGAGATGCAGCAAAAGCAGTGCTTCCAAAGAAATGTATAGAACTGAGTGCATATACTAGAAAAGAAAGATCTAAAAGCAATCATCTAAGATTCTACTTTAGAAAACTAGAAAAAGGAGAAAGTTAAATCCAAAGTAAGTAGAAGACATAATAAAAATTATTACAGAAATCAATAAAATTGAAAACAGAAAATCAATAGAGGAAAAAAAATAAAACCACAAGCTGGTTCTCTCAAAATATCAATAAAAGCAATGAACCTTTAACCAGGCTAAGTGAAAAAGAAAAAAGGCACACTTTACCAATATCAGAAATGAAGGTGGGGATATCACTATAGATCCCATGGATATGAAAAGGACAATAAGGAATAGTATGAACAACTCTATGCCCATAAATTCAATAAGCTGGATGAAATGGACCAATTCTCCAAAGACACACTCTGCCAAAATTCACATAAGAAATAAACAATTTGAACAGGTCATATCTATTAAAGAAATTGAATCAATAATTAATAATCTTCCCAAACAGAAAGCACCAGGCCTAGGTGTGTTCACTGATGAATTCTGACCAACATTTAAAGAAAGAAATTATACCAATTCTCTACAATCTCTTCCAGACGACAGAAGCAGAAGAAATACTTCCTAACTCGTTCTATGAGGCCAGCATTACCCTAATACCAAAAACCAGACAAAGACATTTAAGAAGAGAAAGGTATGGCTGGGTGTGCTGGCTCACGCCTGTAATCCCAGCACTTTGGGAGGGCTGAGGCAGGCGGATCACCTGGGGTCAGGAGTTCAAGATCAGCCTTGCCAACATGATGAAACCCTGTCTCTCAAAAAAAAAAAAAAAAAAAAAAAAAAGAAATGAAAGGTACTGATTAATAGCTTTCATATGACCATACGCAGGAATTCTCAACAAAATAAAGCAAATCAAATTCAACAATGTGTAAAAAGAATTATACACCATGATCAAGTAGGATTTATGCCAGTTATGCAAGAGTGGCTCAACAAATGAAAACCCATTAACGTAATCTATCATATCCACTAGCTAAGCAAGAAAAATCACATGATCATATCAATAGATGCAAAAAAAAAAGCACTTGACAAAATCCAACCCCCATTCATGTTACAAATTCTCAAACTAGGAATATATGAGAACTTCCTCAACTTGATAAAGAATACCTACAAAAATCCTGCAGCTAACATCATACTTAATGGTGAAAAACTGTAAACTTTCCCACTAAGATCAGGAACAAGGCAAAGATGACCCCTCACCACTGTTCTTCAGTATTGTGCTGGAAGTCCTAGCTAATGAAATAAGACAAAAAAACAGTATAAAGATTGGAAGAAAATAAATAAAATTCTATTTGTTCATAGAAAACCTGAAACAATGAACAAAAATTTCCTAGGACTAATAAACAATTACAGCAAGGTTATAAGATGTGAGGTCAATATACAAAAGTTCAACTGCTTTCCTATATACCAGCAACAAAGAAGTGGAATGTGAAGTGAAAATCACAAGACCATTTATGTTAGAAACTCCCAAAATGAAAAACTTAGGTACAAATCTGACAAAATATGTATAAATTCTGTATGAGGAAAACTATAAAACTCTGATAAAAGGTATCAGAAGAATTAAACAAAGAAATATTTGACATTCATGGGGAGTAAGACAATATGGTCAAAATGTCAGTTAATGTCAACTGATCTATAGATTCAATGCAATTCGAGCCAAAATCCCAGCAAGTTGTTTTGTGGATATTAACAAACTGATTCTAAAATTTACAAATTTATATGGAACAGCAAAAGATCTGGAATAGCTGAAACTACCTTGAAAGAAAACAAAGGTGACTAACACTACTTGGCTTCAAGACTTTACATGAAGTCATGGCAATCAAGAGAGTGTGGCAGTGGCAAAATAACAGACAAATAGATCAATGGAAGCAAATAAACAGCCCCCATACAGAACCGTATGAATATTGCCAACTGATCTCTGACAAAGGAGCAAAGGCAATAAAGCGGAGAGAAGACAGCCTCTTCAGCAAATGTTTCTGGAAGGTCTGGACACTCACATGCAAAAAAAAAAAAAAAAAAAAAAGAACCTAGACACAGCTCTTAAACTTTTCACAAAATTAACTCCAAATGAATCACAGACCTAAATGTAAAACACCAAAGTAGGCCAGGCGTGGTGGCTCCCGCTGTGATTCCAGCACTTTGGGAGGCCGAGGTGCGTGGATCACCTGAGGTCAGGAGTTTGAGACCAGCCTGGCCGACATGGCAAGATCCTGTCTCTACTAAAAATACAAAAATTAGCTGGGCTTGGTGGCAGGTACCTGTAATCCCAGCTACTGGGTGGCTTAAACAGGAGAATCACTTGAACCTGGAAGGCGGGGGTTGCAATGAGCTGAGATTTCACCACTGCACTCCAGCCTGGGCAACAGAGTGAGACTCTGTCTCAAATAAATAAGTAAATACACCAAAGTATAAAACTCATAGAAGATAACATAGAAGAAAATCTAGGTGACCTTTTTGTCATGGTGAAGACTTTTTAGAGAAAACACCAAAGGCATGACAATGAAGGAAATAACTGATAAGCCAGATTTTAATCAATTAAAATCTTCTAGAACACTATCAAGACAATGAGAAGATAGGCCACAGACTAGGAGAAACATTTACAAAACCCATATCTGATAAAGGACGATTATCCTAAACGTGTAAAGACTCTTAAAACTCAACAATAAGAAAATGAACCACTGGATTAAGAACGCGTGAAAGGCGTGAACACCTCAGAAAATATACAGATGGCAAATAAGCCTATGAAAAGATGCTCAACATCATATGTCATTAGAGAATTGAAAATAAAAACAAAAGTGAAATACTACTCCACACCTATTAGAGTGGCCTAAATCCAGAACACTGGCAACACCAAATGCTGGTGAGGATGTAAAGAAACAGGAACCCTCACTCACCGTGGTGGGAATGGAAAATGGAAAAGACACTTTGGAAAACAACTTAGCAGTTTCTTACAAAACTCAGCATACTCTTACCATATGATCCAGCAATCATACCCTTTGGTATTTACCCAAATGAGCTGAAAACTTATGTCTACATGAAAATCGGTACACAGATATTTATAGTAGCTTTAATCATAATTGCCAAAACTTGGAAGCAACCAAGATGTCCTTCACTAGGTGAATAAACAAATACACCCAGACAATGGAATATTAATTCATTAAGAAATGAGCTATCCAGCCATGAAAAGACATGGAGGAACCTTAAATATATATAAAATATTAATATATTAAAATAAATATATATTAAATATATATTACTCAGTGAAAGAAGCTAATCTGAAAAGCTGACATACTCTATGATTCCAACTGCCTGACATTCTAGAAAAGCGAAACTTCAGAGGCAACAAAAGGATCACTGGTTGCCAGGGGCTAGGGGGAGGAAAGGATGAACAGGCAGAGCATGGAGGACTCTTAAGGCAGTAAAACGACTTTGTATGATACTACAGTTGCGGCTAAACGCCATTATGCATTTGTCCAAACCCACAGAATGTGTAACATCGAGAGTGAACTCTAATGTCAACTACAGACTTTGGGTGATGATGACATTTCAATGCAGGTTCATGGATTGTAACAAATGTACCACTCTGCTGGGGGATACTGATAATGGAGGAGGTTGTATGTGTGTTGGGGGTGGGGGTGCAGGAGGTATACAGGAATTCTCTGTACCTTCCCCTCAGTTTTGTTCTGAAGCTAAAACTGCCCTAAAAAATAAAGTCTATTAAAAATATTTCATGAACTAATATATACTAATATATACTTTCTAATTCAGTCTATTTTTATTTTCTCTTTCAACACATTTTGGTCACCTCCCATTAAAGTTTTAACTTGACCACCCACTAATGGGTCCGATGGAAGTCGGCAAAGCGGTGCTCTAGGATGGTGTCTCCTGCTGACCTATGGAATCCAGCCTCTCCCCACAGACCACCTGCTCCGAGAGCCACGCTCAGTCCACTCCCAATCACGTGCTCAAAGCAAGATGGCTTCCTGGCCCCTGGCAGTACCTGGAGGGAGGGTCTCCATGCTTTGTGCTTTCTCTTCTCCATTGCTGTGATGAAGGTCTTTCTTTTTAACGGGGTCAATTTCATTCCAGTCCTCCTAGGGGAACAAAGACACTGAATGAGTTGACTGGTTCTTCAAGCACACCTTCATTCATCAGTTCAATACATACCGAGTCTTAGGAGAGTAACACTTGGCCCTGGGGATGCACTGATGAGCAGGAGGGAGGGCATATCTTAAAGACCCCACACACCAGAAATTGTTAGGGAGTCAAGATGCAAGGGGAGAAAAGTATGGGCATGACCTTTCCCAAGGGTTTGCATTTCTCTCTTCATTTTATATTTGTATTGCTTATCTGTGGGAAGGAAATACTCGGAAAACTCCCAGGGCTTTGGGGATTTCTGAGGGTGGGGAAGCGAGATAGGGAAAGTGGATTAAATGAAATAATTCTAGAGTGGTTAAATTAAGACCATTAAAATGAAGGTAGCTCTCCAGACATCTTAGGTGGTTTATGGACATCTTAGGACCAGATTCTCCCTAAGGGCTCCTTTGAGCTCCCCTCAGAGAGTGTTAAATGATTTAATTCCACTGACTAACACAAGAGCAGGGGGTAGGGCCACCAAGCTTTTCCTAGGGCTTACTCTAATAAGACTGCCGAAACAGAGATACAGATTAAGGACTCAATGTGAAAACAGAATAAGATATAAGCTCTGGCAGAATTTATTCAACTCATCTGGGCAAACAATTTACTCTAATTTATCAACATTAAATCAGACTAAATAACAACTGCACAACCACAGAGCTAAATATATTTTTCCACCACTGGGAATCTGATTTCTGTGACTAAAATAAGAAAGGTTTCTGTATATAACCCAAATCAGAAATAACCCATGGCTAGTAATTTTCCCACCAGACTCCTGTGAGCCAAGCATTGTCAGTTGGCCATTTTCCTGAGCAGATGCGATTAGGCTGATGCGCAACAGTAATCCCTCCCTGCGGGGCGGGGAACCCAGCTCTCCCTGGGTTTATTCCACCAGCACTCCTCTGGACCAGCTCGGACTGCGTGCTGCACGCACGTTCACCACTGGAGACGTTTTGGTTCTTTACTTAAAATGTAAAGTGAGATCTGCAGAAGGGTAAACCTCAGGGCCTGGGCCAAATGACACATTTTTTTCCAACTGCAACTTGCTCTGCCAATAATCTGCATTTTTACTCAAGAGGTGCGGTAATTAGACAGAAACTGTGCCTAAGACTCCCCCATCTCTTGGCCAGCTCTTCCTTCCGTTGCTTCTCTAATGAGGCGATACAGCTGCGTTTATCACATCAGGGCTGCCATGAAAATGGCAGGAGGGGAAGAACTGTAGCCTTGGCGGGCTGGTGAGAGAAATCATTCTGCAGCCAGGGGTCCAAGCCCCACCCACCCAGCAGAACGCCTTCCTGGCCTTTAAGTGCCCCATGTACTTTGGCAAGTCTTACCCCACGCTGCAACAAATGTATTAAAATGCAGCTGTATCCCAATTTAAATAATTTTTACCGCAAAAAAGTTTTGAAAAGATATATTTATAACTTGGCTTTTGAGATTACTTGGCTATAAAGAAACTTTCAATTTACTACTGGCACTGATTTTGCGGGAACCCTGGCAGATAGGCAACAGTGAGAGAATTTAACCCACCAACTGGCTTTACAAAGTAAGGAGATACGTGTGATTACTAAATCAGCAAGTAATGAAATTACCACAGTCACACTCTGCAGACTTTTAATTAAGCATTAATTTTTATTTTGAGGCTTGATTGTAGCATTGTGGCTGATAATTCCCACCTCTCAACCCCTCACCGCATAGGCATCTGGCCTCCTATGTACACCAGCTAATGGATCAAATCATTTAAACTTGTAGCTGAATAAAATCAAAAGTGAACACTGCCAGTGGGGCTGGTGACTCTAGCATATTCTCTACATGTAAAAATAAAGTCATTATCTGTAGTCATTATCTGACATTTGCAGGTCAACCATCAGTGTTTTCCCAGAAAATAAACTTTTTTTGTGTGCCCACAAGTAAGATTGATTTGCCCACAGGTAACACTCCTCAACCTCCCTTCTTCCTTCCAATCAACGATGCCTACTATAAAACTAGTGCAGGGTGAGTTCATGCCCATATAATTACAGCATGACAAGGTACCAAGCAGACGGAACAAGCCGTGCCATCTACGAATACCTACTATGCGCCAAGCATTGCGCATAGACCCTCTCTCATTCCTGCATTTTATAATTGCTGCCTTACAATGAGGACACATAAGATTAGATAGGCTAAGCAATTTGTCCAGGTTACGCAGCTGGTAAAAAGCTAAATCTGGCCCTTTATGTAAGTCAGAGTGGGAATGACAGGCTAGGGCTCAATTTAAAGTAAATTATAAGAGCCTGATTCTCAAAATGTCATAAAAACCCAAGAATATATTTCTAGGAGGTCACTCTTAGATTCCAGATCAAAAATGCAGATTATCATGTAATACCTGTCCTAGTAAAATGGGAAGGAAGGATGAGAGGAGGAAGAGGGGAGGAGGGGGAGAGAGGAGGAGGAGGAGGAAGAAGGGAGGAAAAGGAGAAAGGAGAAGAAGTAGGAGGGAAAGGGGAGGGAGAGGTGGGAGAAGGAGGGAGGGAGAGAAGGGATGAGGAGGAGAGGAGGAGGAGGAGGGGAGAGGGAGGGGGAGGAGGAGGAGGGGAGAGGGAGGGGGATGGGGGAGGGGGAGGAGGAGGGGAGGAGGAGGAGGGGAGAGGGAGGGGGAGGAGGAGGGGAACGAGGAGGGGGGAGGAGGGGGAGGAGGCAGAGGAGGAGGGGGAAGGGAGGACAACGAAAAGGAGGAACCACCATGGTGGCTGCTGCCTAACACAGTATTTACGAGGTGCCAAGCCCCACTCTGGACACTGCACATACGCTCATCTTCCTGCAATGCTATTACTATTCCAATTTTACAGGTGAGGAAGCCAAGGCACCGAACGTTTAGTGTTCATATGAGGCTGGATCCACACCCTGGGGAGCTCAGGGCTGGAGTTCATGGTCTCAGTCATTTAGCTGTACTGCCTCTAGATAAGATAGCTTCCTCCCTCCCCCAACTAAATAGAAAAAGTTCAATTAAGACATTGTACTAACCATTCATCTCAGAATATGTGTGGTCACTAGTAATAAATTCCTGCAAAGATGGCTGACCAGGTTCACTGGCTGATGGAGCACCCACACTCAACCCACCACTGGTCTGTAGACGCTTGTCTTGTCCCACTCTCTTCTCCCCACCCCTACCGAAGGCCTTGGCCTGGTATTAAGAAAGTCAGCTCCTAGAGACACAGCGGGGGCCGGGCATCTTGGCCTGTGTTGTGCAAAGACACCCACAGACAAGCGTGGGGAACAACGGCCCAGAGACACAGGCCCCGCGTAGAACAGGGCCCCCAGGAAGGCTGTACACAGAAGTGGTAGCTCGGTGGAGACCTAAGGGAGGCAAGAAGGAACAATGGGGACTAGCGGTGGTGGGTGTACCAGACAGATGGAACAAGGGAAAGATCAAAAATGGGAAGGCACGGAAGTGGCAGGATAGTCTGAGACCTGTATTCTAGAAACATCACTGTGGCTATAAGGTGGGGGCACACTAGAGGGCACAAGAGAGCCCAGGAGGCCATTTCAGTAATGCAGCCATGGGAAGATGGCATGCTGGACCCAGTCCAGGTCCCGGAGGGACAGAGCGGAGACAGGTGCAGCTAGGAGGGGCTGGCAATGCAGCAGGAGGAGTGCGAGGGGGAAGAAGAATCAAAGATGGCCCCAGGTTTCTGACTGCAGCACTTCCTACACAGGTGTGATGTCCACGGAGAAGAGATACAAGAAAATTGCTGGGGAGGGTAAGAAGCAATGCTAGGAAATAAAGAGGGGTTTGGTTTGGAAATGATGAAGCTACTGTGAGATACCAAGAGGAGGCAGCTGCAAACAGATGGAGGCACAAATCTGGGGTTGTGAAAAGGCCCCGGGTAATTAAAGCTACTGGTGAGCAGGAGGGAGACCACTCAGGGAGGGTGAGGTGTCAGTGCAGGGGAGAGGAGAGGCCAATGCTGCAGGGACAAGTAGGAAAGGAGGAGACCCCGCACGACACGTGGGGAGCAGCACTGGCCTCAGAGCCAGAGCCCTCGGTTCCAGCCACGCCTGCCAATGGCAGTGGGTGTTGGAGTCCAACTTCTCTAAGATTAGGAGGCTGGGTTCAATGCCTCCCGCACAGCAGATCCCTGCCTGCCCAGCGGGTCCCTGCCTGCCCAGTGTTCTTGTGTAGGTGATGCATTCAGTTAGCACTTGGGGGTCTTTTACATTTGCTACGTGCTTCGCCCATGTTTGATATCCAAAAAGAGTTCAGGTTCTTTGAGGGTAAGGAAAGCTGTCATATTCCTTCTGTATCCTTATGCTACCAATTGCACTGGTGGCCTTACAATAGTTGCTCAATAATAAATGCAGCTGAAAAAAAGAAATCCTCGCCCTACTTACTCAGATTGATTGTACCGGCTTCGCCTACTCTGCAGTGGAAGCTTTTCGTTACAATCCCCCTCCCATACATTTACATACATTATAAGACTTATTTACACTAGCGTCAGTGCCGCTCAAAAATGGAAATGTACTGAATGCAAATGTATGAAGAAGGCTCTTGTGCCCAGTAGCCACTGGTATCCTGGCTGTGCTACCAACAGATCTGTGTGTTTTCTCCCTTTTAAGGGGAAAACCATGCAGTGACAGACAGGTCCTCTTTTTAGTGACAAGTATAAACAGCTGAGATTAGACAAGTAATGATGTGGTTTATGCTGGGTCAAAAGTTGCTGAGAATTCAAAGCCTGTGATCTTGTAAGCCCGTTTTGATTTCCCAGGATGCAGACCCATCTCTGCTTTGTTTCCACCACCCTCAAAGGAGGGATGTTGACAGTGAATGCAGAATGATTACCCCACAGACAGATGGTGCTTCAGGAAAGTGTGGACAAGGGAGGGCTCAGCGGCTCTGACCAAACACTGCATTCCATCAGGGAAATTTAACCAGAGGTCTAGGATGCCCTGCCAACCAAATGAGAAACACGGGACAGGAGAACGCTGCTGCCCTGCCTGGCATCACCCCTTGGTCTAGAGTGTTGGATGCATCCACACGCAGCCTCTGGAAAGACCTAGATGCCCTAAGGTATGGCGCTGTGGTCTTCTCTCCCTTTGTAAATGGCATCTGGGCCAGATAATGAGAACTCTAATTCTTCTCCTACTTACTAACTTACCCCAGCTGGTAGTGATTATTGTTATTAGACATTTTAATCTGGTTCAAAATTATGTATCCTAAAACCTCAAAATATGTATCTCCCAAATTGTTCTTACAAATGCACACAACAGAGGCACAAATGGAATTAAACCAGGCCATGAGTGCAATCAGATGGGAATCCATGGCTAAGCGACGTCTACTTACCTGCCATAATCAGAGAGCACAGCAGCTCAAATTCACCCTATTTCTAAGTACATAAAATAGCAATGACCTCTAAATACTACGACACTATTTTCAGAAGCAGTAAACCCAATAGGTGAGTTTATTAAATATTTATGGAAACTAAGTGTAAATATAGGTTTCGTTGTTAATAGAATATTCCCAGTATAATCTGTCTCTGATCCAAATAAGAAAAAAATAAGAAGTGTTCTTGGCTCAGTTGCCAAAGGCAAGGTGGTCAGGGGAGTGAAGGAGGAAGGGCACTGTGGGGATGAGGAGGTACAGTGGCTGGAAGATGGGCAAGCCCCTTAGGCACTATTGATCGACTCTGTGTGTGCAGGGCTCTGTGCAGTCCAACCATTCTAACCAGAGGATTGGAAAAAAGGATCCAGAAGGGCTACATGACTTATCAACTGCTGCAAAACTCAGTAGCTTAAAACAATAAATGTTTATTACCTCACACAGTGTCTGAGGGTCAGGAATCTAAATGGTTCTGTCCCACGATTTCTAATGAGGCTGCAAAGATTTCGGCCAGGGCTGCTGTTCTCCGAAGGTTTGCCTAGGGCTAGGGTCTGCTTCCAAGATGGGTAACTCACATGGCCAGGAGGCCCCAGTTCTTCACTGGGGCCCATCCAATAGGGCTGCTTAAGTGTCCTCCCAAGAGGCGCTGGCTTCCCCACTGAATATGAGGAAGAGGGCACATACAAGAACAAGGGAAACACCATGATGCCTTTTATGGCCTAGTCTTGGAAATCACTCATTGTCGCCCTGTCACAGTCTGTTCATTAGAAATAATGAACCATGTCACCATGTCCAGCTCACGTGAAATCGGGTTTGGTGGAGCTGAGACTAGCTTCCAGTTTTGAGAGGAGGATTAATAAAAAATTGGTTAATATTTAGAATATTCTAAAACCACTACATTTATCAATGCCATAAGGCTTGCTAGTGGCAGAGGCTGCTGCGCCTAGCCAGTCATTTGTATGGGGCAGGGGTGGGGGCAGGGGCTGTGAGGTGTTGGAAGCCCAAGAATTGAGTCACAAAAGCAGCAAGTCTGTGCAGCAAAAATGTGTCTTCATCTCACACTGATGTCTTACCCATGTCCAATATAAATGCAATTACCACCTTTGGTAACATTTTTGAATTATGAAACACCACTAAAATAAACATGCTTACATACATAAAACTAGATAATAACAAAGAATAAATGTTATGTATATTGCTAAATCATCCAAAGCTGCTTCCATATAATTTAAATGGCAAACATCATATTTGTTAACAGAGATATAAAAATATTACTGCGGGAGAAAACAGAAAATAAATGGGCTGTTTTTAATCTCTGCTTACTGAAATATATGTTGCCACTGTTAAATTATTTCAGCTGACTAGACCATATGGTCAGAGGCAGATTAAATTACCAAAAATACCATCTGAATGACTACTTGATTCCCTTCTCATCAGTTGTCTAGTTTTCACTGTTATTTGATGACTTTTCAGTAATTACCACTACAGCCAATCCACACAGCAACCCTCAAGTTTTGGGGAAAAAAACAGGTTGCCAGAAATTTTTAAATGATGTAATAATTTATATTTCAGAGCCCATTTCTCAAAAGGTAAGGCTAAGCTAAGCTGCCAAGCTAAGACATTACAAACTAACTAAACTGTTTACTCGAAAGCACATTTTTACAGAGTAGACTTAGTTTCCCCCTAAAGACCAAGACCTCCCTTGATCAAGCATTTTCCCTATAAAGTGACCCATGGGAGAAGCAGAAGGACTTATTTCTAATTCTTCAAGGTTGGTGTTCCACCAGGGTAGTGTAGAGGAATAATCTTCAGGTCTCCTCACAAGAAGGCAAAAAAACTTTTACTTTCCAAATAGGCTGTGTGACCTATTAATAAACTCACAAATTTAATTTTAACTCACTGGGAAAGGGTCCTGAAAAAAGAACACCAGAGTTAACTAGGTGATTTCATCTGGATATCTGTCTCCTCCAAATCTCATGTTGAAATGTGATCCCCAATGTTGGAGGTGAGGCCTGGTGGGGGTGTTTGCGTCATGGGGGCGGATCCCTCATGCATGGCTTTGTGCTTTCCCCATGGTAAAGGAAAGAGTTCACACAGATTTGATTGTTTAAAAGAACCTCACACCTCCTCCCCTCTCTCTCTTGCTCCCTCTCTTGCCATGTGACACACCTGCTCCCCTTCACCTTCTACCATGATTAAAAGTTTCCTGAAGTCCTCACCAGAAGCAGATTCTGTTGCCATGTTTCTTGTACAGCCTACAGAACCATGAGCCAAATAAACCTCTTTTCTTTCTAAATTACCCAGTCTCAGGTATTCCTTTACGGCAATGCAAAACAAACTAATATACTAGGCTAGTAAGATAACTCTGAACCATGGCAAAAGTTCTCTTAAAAAACCAGAAGCCTGTACTGTGTAAAACACTGGTATTATGCATTTATAAAAGAGATTAGTTTTTGCTTCTTCATAAAAATTCCCATTGAAAGCAACAACAGTTTGGTTTACAAGAAAGAGTGGTATCTTTCCTCCTACTCATCATTAGAAAAGAAAGGGAACATAATACACCCTAGAGACCAGAGACAGGCTTCATTCAGTCTCTCAAATATTTCTGAAGCACGTTTTGTGCCACATGTAGCAGAAGTAGCCATGGGCCCTCTTAGTTTCATCACCTAGGGGAAACAGGTAAAATACAGGTAGAGGAGTAAGATCAACCTACTGGAAGCTCTGAAAGCTCCAGCCCAACAGCTCCCAAAACCTTTACTTAGGCAAGAATCAAAAGATATGAAAGGTTTAAGAATGAAGACCTGGGTAGAGCAGAGTGAGAAACAAGATAAAAGGCCAAGTTTTGGATTTCCCAAAGTCTGTTCCCGCTCCGGCCAATATAATTACAACTTTAGGGAATGGGACCCAGCCTTGGGGGTTTTTCGAGAAGCTCCCAGGCAGTTCTCAGTGTTCAGAACCACTGGCTTCATCCATGCATTTCCAGTTTCACTTTCACTACTCAAACTTAGTTTATGAAACTCAATGCTGCGAAAATGAGAGGAGGGCAAATTTCTATTTTGGATTCAAAGTCACAAACTGCTTTATACATACTCCACTTGCTCACAAATAAAAAATGTTATGATAAAGGTCACCACTTCACTTATTTTACTGTGTAACCTCGGAGAAAAACAGGCTGGTGGGGAATAACGTGGGGCTGCTCAACATTTGAGAACTGTAACAATGACATGTGCTGAAGTCATGAACTACAATTGCATAATTATTAATTCTCAACCATTTAACTTCTCTAACAGGCAGAAGGCCTGGTGAATCATCCTGCACATTCATTCCATGCACAGTCGGTCAATTGCCTTCATTTAACAAAAATCTTCCTATTTAAATCCCTATAGCTATGCACAGATGACATGGCCACCAGCGACCCAGCCAGTTGAGTCTAGAACCTCTGGGCATAGAAAATGCAACTACGAATGGTTTGCAAATGCATTGGCATATCCGGTAAATCCTGGTCTATCTCTATGACCTTAGGCAACTCAGGCTGCTTCTCTGAGCCTCAGTTTCCCAAGATATAACATGAAAATGTAAGAACCACTCTATCCCATCCCCTTTGAACTATAAGGCATGACACAAGTTAGACATTAAGTCCCATCATTAAGAACATTAAACTTGCCTTCTTCCAATCTGGGGGTCCAGCCTTTACTCCTCTTCCAGTTACTATTCAGGGCTACTAAACTTCCCTTCCTCTCCATAATTAACTCATTTAACAACTTGTTTAAAAATTTATGCATATTTTACTTCTGTGGTCTTCCTCTCCCAAACCTATAACCCTCATCTAATCATGAGAAAAAAACATCAAACAAACCCCAGACGAGGAATATTCTAAAAAATCCCTGACCAAGCCTCCTCAAAACCGTCAAGGTCATAAAAAGAAAAGGAAAGTCTAAAAAAGTGTCACAGTAAGAAGACATAATCACTAACTGGAATGTGGTATTCTCGATAACATAGTAAAACAGAAAAAGAACACTAGGGGATGTTGTCAAAAATCTGAATAAAGTGAGAACTTTAGTTAATAACATATCAATACTGGTTCTTTACAATAAATGAATCATACTGATGTAAGGTTTCAATAACAGG
Organism: Hylobates moloch; assembly: GCF_009828535.3. Classification (NCBI taxonomy): domain Eukaryota; kingdom Metazoa; phylum Chordata; class Mammalia; order Primates; family Hylobatidae; genus Hylobates; species Hylobates moloch. The sequence goes on along the minus strand of NW_026652293.1, from coordinate 62,836,802 downwards.
GAAACTGGGTATGAGATATATAGGAGCCTCTGCACAATGTTCCCAATGTTTCTGTAAGTCTAAAACTGTTCTAGAAAAAAATAAAATTGTAAAAAATTACAAAAATGTGTGCATAATCCTATTTTACCTACAGAGAAAGCAATTACACTGAAAACTCCTGGGCCAACATCTGTCAATCATGTATTTCTAGGGTGCCTGTTCATTTTTAATGGAAATTTTAAGCCCTCTCGCCTCCCTCTTCGTTCAAGAAAACTCAGGTACAAATCTCTTGACAAATGCTCACTCGAAAGCCAATCTTCCAATGAGAATAATCAGCTCAGCTCCGAGGACATAAGGGGCAAGGCCTCAGAGGAATCTATTCCACACCACCATCCGCTCTTTAAGAGCTGCCAGACCATCCTAAACGTTTATGCTCGGCAGAGAAGACCTAAGCAGAAGGCAGCTCAGAGAAAGCGAGCACAAGGGATGCCACTCACATGCAGCTTTTCCTCATTCCTAGGTCTAAATAAGAGTTTATGAAGCAGGTCAGCTCTTAGCTCCTGGTGATAACTTCCCATTCCTTAAGGCAAGAACAGCAGGTCCTTTAAGAGATGATACATAATTCTAGCCCTAAGTCAGCTGAGCGCCCGACACTTTAAGGAGTCTTTTATGGCTCCATTTTCTAACACTTGCTCCGAGTCCACCGCCTCCCCAGTCGTGGGGTGGCACACAAAGCCCTCTCTCAACTGCAGCTCACTTCTTGTTCTGGGTTTCTCAACCACAGCTGAAGCAGGTTCTCTTACTTTAGAAAAATGATGAATTTCTGCACACTGGACTAGAAAATGTCTCTTTACAAAAAAAAAAAAATGGGGGGGGGTATTTTAGAAAATTATTTCCCATGTGATTTATGTAAAAATCAATTGTATTTTAAAAATTTAAAAATAATCATTGCCAATAGGTAAGAAAAAAAGGTGGGAAGAGAGAGGTGAAGCCCTCAGGCAGCACTTGGTGATGAGCGGGGCCCAAGGGCTACAGTGGAGCAGCCACAGGGAGGCCAGCAGGAGGCAGCCTCATCAGCCGGCCAGGCTGCAGCCCTGCACATTTTACATCCCTGCTGCTCCACTGCCCCTTCCTCCCATCACCACCGCGCTCCTCCATGCTCGGCAGCTCCCTGACCTCCATGTCAATACACCTGCAAGGCTGCTTTCCTCCCCACTTCACCTCAGCCCACGAGCTGGTCTCACAGAGCTAAAGTGCAATGCTCCTTGTCACCAGTAGGTGCCACCATCTCCCATGACCATCTGGTTAAATCCTTCCCATGAGGGCCTAACTTCCATACAACTGGTTCCTTCCTAGGCCTGCTCTGTAACCACCAAGTCAGAACTGGCTCCAGGCTGGGAGTGGTGGCTCACGACTGTAATCCTAGCACTTTGGGAGGCCAAGGCGAGAGGATAGCTTGAGCCCAGGAGCTCAGGACCAGCCTGGGCAACATGGTGAGACCCTGCTTCTACAAAAAATTTTAAAAATTAGCCAGGTGTGGTGATGCACAGCTGTAGTCCCAGCTACTTGGGAGGATGAGGGAGGAGAATCACCTGAACCCAGGAGTTTGGGGCTGCAGTGAGCCAGGATCGCATCATCACACTCCAGCCTGGGCAACAGAGTAAGAGACCCTCTGTCACCCCCTACCACCAAAAATATAAAACACTTGACTCTGTTTTGAAGAATATCTCCAAGAAAAAAAAAAAAAATGAGTCTCAGAATGATATGCAAAGAGCCCCAAGAGGGCTGAGGGTTACAAACAAAATGGAAAATTTGTAATTAAGCTTCTCCCCCGACTTATCTCTTCACAAATCATTACAGAGTTGGAAATTCCTGGCAGTACAGCCCAGGTACAGCCAACCCAAGTGTGAGTGAGAGGGACTAATGCTTATTCAACACCCACCCCAGGCCTAGCACTAGTATGTTCTCTCTTTTACTCCTCACAACTCCCTCACTACAGCAATTCTCCCCCAGTGTGAGGTCCTCTGCACAGCAATTACCCCTTATCTTCAAAGGGAGAAACCTCACACTTCAGTTGACTTCTCTTTGGGGACCATTAGAATTAGATCTGGATTTTGGGAAAAGGGAAGAAAGCAGGGAAGTAAGGGGAGAGGAGAGGCTTTCCCAAGCTGCCCTGGGAGACAGCAGATGGCAGAGACCAGCACATCACACCCACTGGTCACAGCAAGAAGGGAGAGACAAGACATGTCTGCGTGCTCACTGAATCCCTGGAGTCCACTGTCCTGCCACCATTTCTCCACGGCAACCTCAGGACTGATAAAGCAGGCAGCCTCAGGACTGATAAAGTAGGCATTCGAAAAAGGCCTGATAAATCCTTTCAAAGTTAGTAAAATGATACGACCCACGTGGGATATTTAGAAAGATGGTGAAAGTAGCTAGAGATGAGAAACACCATGTGAGGCACACCATGCAAAATGTGTGCTATCTGCACCCAAGAAAGAGAAACTCATGAGTGACGCTGCAGGGAGGAGTGTCTGAAAAAGTTTCTAACAAACAAGAAATACATAGGGACTGTATGCTTCTTTTTATTCATTTAAAATGTACATCTTCTCATTAACATTTTCTTTGCTCAGGGTTCAGCAGCTATTAGCTGTGTGACTATTACCCCAAAACCCTATAAGGATTGTCTTAATCTATTTTTTTCAAAAAGGTCTTTTTTTTTTATTATTAATTACAAATTCTTCTTTCACAAAGGATTTGTGCAGAGGACACTGTCATGCCTTATTAGCCCACTTTAAAGACAGGTAAACACAGGGGTTAAGGTGGTTCATACAGTCCCATCAAAGCCCAGACTCCATGTCAACCTGATCCAAAACAGCGGTCTTTCCACAGTTGCAAGCTCTTTTCTTAGAAGGTTATTTCAATCAGATCACAGTAGCTGAGTCGAGCACGTTCACATCATGCCTAATATGAGTGACCTACAGCAGGACTCCATACAGAAACCTCCAGCCCTGTGGGGCATCTACCAGCCCTTTCCAGGGGCTCTGGCTACCCCGAGGGCCTCCCTCCCTCTTGAGTGTTGCCCTGGGACGGGTTGACCAGTGCCACCCAGGGACAAGCTGTGAGATCCCCTACCTCTGGTGCCACTCATTTGCATGTCCATTCTCTGCCTTCAACAGCTGGGACATTCTCCATGCTATCTCAATATTTGGCATCACAACACAGGCTGCAGATGTCTCACTACCTTATTTCAAAAGCAAAAGGACACAGTGTAAATTAAACCTTATCGGAAAACAACTTGGCTTGGCACCCAACATCAAGAACTAGAAAGCGACTGAAAATCTTTAAGCCAAGAAATCTCACTTCTGTGAATTCATCCCAGTGAACTAACCTAAAATAATGAATAAATCTTATGCACAAATACTGCAGCATTATTTATAAGAGAAAAAATGGAAGAAACTTAGAACATTCACCAATACAAGGTTAATTTCTGTTAACAGTCCCTTCAAAGAATACTATGCACCCATAAAATTATAAAGATCACATAGCCACATGCAAAATGCTTATGTTAAATGAAAAAGCAGGAGACAAAGTTTTATGTACACAATGAAACAACTATATAAAAATCTGTATCCATATGGATTAGCCTGGAATGAAAGGCACTGGAATAAAAATGATCGTGTTAAGAGTGGAGAATGATGAGTGTTGGCTCTCCTTCTCAAACTTTCATGTTTTAAATCATCTTCATGAATTGTTGAATAGTTTTAAAAATTTAGCACAGACATGTTAAAGTTGGAACTTCGACCTTATGCAGTATTTCACATCATTAAGGGATCTTATCTGGCCATAGGTTCCAAATGCTGCCCAAAGCCACTACAGGAACCTACGGGGCAGGAGACACAAAAGCTGTTTCTAGAAACAGGTGTGAGCTGGCCTCTGCTTTTAGGGTTTGGGGTCCAGGCACTACTGCAGAATCTGAGGTGGTCTCCCTTCTCCCTTGGAATTAGAAAAACGGCCCAGAGGCCAGGCGTGCTGGCTCACACCTGTAATCCCAGCACTTTGGTAGGCCTAGGCGGGCGGATCACGAGGTCAGGAGATCGAGACCATCCTGGCTAACATGGTGAAATTGTCTCTACTAAAACTACAAAAAATTAGCCAGGCGTGGTGGCGGGCACCTGTAGTCCCAGCTACTCGGGAGGCTGAGGGAGGAGAATCACTTGAACCTGGGAGGCGGAGGTTGCAGGGAGGCGGAGGTTGCAGTGAGCCAAGATCGCACCACTGGACTCCGGCCTGGGTGACAGAGTGACTCCATCTAAAAAAAAAAAGAGAAAAAAAAAAAAAAAAAAGAAAAAGGGCCCAGAGAGCACCATGCTGTACCGGGCAGGAAAGAGATCGCATGCTCAGATGCAGTGCGCCAAGCCTGCTGAGAGGCTCATCTCCTCTATGGATGTCACTTTCCCTACTGAATCTTTGCTTTCTCCAAGAAACGGGTCAAACACCAAAGTGATCTTGTGCACTTATGACCCCTGTTAGCAGTAAATGTGTACAGGGAACCCGGGTGCTGACAGTGCATCTATGGGCAATCACACACACAAAGAGAGAAAGCAAAGCACTGGCCTCTACTGGGTACTTCCCCATGGGCCCGACGGCCCTTCTGCCCCCAACCCAGAACATGGAAATAACAGCGACAGTGATGCCACCTTCACAGAACTGGCATTTACCAGGGATTTTCCACATACCAGGCATTGTAGAGTAGCTACACGTGTACGATTGCAGTTACGTATGTGTTCTTCACAGTATCTTTGAGGTATGGTATTAATACCCCTTTTATTAAAAAAAAAAGATGACAAAACTGAGACCCCCTCTTCCCCCCAAAAGAAACAAAGTCAAGGGCACACAGCTAATAGGCAGTGTATCCAGTGTCGCATCAGGCTGTGACTGGCCCAGAGTCCAGGCTCCATCCACCACCCCCGGCCAGTTCTGGGACAGACAGACTGACCCCGTGTCCATGTGGTTGGGAAGGCTAAATCCAATAAGCTCATTGATACCAAGTAACTGGCACAGGCCTGGCCCACAGTGGCCAAGACAGTCAGTGGGGACTGTCCCTCTTTCCTCTTAGCTTCCCTGGTCCAACTTTGGAAAACAGTAATTTTACCAAGATCTACTTTTAAAGGTTGCTTCTCCTTTCCACACACTTCATCTCATTTGATCCTAATGGGAAAGCTGAAAAGAGAGTGAGCTGCTGTGAGCAGCTCAGGCTTCGAAGGCAAATGCAAATTCAAATTCCTGCTCTGGAGCTCGTAGCAATAGGAACCATGTTTTCTATCCACTGTGATGTGGAGGAATTACATAAAAGAACATATATGATGATGCTAGCAGTGTCTGACACACAGAAGGCTCTCAACAAAAACTGAGCCTAGAGCCACACGACCACCTGAGAAGTTACACCACACTCCCTCGTACAGATGGAAACGCTAAAGCATGAGAGATCGCCGGAGTGACCTCATCCCACGCTCTCTGATGGGCAACAGCACTGGGAACAGTCACTGCTCATCTTTCCACTGCATCTCAGCCCTAGGGAGTCCATGGAATTCAGGAGTGGCCAGTGGCCCACAAGATGTGCCCACTCCATGGAACTTCTTCCAAGGGGGGCCTGGATCTCACCTCCCTGCACATGAAGGTTGGGGAATTTAACAATTCCTTTTGACAAAAGTTTGTTGTTGTTGTTGTTGTTGTTTTAATGCAGAGTTTCAAAGAACATGTTTACCTGATTCTTATCTTTCTGTAAGCCAAAGATTCATGTGTCCACTGACTTAGAAATTCATGTGTCCACTGACTTTTCTAAGTCTCCTTGACTTAGAAAAGTCAAGGAGAACTTTCCCCATCATCCTCTGAAGGTTCACTGAAAACTCAACTCGAAAAAGTCAGATTAGAGAAAAGGCATATACATTGATTTAATGTGTACACACAGGAGCCATCAGAATGAAGACCCAAAGTTACAGGGGAAATTGTCCATTTTTATGCTTAAGTTCAACACAGTATGGACAGTCACGTGGAAATATGACTGGACAAAAAGGGTAGGTTCCAATGCTAACAGACCGAGTGGGGAAGCCCAGCAAGGCCTGTCCGTCTAGATTCTTCTCAGCCTCTCTGAGCAGCATTCCTTCATTCAGGGTTGGGGCAAGACCCTCTCTGGAATGGAGCGGTGGCGGGGGGGTCTTATGACCTATAGTCAAACAGGTAAGTCACATATTGTTTTTATAAACAGTATTTACATAGCAAGGCGGAGGGAAAGTTAGAGCTGCATTTTCAGGGTTGATGGCTGGCTTTAGGGAAAGCAAGTTCTGGTTCCTAGGACCTGTTTTAGGGAAGAGGGATTCTAGCTTCTATGAAGGGATTCTAACTTCTATGGGCAGCCTTGGGGAGAAGGAGACTGGCTGCTGGAGGGCAGGAGAAAGTGAAAAACTTTTGCTTCTGAGGCCTTCATTTTGGGACATTGTTTTCTGAGCCCCAAGAGAAACTACAAAGAACTAGATTTAGAATTCTAAAACCTTATAAATTATTCATCCATCTTAGTAGCATCACCCAGAATGCTAAATTCTCAGAGGATGAGAAAGAGTGTATGGAAAATGTGCGGAATATGGTAGGTGATCAGATACAGGAGCTTCATCCTAACACCCTGAAGAACCCGGCATGTGTTGGACCAGATGAATTAAGTGCTGGGAGACTTAAAGGAAGGCTGGTTAGTCTTCAGTGCTTGTGAAAATCTGCAAAGATCACTTGAGTCAAATCTATAGGAATGTGGAAACTCATTCATGTCTATACAAGCTTGTTCAACAGCACTATAATCCTGAATCTTGGAACCAGCAAAACCAATGAACTGGGAGTGCCAAGATTTTTTTTTTAATTTTTACAGAATTTTGCTAGTCAGTCTTACTTTAATAATACCCCATATTCTTCCAAAAAGGATTGGGTGGCTTAAAACAAAAGATCTAAACAGAAATACAAAAGAAATGGAACATGGTGACTGCGGAAATGACCAAGTAAAGATGCTGTGGTCAAGCTGAATTTTTAAACTCTGAACTTCCCAGAGACAGAAGTAAAATAAGTAATAGAAACAAGAATTAAGGTGTAATGAGATCAGTCATGGCCCAGAGACTTCATGTATAGTCTCAATTTAACTTCACAACAATCTCAGGAAGGCAAGTATCATCATATCCATTTCATAGATGAAGAAATGGATGTGAGTCACCCGCCAAAGGCACAATGGTCAGAGAGCAAGTCAGAATCTCAATTCAGGCTGGACTTTGAAGCCTGTGCTCCAACTAACCATATGCTCACCATCCAAACGAAGTCATGAGTATCTTAAGAGAGACTGAAATTCCGCTGCTAGATTCCAAAATGTGCCATGAAAGGAATGGATTTGGGGTACTGGACTGCAGTGGATTGGAAGTGGCCATATTTCTTTGCCACCTCTGCACAGACAGCTGGAGTCGGACTCTGGACTAGGCCATGTGATTTGCTTTGGCCAATTGGATGCCAGCAACCATGAGGCAAGGAGGAGCTTAATACACACCTGCACACTGGACGTGCCCTCTTAGAATGCTGCCCTGAGACCACCATGGTGTAAGGAAGCTGGTCTATGCTACTGGGGCATGTGGAGAGTTGAGGAGCCCCAGACAACAGCTAGCAAATACTATAGGACACGTGAGGCCACCTTGGACCAGCCAGCCAACCCTGCTATCACTTGACCACAAGGCACACGTGAGCCCGGGGAAGTTAGCAAAAGGACCGCCCAGACAGTCACGGGATTGTAAGAAGTAATACATCATTCCTGGGTTAGGCCATTCCATTTGGGACAGTTTGCTAGGGATCAAAGATAACTGAGACATGAATGCAGAGTGAAATAATACAGGAAATCCTCAACAACAACTTCACAATAGATAGGAAGTAGACTGTACACAGCTGTTGCCCATAAAAACACTGGAGACACAACATGAAAGGGCAGTTCCGTCAAAAGGACTCTGTATGGAGCAAAACCTAGTACTATCCACAGTTTGCACCCAAAAAACCCCTATTTGGGGTATTATATCCCCTTCTGTAACACAGAAAAAGGGTCTGAGAGAGCCTGTGCATCCACAGGGCAAAACAGCTTTTGAGCTTTAAGAGCCATCTCTGATAGAACCAATTTATTCATCTGAAAGTTGTTTTTTTTTTTTTTTGAGATGGCGTCTCACTCAGTCACCCAGGCTGGAGTGCAGTGGGACCATGTTGGCTCACTGCAACCTCCATCTCCTGGGTTTAAGCAATTCTCCTGCCTCAGCTTCCTGAGTAGCTGGGATTACAGGCACCCACTACCATGCTCGGCAAATTTTTTTATATTTTTAGTAGGGACAGGGTTTCACCATGTTGGCCAGGCTGGTCTCGAACTCCTGACCTCAGGTGATCCACCCGCCCCAGCCTCCCACATCTGAAAGTTCTTTTGAGTCTTTTGCTAGGAAGAAGAGATGCAAAGATCATGGTATACAGGGAGGCCGTGGCCCTCAGAGATCAGAGGTGAGTGCAAGGCATGGTGTGTGATCCTGGCCATGTCCAACGCCCTTCCTAAGGCTCACTCTCGCCTACAGAATGGGGATAGTGGTCAACAGTCACCGCAAAGGATTTCTGCAGACACCTGGTACAGTGCCTGGTCCATCCTACATGTTTGATAACATCAGGGATTGTTATTAGCACTTGCGGAAAATATTGATACTAACAGTAGAATCATTTCACTATGACAGAGACAATGGGCTGGAGAAGCACTTCGTGGAAGGGAGTGAGGAAGGACTATGAGCAGATGATGGTGGTCATCCTGGAGAAGGGATAATGGTCTGATCAGTGAGCAGAAACTAAGGACACTGGCCTAGGAGTGGGGAGGAGGGAAGCACCTGGGTGGTGCGGCTGCTGGATTCAGATGACACCCCACAGAGAGGACTCCCCACTCCCCTTGGCAACTCTTGGCAGTCCCAGAAGGCACAGCAGCTGACTCCTCCAGAGTGGGAGCAAAGCTCTAGCAAACAGGAATCCAGCCAAAGGCCAGCCAAGCTGGCACTTCCAACAGGTCCACAACGAAACAGTGATTCAGGGAAGAGGAGGGTCACTGCACCCAAAGCCAGCCAGCCTGCAGGTGTGGGGAGGTAGACTCGGTATCTTCTTCCTCAAGCTGACCGACAGGCACTTGGCTTTATGCCACATCAAACATGCAGTCCATCACCTTCACCACGTACAGCCTGCCCAGTGGGAACCACAATGGCTCGGGGTGATCTGACACCCTGAGGTCACTGCACACTTCACGGTTTCCCCCCACCCCATGTAAGCTCAGTGTGGACCTCATGGCCCAAACTTAGAGCAAAGTGACTGTCCCCTCCCCTCTGAGAAAAGTATGACACATCTGATCCTCAACTAACCAGACTTTAGTTTTAAGTCTCTCTTTCAGAATAGGTAGAAATGAAAAGCAGGGATCCAAATAAAGAAACGAAGTAATTGGGTGAATTTCTCCGGCTGACCTAGCCTCACACTCAGGGTTTCTTTCTTCTGATCCTTCTAATAAACTCAGGGGAGTGCTGAACACTTTAAGAGAAAAAGAAGTAGAAGGCTTTGCCTTCATGTGCAAAGCTGAGATATGATGGGCATTAAATGTGATTGCGGAGAAAGGAGCAATCATTGACGAAAACCCTGTCAATTCCCAGGTAAATAAAGCCTCACATCAACAGCAAAGGGCTGCAGCCAATAGGACAGGGGTACAGCGTCCTTTCCCAGGGCTGGGTAAACTCAAAGGAATGTTTGTGGATTATAGGTTAAAGTGTACGCTTTTTTGAATGCTCTGTTTCAACCACTACTCTCTCTCTCATCCAAAAGCAGTGTCAGCAACCTCACCAGACACATGCCACCTGCCCCTTCACCTACTTCAAACATCTGATGTAAGAATAATAAATTGCCATAGAGGCCACTGAAATCCAAAGCAGCATGGGGGCTGGGGCACTGCTCAGACACACTAGGTCCAAGGCTCAATCCTCTTTGTTGCCAGCTACTCACGACCTCGTGTGCAAACGAACAAAGCCTTTCAGATGGCATTCATCCAACTCACTTGCAGGCTGATGGTACAAAATCTTTATCTGTGATGGGAGGTGGTGGGGTGGGTAGGGGGTTGCAACATGCAAGAGCTCCAGAAGGAGAGAGAGGACCTGAAAGGCTGCTGATTTGCAAGCCTGACTTGGTTTACATGGAGGGAAATGACAGGAACACTTACAGGACACTTTGCTAGAGCCCCAGGCCTTCTGTCCCATGGGGCATCTCCAGCTCCGTGGCCCTGACCAGCTGCTTCCACTCTTGAGGATACCAGGCTCCCTGGAAGAGTCTCAGGTCAAGAGAGGGAACCCAGGTTAAAAAGATTTTGCAGGTCATAGTTGCTGTGCATAAAGTTCGGCAAAGTGCCTCAGGAGGTCTAGCTCTTACTTCTATGTTTAGCATTTTTCCAAAATAAAAGTTAGTGTTTTCATGCCTTAGTTTCCCCACCTCTGAGAAAAGACAGCACATATATAATGTAATCAGTTCTAAGCTCCAGTCTCTCCAGAATCCTACAACCAACTGCTGTGTTTGCACTAGTTCCTGGCTGGAACCTCTGGCCTCATCTCCCCACGCCACCCATTCCTCACACAACACAAAATGCCCCCTTCATCCTGCCCCCCTGCTGCACGGGCCTCCCGAGGGCTCTCTGTGTTCCACCACACCCTGTGCAAACATTTCCCTTTCAATGCCTCTGGAGTCACAGTTCATCCTACCCATTCAACCTGATCTGTGCTCAGTTCTGGCCTGTTCCATGACGGTTCTCCACATACAACAAGATCCTTCTCACTTCCCTGACTTGGCTCATGATATTTTTTCTCTGCTTTTAAATTAAAAGTATAATTTACACACAGTAAAATTCACTCTTCTTAGTATCCAGATCTGGGAGCTTTGACATCTGCGTACAGTCATGCAACCACCACCACAATCAAGATACAGAACAGTGCCACCACCTCCAAAACTCCCGCGGACCTTTGTAGTTAACTCCCTCCTCCAGCCCCTGGCAATCCTTGATCTGCTTTCTCTGTAGTTTTGCCTCTTCCAGAATGTCATATGAATAGAAGTATACAGTATGTGGCCTTTGGACCTGGCTTCTTAATGCACATAATGTACAGAGATCCATCCACATCATGTGAACCGTGCGTGTCTCCTTTCCACTGCAGAAGGTATCCCGCTGCATGCTGCATTCCACCGTGTAAGCAAACCACAGCTTGTTCATCCATTCCCCAGTCGTGGGGCAGTTATGTAGTTTCCAGTTGTGGCAAATATGAATAATGCCATTATGAATCCCATGAGCACATAAATTTCCATTTCCCTTGGATAATATCTAAGGGTGGGATTACTGCATTGTATGAGAACATGTGTTTAGCTTTATAAGAAACTGCTAAACGATTTTCCAAAGTGGTTGTACCATTTTGCATTCCCACAGGCAAGGGATAAGAGTTCCAGCTGCTCTATGTCCTTGCCAGTACTTGGTGGTGTTTTTGCTTTTTTTTTTTCCCAAAGCCATTCCCTAGGTCTATAGTGACATAATGCAGCTTTCTGTAAGTTTGCTATAATGGTGCTTACGACACACCAGGTATCATGCTCAATGGTTCACACACATCTCAATTAATGCTCACTCAATACTACACAGTAAGCTCCAATGTTTTCTCTGCTTTTAAACGCATCTAAACTGAAGTGGCATCTGAACCAAGGTCAAATGACCACAATAGACGTGGCCTTAAATGAGAGCCCTCCTGGGATAGTCTTATTTACTCCTGCGGGGATTCTCCACAATTCTCTCAGGCTCCAACTCCATGTTACCTCTTTCATGATAGTTTCTCCAAATCAAAACATAATACAGCCCAGTCTGACCTTGCCTCTTACTGCACTTGATCAGCTCTCTAATGACAGAACCAAAGTATTTTCAAAACAGTTGATTTTTCTTATCTCCCAAACAAGACAGCTAGCTTCCTCAGGCCAGAGGATCTGTCTCCCCAACATTTCATCTTCACATTTTAGGGACTGACTAAAATGAATCAGAGTGTGTAGACAGTGTTCTGACATCAAAGGATGAGGTGTGCTATTAAAAAAAACCACCACCAACTTGCTTACCATGGCCCCGAGTTCCACATTGCTTTCTAAAGCCACAACCTGCAGGTTACATTCTGCCCCTGCATTAGAACGTTAAGCCAATTTAGCTGTAGAAAATGTGATAGGTTAAGGGCCAAAAAAATAAATTGATCCATGACAAAAGATAATAAAATATCCAGCATCTAGGAAGCAAGTTGAAAATGCTGGCAACTTTATGAAGGAATAATCAATTTTAGAAAACGAACGTTGAAGGCAAAGAAACGCAAAAAGGAGTCTCTTGAGTTAACTCATCAATGAATATATCCTACCAAGGACAAGCTGACTTCCCTAGGATGACACTGCAAACCAGTGTGGAAGCCAGAAACAGGCCTAAAATGACACGGCAGACTTCAGCCATGTAACCAGCCCAATCTGTACAATGCAAGAGATTTTCTCCCCAAGATTCAGGATCCAGGTCTTTGCCATAAAACACACACACACACACACACACACACTCACTCTCTCTCTCTCCCTCCTCTGCTCCCCCATCCCAAAACCGCACCGTCTCCAGACACCAACCCCAGAAGGTCATCACCACCCAGAGGCCAGGTCTACGTGGTATTCCACTTGCATCTCAAATCAATGACTCTCTCTTCTCTTCCCCACCCTAAAAACACAAAAGCTTTACTCTTCTATCACCCACCTACCAACTGAGCCCCATGACCAGGCCACAGTCTCTCCCACCCAGACAGAGCCCACCACACAGGCCCTTAGCACTGATCCCGTGGTTTTTCTGATCTGACACAACAGTTCCCTCCCCTCTCCATGTGGCAAAATCACTACAGAATTAGTCCTTTTAAAGCAAGATTTTTGTCCTCCACTCAGAACTCCTGAGTGAACTGGAGGTTGACGCCGAATGTCTTAGCGACCCTCAGAGTGCCCTCACGACCTGGCCGTCAATCTAATCTCTCTCTTCCAGCCAGGATGGGCCATTTGTGATCTTCTGTGGGGTCCTTTGTGCTATGCACTTGGGAACCCAGTTTTGGGTTTATAATCACTCTTTCTCTTAGAAATGGTCTTCAAATGACAAAAGCTCCAGTCCTCACAAAACCTAGCTCTGCCCATGGGACTGTCCTGGGAGAGTCCTGCCCTGTCCCTCCCAGCCCCAAAGGAGGAGACCCTGTCCTGATTCAATCATTCCTGATCTGTTTTGGAAGATCCTGAAAGAAGCTAAAATTTCTTTATCTTGACCCTGTCTGAATAAGGCAGTTTTTAAAACAGCTACAGGTTGAATTGTATTCCAATTTTCAGTTCAAGGACAGCCAGCTGAAATGATGACCAGGATTAAGAGATGAGCTATAATTAGGGAGAGGCCAGTCTCTCCGGGAGGTCAGCGGCAGCAGGCAGGGCCCACCCCCTAGTGAAAACCTGCAGGGAGCCCCAGGCAGCCAGCGAAGAGGGCGGGCAGGAGCCAGCACGAGGGTTCTCACAACCCCAGGCAGGCCGCAAATGGTGACTGCCTCAGGACTTCTGCTCCACAGATGTGAGAGAAAGTGACACTCTCACACAGAAGGGAACCCGAGGACCTGGGAAATACTTCCGTAGAAAACTGCACGCGGAAATGGGGTGGGGGGTGCATGGGGCACGGGGCAGCCTCATCTGGGAGGACCCTGATGTTTGGAAACCAAAGCCCCAGACTAAGACCCCATCCAGCAAAGACCCCGTGGTCACAGAAAGTCTTTTTAAGTGCTAGTATGTAAATATTAAAACTGCAAGGGGCCTTGGACAGTCATGCCAAATGATAAAACCACATGTTACCAATGTGATAAGGTGAGTTATAAATAACCCGACAGAGACTACCTAAGTATGCCAGGGCTGCCATAATAAGGTACTACAAACTGGGAGGCTTCAGTAACAGAAACACGCTGTCTCACAGTTCTGGAAGTCTGAGCTCAAGGGGCAGCAGGGTTTGTTCCTTCCGAGGGCCGTGGGGGAAGGAGCTGTTCCAGGCCTCTCTCCTTGGCTTAGAGATGGTGCCTGCTGTCTATTCTCTTGTCACTGTCTTCCCTCCACGTGTGTCTGGCTCTGTCTGAATCCCCCATTTCATAAGGACACCAGTCATACTAGAGCCCACGCTGACGACCACATTTTAATTTGATTATATCTATAAAGATCTTATCTCCAAATAAAGTGACATTCTGAGGTCCTGGGGTTAGGGCTTCATTGTCCCATAATACTACCTTCTCTCCCAGAAATTTCTCAGAAGGGGCAGAATAGGCAAATATAAGGGGGTCCAGAGATCTCTCACCTGTGCCGGTTTGGTCACATTCCTTCTGACTCAAGATTATTTCTTAAAAACACCAGTGGCATTGGCTCTGTACCAACTCTGGGAAAGCCAGAGCAGAGGGTGATGAGCTAAAGGACCCGGGTTTCTTTTCTAGTAAGAATGTGGCCCACGTGGAGAGAAAAACTTATCCACTGTGGATGAAGGGCCTATGTCTCAACTGCAAGTGCAGGGTGGACGGCAGCTTGACTTCTGACAAGACTGAATGGTGAAATATTGAAGATGTACAAAATCCACATCCCCGTTGCACAATGGGAATATGCTCTTGGCCTCACAGCTCACCAGACACTGATTATGCAAGCTCTTTTCAAAAAGCACTGAGGCCCCAAGAAGCTAATCTGACAGAGACTTATTATTCTCCAAACAATGGGTGAAAAGAGAAACCATTTCTGACTCTTTATAAGGTAGACACCCACGCAGACAGACCCACACGATAAATCTGCATGAGAGTTCGTAAGAAGCACTGGACACCAGTAGCTTTTTTGTTTTGTTTTTACCAGTAGCTTTTAGGAACATATCAGTTCCACCAGACCCCTCCCCACAGAGTGAATGGTGAGTGCCACCAACCAGGGGCCCCCGAGGCCACGCCAGGAGGCCCAGGAGTGAGAACAAAGGCTGTAATCCATCTCCAAGAGCGAGTGGCCTCGAGTGGCCTCGGCCAGACAGACTGAGCTCACTGTGTCTGACAAAAGAAACTTTTCACAACCGAGACCTCTGGGTTGGAATCGTGAAAAGAACTCAGGGGCGTGGGGCTGGGAGTGTACTTAGGGGCCTGATGATTGGCGAATCCGGAAGGCGTCCTCAGGTGTTCTCAATGAATCAATTCCCCAGTCCTTTCAAAAAACACCACCAAGGCCACTGTAATGCTTGTTTCTACACAGAAAGCATTATAGGTGTTTTTTTCTCTAATACATGAAAATGTGCTTACTGTGGTTAAAAATAAAACTAAAAACGCAAAGAGACCCTTAAAATGTTGAAGGCTGACCCCCCATCAATGACTGTTTAAGTGTGTAGGTGTCCAGTCTGACTACAGAAACACTCCTGCATGTAAGGAGAAGAGAACCAATCATTAGCAGACATCTGAGTTTGTCTCAGGCATGGCAATGGGCCTATTCATTTTCATTCTCTCATTTAATTTTATCTCATTTAAATGTATTCAGGCCAGGGGCAGTGGCTCAGGCCTATAGTCCCAGCTACTCCACAGACTGAGATGAGAAGATCGCTTGGGCACAAGAGTTTGAGATTACAGTGAGCCATGATCACGCCACTGCACTCCAGCCTGGGCAACACGGTAAGACTTCATCTCTAAAAATAAAAATAATAAATAAAATGTAAATAAGTATTCAGAAGGACTGAATGCAGTTTAGCCAAGTCACCAAGTATTGATTATGCTTCACTCACAGTGGACAAACACACTGAAGGCAGAGAAAGATGGAGTGATTTTCCCCAAACCACGGCCAGAGAGAAGGCCGTAGATAAAAGGCAGCAAGAAGCTAAAGCCCGAGGAAGGAAAGGAAGTCCAAGGAAGGCAAATGAACCTCATGTTAGAGCCAAGGACAGGGCTGGCACAGATGGTCCCTGCCCCGCAATGACAAGCGGTTCAAAGAGGAAGCTGCCTGAGAGTGGACCCAGGCTGAGGAGTGTCCCACTCACACAAAACACGAGTCTGTGTAGGAGCCAGATTATCTAGTTCTCTCATAGCTTCTTTTTATTTCCCTCCTGGCTACGCACTATCCTAGCAGCTTTCAAACTTTTTCGCCAAAACCCATAGTAACAAATAAATTTGATGGAGACATCCAGCCCCCAATGCATGTATTTAAACATATACGTTATATAAATACATGCATGCCCATCCATCCACATATGGTGTCATAAAAGACTACCTACTCTTACACGTATGATGGATGTGCTCCAGTATTTTCTATTTAATTATTCATCATGAATACTGATGTCATTCTCCTCTATTAGTTTCAGGATCTACTGAGTCACAATTTACAATTTGAAAAACCTTGTCCTCATCTTTGAAAGAGTCAGGTTCAAGATTGTAGCCAAGTGTCGGATGCGCTTACCGGCCACGGTTCCAAGTCCAATTGGGGATTCAAAGAAGTAAAAGGGAGCCCATCAGCCTGAGCCCCCTGAGAGCTTTACTTTTTTGTCAGAGGCATGTGAGCCAAAGCAACTCCATCTTGAATAGGAGTTGGGTAAAATGAGGCCAAAACCTACTGGGCTGCATTTCCAGACAGTTAAGGCATTCTAAGTCACAGGATGAGATAGGAGATCAGCACAAAACACAGGTCATAAAGACCTTGCTGATAAAACAGGCTACAGTAAAGGAGCCGGCCAAAACCCACCAAAACCAAGATGGCCACAAGAGTGACCTCCGGTTGTCCTCACTGCTACACTCCCACCAGCACCATGATAATTTATAAATGCCATGGCAATGTCAGGAAGTTACCCTGTATGGTCTAAAAAGGAGAGGCATGAATAATCCACCCCTTGTGTAGCATATCATCAAGAAATAGCCATAGAAATGGGCAACCAGCAGCTCTCGAGGCTGTTCCATCTATGGAACAGCCATTCTTTTATTCCTTTACTTTTGTAATAAACTTCTTTTCACTTTGCACTGCAGACTTGCCCTGAATTCTTTCTTGAGCGAGATCTAAGAACCCTCTCTTAGGGTCTGGATCGGGATCCCTTTCCTGTAACACTGGTTCATCTGTAGCTGAAGCCATCAATGAACTGAGGAGCTCTGCTTTCCTTCCTTAGCTTACGTAGTGGGCACAGGGACATGTGGGGAGATCCTCCAGAAGAAGGCACTGCTGTAGACAGAATCAGAAATTCTCCTCCCAAGGCTATCGGGGATGCCGGGTAGTCAGAAAATCATTGCTTCTTCAGGAAACAGCACTGTTCACGAAACAACTAGACCATGCATTACCTCGAGGGCATCATCCTGTGCCCCAAAGCCACCTTACATTTCTGGCTTGGCCATCATCCTGAGCTTCCTGGAGGCACTACGTGGACAATCCGACCCTCATCTTCTACCATCACCCTGTCACGGATGTGCAGCACTGTGCTGCGAGATGGCAACGGCAGTCAGAGCAAGTGACACAACAGCGCGTTCTACTGGGACACTCCTCCAGGGGCCCTCCCTCCAGGAAGACATCCCGGAGGTCCAGAAAGTTGCAGGGGAATGGAGGGAAAAGACAACAGTGGCCACAGTGATCATCAACTGTAATCATTATATTGGCAAAGCTATAAAATCCAACCCAGGACACCACACAAGATCCTGAACATATTTCCACAAGAGGAAGAATATTATGCTCCAGAAAGCAACCCAGGTAGTGCACCTTAAACAAAAAAGAGTTCAACAAGTCACCCAAAGGTACAGACACCTGCATGCCGGGTGCACCAGCCTCGTCCTGAGGAGTTGAGAATGGTGGCCCTGGCTGGGAATTCTCTAAGTTGCTCTGAGACTGTGAAAATAGATTCCTCCAAGAAGCAAAGAAAAAGATGGATTCCTTTGTGCTCAGGAGACAGCAGGCTTCCATCCAGAAAACTGCACAGTCAGGGCCAAGCAGTCAAAGCCCCCATTCTGAATGCCAAATCCCTGGGTGGGAAAAGGAGTGTGTGTCTGTGCCTCCCGC
The DNA here is from genome assembly GCF_009828535.3 of Hylobates moloch. Lineage (NCBI taxonomy): Eukaryota > Metazoa > Chordata > Mammalia > Primates > Hylobatidae > Hylobates > Hylobates moloch. The sequence continues at coordinate 62,818,676 of NW_026652293.1, read as the reverse complement.
CATCCTAGAAGGCCAAGGAGAGGGTGAATGTTGCAGCGCATTCTCTAATGAGGAGCCAGGCACTCCAACTGCTTCACAAAGGTGTCTTAGACAGAATTATAAGTAGAGCTTAAGGTCTAAAAACAAACAAAACAAAAATGCTCTATCGAAGAGATGAGACTTTCCTTTCAGAATCAAGTCACACATCCCTCCCCAGTTTCCAACTCCAACTCTAACAGAGACATTCACTTCTCTGCAAAGGTTGCGGACAAAAACAAAGCAGCACAAAGAGGAAGTGGAAGGAGTTGTACTATGTCTTTTTAAAGCAGCTATTGGAAACCGTTTCAAAGGTTGAAAAGGGATTTTTGTTTTATCCAAATATAAGTTTCTGGGAAGAAATACGACACCTTGGGTGATGTATGAAGTCATGCCTTTGATTCCAAGCCTGTCAAGCCTCTTCTGGGTGTTACATCTCAGGCTTCCTATGGTGAGGTAAAGAGGGAAGCTTCGGTACAGAGAAACGGCAGCACACAGAGGTGGGCAGCTTTGCAGTCACCAAGCAGGCGACAGCTCTCCTGGCCCCAGCACGGAGCCAGTGCATGTCTTTTAAGCCACTCATGGGCTCCGCGTCCAGGAATGGAGAGCACCCTCCTGGGTCTCTGCCTCAGTAGCCCCACAAGCCCAACCAGCCATCCTCACCCTGGGGTCTATCACACTGTGTGGCTGTCAACCTCTATTATGGTATAATTAAGTAAGACACCAACCGTGTTGAGAAGCGTTTCTGAGAATTAAATTAAGAGTGAGAAGCCCTCAGAGGCACCCCTATGTGTCAAGATCAATTGATCTGATGGCCACCGGAGAAGCCCTGCTGAAACAATTCGGCAAATCTGCCCAGAGACGGCTCTGCCAGTCTCTGGAGACAGAACTCTCAAAGAGACAGGAAAGACCAGAGGGAGGTTTTGCAGTTATTCACGCCATGCTGTTCTAAAAGTGAAGAGGGCGCTTGGCTGCAATTTCCCACTCTGGACATTGAATGATTCAATGTATCTGTTTATACTTACATGGCTGAGGCATAAAACAACAAAACAAAAAGCCCACTCCTACCTCATTAAGCCCACCTAGGCAACAGTGTGGCAGGACGCACACAAACCAATCAGGTAGTTTTTAAAAACCCTCAAAATCCAAGGTCCCTCAACCGCTTGTTGCACTCAATACATGCCCCCGTCTATAGTGGCTCATCCTAGAATCCCTACTACGGAGAAGGAATATGTTTAGGCAGAAATCTTGCTGCTCTCAACACCAGACCTAAGAATCACTGCAATAATACGATGCTCAAACCACCAAGCTATTGGCAGCCTGTAAGAGAAACACCCTATAGAACAGCAAGCAGGCAGCAACCATCACCAAACCTCCAGGGATGCTCCTGAACCCAGTGCTCAACCACACAAGTCCAATCTAGGTGGCCTTGCAATGTCTTCCCAACCCGCTCCAGGAGAGACAAGGTCAAGACTTCAGGAGCCATAAAAGCAGAAGCAGCACCTTCTGAAATCAAGCAATCGAGAATTAAACAAGTAGGTCAGGCTTACTGGCCCACGCCTGAACTCTCAGCACTTTGGGAGGCTAAGGCAGGTGGATTGCCTGAGCCCAGGAGTTCGAGACCAGCCTGGGCAATATGGAGAAACCCTGTCTCTACAAAAAATGCAAAAATTAGCTGGGCATGGTGGCACGTGCCTGTGGTCCCAGCTAGTCAGGTGGCTGAGGCAGGAGAATCATTTGAGCCCAGGAGGTCAAGGCTGCAGTGAGCCGTGATCACTCCAGCCTGGGTGACAGGGTGAGGCCCTGTTTAAAAAAAAGGTGGGGAGGAGTGGGGCTGGGTATGGTGGCTCATGCCTGTAATCCCAACACTTTGGGAGGCTGAGGTGGGTGGATCTCTTGGGCCCAGGAGTTTGAGACCAGCCTGGGCAATGGGGCAAAACCCTGTCTCTACTAAAAATATAAAAATTAGCTGGGCATAGTGGTGCACACCTGTAGTCCCAGCTACTCGGAAGGCTGAGGTGGGAGGATCACCTGAGCCCAGGGAGGTCAAGGCTGCAGTGAGCTGTGATCACACCACTGCACTGCAGCCTGGGCGACAAACCTTGTCTCAAAAACAAAAAAAGAAAGAAAGAAAAAGAAAACAAAACCCCTTGAAAAAGCTGACCCACACCCTGGAGTTAACTCGGGAAGGTGAGTGAGGGACCTCTAGAAGCAAGGCGTGGAGGCGCCTCTGCAGCAAGGAGAGAGAGCACCTGTGTTAAACGAGGGCTTTCCAGGGCTGTGGGACCTGTGGGATGCATCCAGGTTACCTGTGACTTACAGATTTAGAAAAGGAGTCCACAGTGAGGAAGGGACTGTGCTGAACTATTCCAGCCCTGAAAATGTCCCCTTTCCCTATCAGGTTTCTGGCTTCAGCTCTGGGAGGAAAATAACGCAGGGGCACAGGGCTCTCTCCCTGAGTGCACTGTGCACGCCCCGAGCTGGCCACTGATCCGGTTGTCCTGGTGGGCAGCCTTTCACCCAAAGTCCACCTCACAGCTCTCAGCCACGTGGCACCACAGTCTTTTCAGATTTGAAGCTTTAAAGGGGGATGGAGAAGAGTGTGGGCAAGTGGGAGGTATGTGTCCAGTAGGGCTGGACACACACAGGTATGTAAGAGGGCTGCACCTGTATGTAATAATACAGTGATTATCCTAGAGGTTGCTGAGTGATAATAGTTTAGGAAACTAACTAAACAGGGACAACGTCTGAGGACAGAGCATTTGCCCTGAAGGTGTGGACATGTGCTGGGAGCATCTCCCACTGCCAACCTCCAACAAGCAATCATACTTAGAAATAGCAGCTAAAGATGAGCTCTCTTCATGAAGCCTGCAACGCCTTCCAGGCTGGGAGCCAGAGCTGACCCACAGGCAGAGCTGAGGCCCTCACTCAGGAGACAGAAGCTCTCCTTCAACGGGAAGAGGGCAACAGGGCAGGAAGGAGGGGTTCTTGGAGGAGGAAGGCAGCTTCTCTCAACTGTGACCCTTTAGCCTCAATCACTGCAGGGGAATGTGGCCATACCACCAGCCAGCCACTGTTTGCAGAATCGAAGAATAGGCCAGGAGTGGCCCTGGCCTGAGATTATTTTAAAGCGAGAAGAAAAGAAAAGCCCCTGCAGGACCAGGAAAGGAGAACCAGTGGCCAAGCCAGGCACATGGCAGAGCAGGCCATGCTCTCAAGGGAGAGGCGACACCAGTCTCAGCCCACAGCAGTCCCGTGGCAGGGGCTCTAGGAATGTTGGCCAAGAGTCAAGGACAGCAAAGTGAATACAGGCAAAGCCACACCTTAACCCCAAAGTAGGTGGCTTTCAGCTAGAAGGTTTGAACACAATGAATGTTGAATAAAATGAAGTCCTTATAACTCACGGCCAATCTTGGAAACTAGAAAATGCCAGAGGAAAGGGTTTCAGTTCATCAGTCCAGTGACAACATCTTGGAAGGAACACAAAGGTAATTCCTCCAAATTGAGGATGCTGTCAAATCAGAGAGCATCCTTTTGAGAATCATCGTCTGAAATCTCCCCCAGCTTGGCACTGCCCACTCCTCATCCCCAACATCTCACCAGCTGGCCAGATCTGCAGACACTGCCTCCTGTTTCTGTAACTCTGGCCCCTCCTTCCCAATTCTCCCTGCCACAGCTGAAGGCCCACTTCCCCTCTCACCTGGGCTCTAGTGGCCCACCTACCTCCTGTCTGTCCCCTATCATGACTCCTGTGCGGTACAGCCAACGGGACAGACATTGAGATCTGACAGTGCAGGAGGTAGCCAGCTCTGGACTGCAGCATTCAGGACCCTGCATGGTTCTTACCTAACCTCCTCACTGGTCACATTTCCAGCATAACGCCTCCCCGCCAACACGTGGGGCCACTCTGAACTGCGTGCAGCTCCTGGCATGCCACTTCACTCACATGCACGACACCCACCCCATGCCCTCTGTCCTTCCCACCCCTCCCCCTGCAGCCTGGGCCATGCCTCCAGGTTAGTCCCAATGTCGTTTTATTATGCATCTTACTATATTAATTTGTTTCCTTTTCCTCAATGCCCCAGCTCCCTGAGAGCCGAGTTTGCTCCTTTCTCATCCAATACTGAGTGTGTCGTGTGTGGTTGGTAGAAGGTGGCTGAGTTGTAAATGAACACAGGAGTGCTTCCCAAGCAGGCTTTTCTGAGCCCACACCTGCTTCACTCCAACCGGGTCAGGAAGGGAGGCAGGCAGTGGCCTCCGATCAACACCTCCAGAGGAAATGAAAATACTGTCCATATTAAGGAAATAACCAGAAATATGATTTAGTTATTAACAACAACAACAAAAAAAACTGAAAGAGGAAGAGGGGTGACCAGGCACACATAAGACATGAACGGCCGCAAACAAGTTCTCAGACCTGGTGCGGGAGGGAGGGCTTGGAACTCCTCCCAAAGCTTCCTCCACCAGGGCTCCCTAACGAGGTACATGAAAAGGGAGGGGAAAAATAACCACAGTCTTTTAGCTTATCAATTTCTCACATCCAACTCCAAACAGCAGAAGTACAAAGACTGTCTTTTTCATTCCTAACCCAGGAGGAAGAAGGAAGAGTGCTTATTTTTAGCCAAGCCAAAAAACATAAGCAGCTAGAGATCAATAAGGAGCAGAGAGGAAAAAGAACCCTCACAAGAAAGTAGAACCTCAAGGGAACACCAGAAGCAGGTCCACTACAGCCCAAAGCAGCCTGGACGAGGAGTGGACCAACGTCCTCTCTCTTAATCATAGGATAATAAAAATGCAAGCAGTGAGAATCTTTAAAAGGCACCTTCCCAGAGGGCTGGGCAGGTAGGCAAGAAAGCCGGAAGTGCTACCTCTCATTTCTTTATAATTAAGTAATTACAGGGACCTTGTTTCAAACATGGTATTTCCAAGTCGAGATGGAACCACTGCCACCAAGAAGACAGCTGACGTTCTGGGCCTGCCTGACGTCCTGCTGTGCTGCATCAAACACCACACGGGGCAAGGCCCCCACGGGTGCTATGCCAAGGTGGGTGGCTTTCAATCAACAAACTAGCTGTGGATAAGAATCTCAAAAGGCAAAAGAAAACCGTGTAAGTGTCTAAGCCGCGACCTCAGCGGAGGAATCCCCAGAGAACCACTGAGTTGGCTGCATTCTCTAAAAGTCTATGTTATTTATTACAACCATCCCTACAGTGTGATAACAACAAAAACAGAGGGAAATGGGGGACTGGCTTCAAATACCAGATACCTAAAAGGGTTCCCTTGGGGGAAGACAGGATTTCCAGGACAAACCCCCTCGGAAGGCCCAGGCCCGACTGCCAGGAGCCTGAGGCCTGGCCAGGAGACCCCACAAACTTAGGGGTGAGGGGAGCTGACAGTGCAGATTTCTGAGACGCTCCCTGAGAAATTCAGATTCGGCCGGTCTGCACTGGAACCTGCCTGCTAACAAGCAACACAGGGGGCGATCTGAGAATGGGGTTGGGGAGGGGGTGCCAAGGACAGTCTTGGTGCTGAGGCAGGAGGGGCCCACAGGCACATGAGGCGTTCGAAGTGTAACAGGATGAGTGAGAGCCTGCAGATGCTGCAGCAGAAAACAGACGACGCAGCTCTGGAGGGGCCGTCGGGAGACCCCTGGGATGCTCCGCCGGGCCTCTCACCTTGGTTTGTAGGTTACCAAGCAAAAGAGGAGCCTGACGTCACTACACATCTCACCTCAAGGCCTGCAGGGAGATCACTGAAGGCTGCCAAAGATAAACTCATCCTTCCCACGAGAAGCTTAGAAGCCACTGTATCAGCAACACCATAACCTGTGCCCCAAATCAACCACCTACTCCCAGGCTTTTTAATACTTTACAGTTGCTCTTCAAATCCCTTAGACTCTAATTAATCCTTACCCCACATGAGAACACTGGCACAAGGTTAGTGGTACTTTGAAGTAAGCATCACAAGAAGAAAAATAACATCAGAGATTTGCTTTAAAACACACCACTACCACCCCTAACTCCCCACCACACACACACAGGCATACACAGGAAAAGACAAAACAAGCATGGCGAAATCCTGGTGGGTGCTTGGTACCTAAGAGTACACAGCGTCTATTTTTGCAGATGTTGGCACAATAAAACTTTCTTAAAGGAAAAAATACTGAAGTCGACATAATTATTACAACCATAATCCTACTTCCAGTGGCGAGGAACACAAACCGCCCTTCACGTGCAGGCACCGGCTACTCTGAGCTTTTATCATTTGGTGCTGCGGGTGACGCTGGCTCTGTGATCCTCTGGTTATAGAGAAGCCGAGGGCAGTAGTCTTTCTTGGTTTCAGGCACAAAACAGGACAAATGTTCTGGATACTAACTACTGTCTCCATGTAATTATTAACATTTCCCCTTTCATTCTCAAAAGCACTCAGGTCTGGACACTAAATAGCATGGTCACTCTAGATACAGGGACAGGGTTGTGAAATAACAGGGTCAACTCTTTGACACGTGGCCCAGAAGGCAGCACAGAGACGTCTCCTACCCCAACCTGCTCTGCCTCCCGATCCAGGTGTGGCCAGGAGGATCTGCATCAAGCCACCTCCTCGCGACACAGCTGTCAAACACTCGCAGGTGCCGCTTTTATAAGAGGAAGATGTTCTGGCAAATATAGGAGCATCATTCTGAACGTCCTAAGGTGTGTCACCTCCATTTAAAAGGGTGCTATTTTGAAAGTGGTTAGAATTTAAAAGTTAGCAATTAAAGCCTAATTACAAAGAAAAGTCTTGATATCTGACAAACGGCCAAATAACAGGAAGGAACATCACCAGGACAAACAAGATGAGCTGCTGACCGCTGAGCAGGGCAACAGTTAAATTCTGCCTGTCACAGCTGGGGACATCTGGTTGGCGCATCAATGTCACCCACGTGCTTGTGGCAGATAAAGACAAGCTCAATACCCTTTCGGTTATCAGAGCAGCAACAGAGGCCTGGGAGAACTCAATGCTTTTTTTTGTTTGTTTTTTGTTTTTGTTTTGTTTTGAGACGGAGTCTTCCTCTGTCGCCCAGGCTGGAGTGCAGTGGCGCGATCTCGGCTCACTGCAAGCTCTGCCTCCCGGGTTCACGCCATTCTCCTGCCTCAGCCTCCCGAGCAGCTGGGACTACAGGCACCCGCCACCATGCCCGGCTAATTTTTTGTATTTTTAGTAGAGACGGGGTTTCACCGTGTTAGCCGGGATGGTCTCGATCTCCTGACCTTGTGATCCGCCCGCCTTGGCCTCCCAAAGTGCTGGGATTACAGGCTTGAGCCACCGCGCCTGGCCATTCAATGCTTTAATAAGAGCATGGGGCTGACACTTTTCCATGTGAAAAGCAATATGCTGCGTAAAGCGAAGAAAAAACCAAAGGAGTGTTCAGGCCGACAGATGACCTCTTTCTCCTTGGCCCCTACTGCACCTGCCGTGCCTCTTTACAGGGCAACAGTAGCATCCACAACAACTTCAGCAGGGCCGCCCCACAGTTCTGCATGGGACTTCAGGGCCCCCTGAAGGATGGGCAGTGGTGCTGTGTGACAGTGTGGAACCTGCACACACCGCACCTTGTTGCTGCTTCTGCTCTTCTGCTCTTGAATGGCGCCGGTTCTGCATTTCATTCCTAGCAGCTGCTGCAAATGACTGGACATCTCTTACCAAAAAATAACTACACCTCCAGAGAAGCTCTCAGGCTGCGGATCCCCCCGATTTTTCAGGCGCAGAAACTGAAAGCCAGAGAGTGAGGACCCTGCCCAAAGCCCAGATGCTCACCGGGGATGGGGCAGACAGTGCCCAGTACCCCAATTCCCAGAATCCACTGCAAGGGAAGGACTAGAAGGTTCAGTCTCTGGACTCAGGCTCCAGGAGTACCAGAAGTCTAGAGGAGCCGGCACCATTCTCTCCACCAGCTGCTCAGACATGGACTTGGGCAGCTCTCCAGCCCACTCCCCTAAAAACAGTTTGAACCAGGGGTGGGCCCAGCCTGCAGGCTGCTGCTCTGAAGAGCAGCCACAGGAAGGAAATGGCTTTCCTGGAATTGCTGGCCCCCAGGACCCAGGGGAGCTCACACCTTCTCCCAGGGTACAGGCCAATTCCCACATAGAGAGCTTCTGGCTTTACATGAACAGGAAGAGAATAATTTATAAGCGAGTGTTCAGAAAAACCCAGCCTTCCCACGCAGGCCCCACAGTAAGACAGGCGACAAGAAGTAGCTGACCAGCAAGTACCCAGAGGGCATTCAGCAAATGAGCATGTGAACTTAGGGAGGTGAACACAGCAGGCAACGACCTGCTTAGGAAAGTTACACTTTAGACTTCCAGACTCACCAAAGCGCAGGCGTATCTTTACCCATAATGTTCTAGACACTTAAATGGTGCTTACTATGCACGTACTAGGTATATTTAATTATATTAACCCAGGTCACCCTCAGAAGAGCCCTAGGAGGTAGGTATTACTTTTTTCCCCATTTTACAAAGGAGGAAAGAGAGGCACAAAGAGGTTAAGTTACTTGCCCCAGATCAAGAGTGATCAACTGGCAGGGCTGGATATAAGCCCGGGCCCTTAACCATTTCACCACACAGCCTCTGCGCATGGGGGGCACAGTGAGTCCCTCTACACAGACTACTTGGTCAGTGCCACTCTAAGACCCACCTGGAGTTCTCGCAGACCCTGTGTGGCCCAAGAGTGGAAGAATGCTGATGTGGAAAGAAGTGGCCTGGTGGACGGAGGCCATCCCTCATGCTTCCTGGCTGGGATGCCACCGTTCTCCTTCCCCACCCTACCCCCACCTGCACAGGAGGTCCTAATCCCAAAATGCAGCCCAGACTTTTATTAAGCAGTGTGGTGGCAAGGTCTCGGCCAGGGGTCATAGCTCAAACCTGTAATCCCAGCACTTTGGGAGGCCAAGGCAGGAGGATCACTTGAGGCCAGGAGTTCAAGACCAGCCTGGGCAACACAGTGAGACTCTAGTCTCTAACAAAAAAAAACAAACAAAAAATTTGCCTGGCATGGTGGTGAGCACCTGTCGTCCTAGCTGCTTGGGAGGCAGAGGCGGGAAAATAAGCCCAGGAGTTTGATGCTGCAGTGAGAAATGATTGTGGCACTGCACTTCAGCCTGGACAACAGAGCGAGAGCCTGTCTCAAAAAAAAAAAAAAAGGAAAACAAAAGAAAGCGAGGTCTTCGAGAGATATCTGTACACCCATATTTCATAGCAGCACTATTCACAATAGCCATAAGGACCCACGTGTCCATCAATGGGTGACTAGATCAACACAATGTGGCCTAACCATAAAATGGAATATTCAGCCTTAAATAGGGAGAAAATTCTGACACGTGCTACAACATGGATTAACCCTGAGGACATTATGCTAAGTGAAATAAGCCAGTCACAAAAGGATAAATACTGGATGATTCCACTAACATGAGGGACCTAGAGGAGTCAAATTCATGAAGACAGAAAGTAGAATGATGGTTGCCAGGGGTAGGGGAGGGGAGAAGGGAGTTAGTGTTTAATGAGACAGAGTTTCAGTTTTGCAAGATGAAAGAGTTCTGTGGATGGGTGAGGATACTGAGCTGTAAATTTAAGGGTGGTTAAGATAGCAAATTTTATGATGTATGTATTTTACCAACTTTTAAAGATTAAAAACAAAGTAAGGAACCCAGCCCGGGTCTGGAGCCAGAGCCTGTAAGACTCCCTTCTGTGCAGTGTTAAGATGGGCAAGATCTCTCCTTTCAGCTGTAATATTAAGACTCCAGGACACACTGTCAACAAATGTTGCCAACAAAATACATCAGTTCCTACTAGTCTCCTGTGGGGTGATCTAATTCTCGTTCACTCACACCCCCCTTGAAGAAACAGAATGTCTTTAACCATGGTTATCTACAGATCTATGCATTCTTGTTTCGTTTGTGGTTTGTTTCAAAATAGACACACATTTGCAAGGAATGCTGGAATTTTTCAATGATGACACAAAAGCAGAGAAAATAAGAACATAGCTATTTCAGAACTAGAAAGGATACGTATCTTCCCTTCCACACTATCACTCGGTAACGGAAAAGAGGTCCTCTGAATACACTGAAATACTGTACAGCTGGGTTGTATAATGGCATATACTACTGGGAGTCACATTATTTTGTGTTTTGCTACATGATTTAGACAATTCATTTACTACTGAGTTATGCACAAGCTTTTCCCTGAGGAAAAGGGGAAGGGAGGAGTGAGGAGAAAGGTTCGAATGATCTCTAAACACTTGACACAGACAGAACTGACTGTGGGAGGGGAGGAGATAAAACCATAATACACGTTTGCAGAAAAGCCTCCAGCTGTGGCAGCGCGTCACTCCAGGAAGCGCAGGCTGGAGGAAGGGGGAAGTTTCCCGAGCACCACTGACAGTACTCCCGGTTCTGAGCCTGGATTTCTATAGCAACGGACAGCAGCTTCACGGGAAGTCACGAGCCATTGTGCTCCCATCCCCTCGGCAGGACAGAGACCACTCTCCGTCACCTGGGCACCGCTGTCCAGGGGTTGGGGCACTGGGAAGGGCAGGGACTTGGCCCAGGGCAGTGGAGCCAGGCAGTGGCAGGGGTAGGAATCCAACTCCAGGCCTTGGCCAAACCTACCAGCCACACTACTGTCTGTGTACACACTACTGGCAGGGACTGTTGCCTGGTTAACCATCACCTGTCTCCAAACATGAAGCACAGGCTGGCAGAGGTGAGCCATCCCCTAAACCCAAGCCCGGCCCCCTTCACCCTGCCTGCCCTGCCTTGGGATTCATTCCTCCTCTCAGGCAGAGGTGAGCTGGCCATTAAAAAGCCGACCCCCAAGGGGAAGAAAGGGGTGTCCAAGAAGCAGACAGAAGCCCCGTGGGGCAGGGCGCACTCAGCAGACAGTTCCAGTACAGCTGCCGCAGGGATTCGGCAGCCTGGATCAGGCACAGCCTCTCTGGGCCTGGGGTGGTCGCAGGATGTCTGAGGAAGGCTGGGCTGATTCATCCTTATGGTCCCTTCCTTCCAGGGCTACACAATTCTGTGAGTCTGTGGATGTACAACCTGAATGACCAGCCCACAGGACAATTAAAGGTTCCCAGGAGCTGAAAGAACTTCATTCCAAGTAGATTATTTCCGCAACGGTCCAAAGCAAAACAACTCTCCATAAATCTGAGTAATCTTCATAGGTGGGAATGAAACTGGATTTCCTTTAATATACCAGTTCATCCTTCCTTACCCCTTAGTCCATGCAACGGCAAATTATTAGGCTCGCAGTGCTTTGCTTGTATTTTCCTTGGAATTTTACCAAAAAACAAAAAATCCCTTACTATTCTACTGCTCTTTCCATTGGTGGCCATTTTCTTACAATTCTAGCTGTTGTCAATGGAACAGGTGCTGGTTCTGGACTGCCTGATAGGCTTAGAGTTTCTAGCCCAGCACGAATACAAACAGAAGGTGTTCAACCAGACTCAGCAACTCCCTCCACTAGCAGGAACCTCTGCCCCAGTCAGGTGTTCTGCACACTCAGGCCAAAGCACCAACAATGACTGGATTCTAAGGAAAGCTGGAAAACAGCCTCACCTCGGCAGATGCACCCAAGAACCAAGGCTTTCACTCTGTTTTCCCTTTAGAAGCTGAAGAGGATGGGGTAAAAACCACAGTTTTCTCTGATACTGTGACTATTCGCAATTCAGAACTATTAGCAATTAATCACCCATTCTCAACACTCCACCAAAGTGCCCATATCCCTGAAAAGCACACAGCCTTGTAAATCCACTCACTCAGGCCACTAGGCTCGGACCCAAAGGGAACTTGAGCATGCGCATGGTTTTTCTGGCTCTGTTTTAATTTCAAGATGTGTTTGTCCCAGTTTACCTATATAACAAACTTTCACATGGATCCCCAAATCTAAAAGTAAAGTTAAAAATAAAAATAAAGGTTGGGTGCAGTGGCTCATGCCTGTAATCCCAGCACTTGGGGAGGCCAAGGCAGGTAAATCATGAGAGGTCAGGAGTTCGAAACCAGCCTGACCAACATGGTGAAACTCTGTCTCTAATAAAAATACAAAAATTAGCTGGGCGTGATGGTGCACTACTCAGGAGGCTGAGGCAGGAGAATAGCTTGAACCTGGGAGGCGGAGGCTGCAGTGAGCCAAGATCGCGCCACTGCACTCCAGCTTGGACTACAGAGGGAGACTCTGTGTCAATTAAAAATAATAATAATAAAATTAAATTAAAATTAAAAAATAAAACTAACAACAACAAACAAACAAAGATGTGTTTGTCCCAGTTTTCCTTGATTCGGATGGCTCTTTCTCACACCTGCTTCCACACTTCCTGTGTGTGGGGTATGAATGGCTCCCCTCCAGGCCCAGCGCCAGCAGCCCTGCTGCAGAATAACCGTCCTCCCTTCATGGGGTAGGAGGAGCGAGACGTTGCTGAAGGCAGAGGCTGAGACCCTGAACTCCAGGTTGCACTGTGCTGTCTTAGCCTAGAAGAGGGGTCTTGGTGTGTCCCATGCAGCTTGGAAGTTGTGGCAGGGAACAGAGAGGGATAAACTTCTCATCAGAAGGGACACATGTGGCCAGGAAGGAGCACTTGGCTTCAACGATAACATCGGGATTCTTCAGATTTAGCAAGAGGACCCTGATGTTCTCATCTAAATGTCTTCATTTAAATATAAATGTCTGAAATGGGGATTATTAGATACCTTTCAAACAGTAAGGTGAGGGGACCTTAGCCAGGTAAAGTGGCTGTCAATGGTCAACAGGAAGTAGCAACTAGAAAAAGCCAGAAGCTCTTGTTGGTCTCCTCACACCATAATCCCCGTGAGGGTAGACACTGAGTGCTTGTGTCAGATGTGTTCGAACCAGAGTGACTCCATCTTGAATCGAGTAAAATGAGGCTGAGACCTACTGGCTGCATTCCCAGGAGGTTAGGCGTTCTCAGTCACAGGATAAGACAGGAGGTCATCACGAGATACAGGTCACAAAGAACCCACTGATAAATAAAACAGGATGCAGTAAAGAAGCTGCCAAAACCCACCAAAACCAAGATGGCGATGAAAGCCACTCCTGGTCATCCCCACTGCTCATTATATGCTAATTATAACACAATAGCTAAAAGACACTCCCATCAGTGCCATGACAGTTTACAAATGCCATGGCAACGTCAGGAAGTCATCGTAGATGGTCTAAAAGAGGGAGGAACTTTCAGTTCCAGGAAAATCCCTGCCCCTTTCTCAGGAAACTCATAAATAGCCTACCTCTTATTTAGCATATGATCAAGAAATAACCATAAATATATTCAGTCAAGCTGCCCATGCCACTGCTCTGCCTATGGAGTGGCCATTCTTTTGTTTCTTTCTTTTTTTTTTGAGACAGAGTCTCGCTGTGTCACCCAGGCTGGGGTGCAGAGGCGTGATCTCAGCTCACTACAACCTCCGCCTCCTGGGTTCAAGCGATTCTCCTGCCTCAGCCTCCCAAGTAGCTGGGATTACAGGCACGTGCCACCACGCCTGGCTAATTTTTGTATTTTCAGTAGAGACGGGGTTTCACCATGTTGACCAGGCTGGTCTCTTACTCCTGACCTCAGGTGATCTGCCCGCCTTGGCCTCCCAAGATGCTGGGAATACAGGTGCTCTGAGCCACCATGCCTGGCCCTGTTTATTTTCTTAATAAACTCACTTTCACTTTACTCCATGGACTCACCCTGAATTCTTTCTTGCGCAAGATCCAAGAACCCTCCTTTGGGGTCTGGATGAGGACCCCTTTCCAGTAATGCTTGGGCAATGGCAGATGAAAGGAGAAGAGGCTACAGACAGAGGTCTGGAAAAGACGCACGCAACGACACGCAAGGCGTTTTTTCTATTAAGTCATCACCGAACAAAATCCAAGGAGAAAAAGGTAAAATGGATGCAGGAGGATCAGAATGAAGCACTACTGCTTGTAAAACAAATCAAAACTAAGAACCTAGGAAACGATAATAATGCTGTTTAAAGACTTGAAGGAAATCTCTATTTCCAACAACGTCAACAGAAATCAAAGGAGAATACATTTCAATTTTCAAGAGTGAAAGATAATAAAAGTCAAACCCTATACAACATTAATCCTGAGCCAAATCCTATCTTATCTCTACTTTTTTCTTCTCCTTTTCAATGTGTGTAGCTAAACCAGGTTGCAATCTAGAGCTGGACTCGTCCAGAAAGCCTGGCAAACATCCACAGCTGTGACAAGATGCTGACGAGCCTGTCGCAGTGGGGTCTTGATGCTTCCACTGGGGAGGAACCAGGAGAATGTAAGTAAAAAGCAATGACCCTTCTGCAAATAATTAAGTAATTCACATCCACCCCTTGAAGAGAAAATAATTCCTCCCTTGTCACTGTGACAGCCTCGGCTGGCTGCCCAGCTGAGAACACCCAGCAAGCACCCTCTCAGCAATGTCAGGTGAGGAGGCGACAGGTCAGCCACTGCAGCCTGCAGGCTGTCTGACCATGGGCACCTCCACAGCAGACCCTCCCAGCCACCAAGGACATCTGGCCCAAACACAGCATGAAGCAGAAGTGGCTTCGGCCGTATCCACCAGCTCTGTGCAGGCTGTCACACAAAACCAACCCCACCCCAGCCTACATGAAGCTCCATGCTAGAGCCCCAGAGCAGCAGGACAGATCACTGATTCCCTTCCACAAAGCATGTGTGCCTCCTTGCATCCACTCAGGCTCCAATGAGAAGCACTATTTGGCTCCCCCAAAGCTTATTGGGTGGAGGCGGGGGTGGGAACAGTCCACACGCCTGAGCTCCACTCCCCAGGGAAATGAGTGTGAAAACAGGAGCTCCAGCAGGAAAGAATCAGCCTTTTGGTTCAAGGAAATGGTCTCTTAGCTTCGGAATAGCCCACTGACTATGGAAAAATGCTCTCGCCCCCAACCAGGCAGGGCCTGTGTGTCTGGCTTCACTGTGCGTGCGGTGAAAGCATCCGTGAAGCAGAGTCCCGGCTGAACTGCGGGAAAAGCAAAACGCACAGACGGCTGGCTCTTCGGTCTGAGGGTGATTTCGACCTGTTCTTGTTGAATGACCTTGGACCAGATAAATGCCACCGAGCTTCCCGTACAATGGCACTAGCAGCAACCTCTTCCCACTCGCCTCTCTCCAAGTCTCTGTGAAGCTACAAACAAGCGGTGTTTGGAAAATTCTAATAATAGCATCAAAGCAGAACGTTGCCCCCGTTATTTCTGAAGTCCTCTCTTCACACCCAGCGCTCCAGAAGGGGCAGAGCAGAGCCGCTGCAGAGTGTGTGATCTGAAGACAACGCCTCCCTCATTAGGGCTAGACATATTCCGACAGGGCAGGCTGTGGCTTTGGATGGGGGGCAGTGAGGGGGTGCATGCACGTGCTGGAACTCACATCCGGGAGAGAAAGCGCGGCAGACAGGCCTCACGTACGAATGTGTGTTTTGAAACACTAGGTTTGATGTCTAAAGAGTACAATTCAACAACTCACGCCACCAGGAACAGGCCTCACTCTCTCCTGGAGCTCTACGGCAGGGTTATCAGAGGACGGCTGGTGCCAGACATGTGCTGACAGGGATCTGGGACATTCAGACCAGAAGCAAATGATCAGGTGCGACCCAATCAACGTGGCACTAAAACAATGTGTGCAGGTTCGATTGCAGTTACCTGATCCACCCCCAGAAGACTGAAAACCTAAATCTCCTCTGCTCTGTCACCCTCCAACTCCTGAGAGAGACAGGAAGGAGGTGATGTTGACTGAGTGCCTCCTGTATACCCAGGAAACTCTGCTAGGGCTTTACACATGCAGTTCATTCAATTCTCCTGACAATGCTCCAGAATATATCCTTTTATCCTCACTTTATAGAACAGAAGACTAAGGATCAGAAAGACAGCACTTGGCCAGGTACAGCAGCTCACGCCTGTAATCCTAACACTTTGGGAGGCGGAGGTGGGAGGCTCGCCTGAGACCAGGAGTTTAAGACCAGCCTGGGCAACACAGTGAGACCCCCCATCTATAAAAAAAAAAAAAAAAGAAAAAGAAAAAATTAGCCAGGCGTGGTGGTGCACACCTGTAGTCCCAGCTACTTAGGAGGCTGAGGCAAGAGGATTGCTTGAACCCAGGAGGTCGAGGCTGCCACATCACACCACTGCACTCCAGCCTGGGTGACACAGGGAGACTGTCTCAAGCAAAGGGAAAGGGAAAGAGCATTCATCTGAGATCCCTCAAGTGATAAATGGCAGAGACTGAATTCAAATCCAGAGCTGAGCCTGCCAGACTGCAAAGGGCCCCCCACACTCAGCTCCACAAGGCAGCAGGAAGATGTGCATGTCATTAAGATCATTTTGTGCCTCCACCTCCCCGCCGTGTGATTTCCACACAGAAACCTGATTCTGATGGCTTCTGTGGCTCATGCCTGACAATTCACCAAAAGAAAAGTAAAATGCACCTCGGCTGAATTCAGAGTTTCTCTGTTAGCACAATGCAAATGAGATGAAGAAAGTTGGAAAATGGTTTCTCTTCTGAAACATGCATCACAAAGTAGAATTACAAAGAGAAAGTAGAGCCATAGGAATCAGCCCAAAATGAAGATTCTGTATCATTAGAGAATAAAATATGGGTATCCATGACTGTCTTCCTCTACACCCCTCACAACCCCACCCCTGAGTCTAGGACACTGTCTCTACCATTTCTCACTCCTCATGAGAGTCAGGACCAAACATCAATTCCAGGATGCATGCTTTTCCTGTTCCGACATATTTGAAATGGGGAATGCATCTTAAAATTGACAAAATGATGGTGCATCTTACGATCCTTAGCACCTAAAGGCTCAAATTAATACATTAATATTGCTCTGAAATTATATGAGCGCAATGCTTTAGATGATTTGAAACACTCTCAGATACTTTGTCTCATTTAAGCTTCACAACAGGCAGGCCAAATAGGTTTTTAGTTCACACTGATCATACTTAAATACAGCGAAGAAACTGGCTGACACAGACGACTCAGTGATTTGTCTAAGCAAGTTGTAGCACCAAGACTGGCCTTGGATTTTCTGAGCACTGGGTCCACGGGGAGGAATCCAATACTGAAGTGCAGACAACACGGGAGGGATGCTGGTGGGCTTGCCCCGACACCTCACCTGTTCGCTGCTGTCCCACTCCACGCCTAGCTCCTCTCAGTCACACAGCCAAGCAGGCGAAGGGTACAAGTGTGAGATGTCTCATGAGCTGATACAGAAGGAGTTTATAAATATTGAGCACTACTGGCCTTAAAAAAAGCTGCTCCTCTCCACCAGGTCTGTGTTGGATGCCCTCCTCCTGGGCCCAACCCAGAATGAGGGGAGGATTGAGAGGGATACACCACAGATAGATACAGCTTCTCTGAAAACAAAGAAATAAAAAATGGCTGTCTCACCTGAACAACTGGATAGGAACTGGGAGAAGGGGATAGAACCAACTTAGAGCTGCACTTCTCAAAAATACCAAATTCCTGTAACCACACTTTGGGAGGCTGAGGCAGGATCACGAGGTCAGGAGATTGAGACCATCCTGGCTAATGTGGTGAAACCTCTCTACTAAAAAACAAAAATTACCGGGCGGGGGGCCTGTATCCCACATTCGGAGGCTGAGGCAGGAGAAGGCTGAACGGAGGCGACTTGCATGACCGAGATTGCCATGCATAGACTCCGCCAAAAAAAAAAACAAAAAAAAAACAAAAAAACAAAAACAAAACAAAAAAACAGATTCAGGTGGCTGAAGAGTTAAATATCAGAATCAAGCAAACCAACCAAGTATCAGAGTAATATGTAATTAAGTATTACTTACCTGATTTCTAGATGAGACAAGCATTTCTAAGCTTAAAAGAAACGGAGGAAACCAGAAAGCAAAAGAATGAGAATTTAACTACATAAAGTCTCCTCTCTATTTAAAAAAAAGTGTGGGGAAAATATTACCTAAAAATAGATAAAGAGTTGCAATTTGTAATATTTATTAAACACCTAACACAATGTATGAGAAAAGCAGGCTATGGGATCAGATAACACATACGAGACACTTTTCAATTCAAGAGAACTAAAGAAATCAAAATTAAGGCCGGGTGTGGTGCTCATGCCTGTAATCCCAGCACTTTAGGAGGCCAAGGCAGGTGGATCACCTGAGGTCAGGAGTTCGAGACCAGCCTGACCAACATGGAGAAACCTCGTCTCTACCAAAAACACAAAAAATTAGCCGGGCGTGGTGGCAGGCACCTATAATCCCAGCTAATCTGGAGGCTGAGGCAGGAGAATCGCTTGAACCCGGGAGGTGGAGGTTGCAGTGAGCTGAGATCATGCCACTGCACTCCAGCCTCCAGCCTGGGTGACAGAGTGAGACTCTGTCTCAAAAAAAAAAAAAAAAAAAGAAAAGAAAAGAAAAAGAAAAAATCAAAACAGAAATGTCAACTACCACCTAGGCAATATACAAAGATTTTATTTGCAAATGTTAACAATGTGGCAAAGGTACAAAAAAGTCTTCTGGTCTGAGTGTAAACTTGTACAACCTTTCTGGAAAAGAGTTGAGAACAACTATCAAAAGCCTTAAAAATGTTCAAACTCTCTGACCCTGTAATTCCACTTTTAGAAATCTATTCTAAGGATATAGTGAAGAATGTATTGCAAAGGTTTACGTAAAAAGGTTCATCTTAAGTTAAAAGACCAAATTAGCTAGGTAGATTGGACATATCCATACAATGTTAATAAAAGCTTTTCAGATCATGTAAAAATACAATATAGTGTTAAAACTTTCAAGGCAGGGAAAAAAACCAAACTGCAATACATTGTTACCACGAGTATATTAAAAAACCAAACAGAATAAAGCCTAGAAGGCACCGTGGTGGGGAAGCTTACGTGGCATGAATTATGTGTTCCTTCTTCCTGCTTCCTTATGCTCGGCTGTATTTTTATAATTAATATGCATCGGTTCTATAATAGGGTGGAGGATGACAGAGGAAGAATGCTACCCTCTCATCCCATGCTCAAGAAACACAATTCCAGGGCAAAAGGAACACAGCACAATAGACACTCGGATATTCTTAGAGGAATTCAGAAAGAAGAGAAACAACTAATATAGCAGTCCTTTATGTTGCAACAAAATGGTCACATTTTTCTAAATGGCTGGTTTAATTCTTTCAACCACTGGTTTGTACCTGCTTCAGGAAATGCACAGATCACCTTTTCCATTTATGTACCACTATCTTCCACCTCTTCCCAAGCAAGTTCCAAGACAGTCTGCGTGTCACCTCTCTAGTACAGTCCCTTCCTCATGGCTCCCAATCGCACATTCTCAGCAAGGCCTGGCCCTGCAGGAAAACCAGAGGAAGAGACAGACCCAACTAGAGGGGGTGCAGGACTCAGCCTCTGTGGGCTTTCCCAGGGTTCAAGGAGCTGTGATGGAAGGCAGCCTCATCCCATTGTGAGGCTCCCAGTATCAGCTGGAGAGATGGCCACCAAGCCCCTGGACAGGAAGGGAGTCTGGTGTGTTCTTCCCTTAGGAAATCTGGGTGATTTAACAGTTCTCAGGCTGGACGTCCTGGTCTCCCCTACCCCTATCTATTTCGGGGCAGTGAAAACCAGATCATTAGAGAGTTACCCCCAGGACCCCGTTGCTGACTGCCACAGTTACTACTTGAGACTGTCATTACAGCAGTTACTACTGTTACTGCTACTTGAGACCGTCATTACGAGACTGACTGAAGGGATGAACGTAGAAATAACAAAAAACAAAAGTAACTATTTTAAGGGAAGGCTAGCATGGGGAGGAAGAGAGAAGAAGAGGAAAAAGGCTCCCTGCTTCTAGTGAGCAAAGGCAGCCCCCTAAGCTTCTACAGCCCTTCATATTTATTGGGTAACAACAGCAGGAAGGAGGTAACAATTGGTCAGCTGCTTAATTGATCACAGGTTCATATTGTTACTAACAGGCTTCAATTATGCCTAATCATAAGAAACACTTGCATCTGGGTCGTAACTGCCCTCAGCTTCACTTCTGGGTGGCAGACGCAGTTTGTCAGTTTGCCAACATTCTGCATTTATGAGAAACAGTTTGCTGCTTACTTATATAGCCTCCAGTGGTATACTGAATTGATCACGACCCTCACTCTTCGGCCTCCAACAGGACCCCACACCTGGACCAGCCAAGCCCCTGCCTTATCTCTCCAGGGCTTGTTACCAAACCGAACTTTGGTCTACTTGGCTGGTGCAGCGGAGCTAAACGCTGACATCAGGATAGCAGCGAGACAGTGCGAGGTTTTAATTGCAGGGTGCCAAGCAAGGAGAATTGGGCGGCTAGTGCTTAAGACCTAACTCCCAGATGGCTTACAGGTAAGGGTTTTTAAAGGCGGGAGGCAGAGGTTACAGGCAAAGTCATAAATCAATACACAAAGGCTCTACATGGGATCGACCTAGAAAGGTGGGATGTCTCAAAGCAGGGCCCACAGGTCAAAGGTGGATTCAAAGGTTTTTTGATTTGCTATTGGTTAAGGAGGCAAAGCTTTGTCTAGAAATTTGGGATCAGCAGAAATTAATGTTAGCATCTGGCCTGTGGAAGTGTCTTCCTCCAGGCCTCTCAGAAAGAAAACTGGCGATCAGAGTTTTGTCCTTGGTTTTCCGTTACCCGAGGTCTATGTGCTGCAGACAGCATTTCTTATTTGGTGGGGGTCCAGGTTTCTAAAAAACGACTCAGGGACATATGTAAAGGTATTTAATTTTTATAAAAAACCAAACATTTTGTGACTAGCTTTTTAGATACTGTTTTAAGCTATCTTATTAGGTTGTTAATTTCTTTCTCAAGGCTAGCGAGATGCCTAGTTTTTTTAATACTTAAATTTTTAAAATTTTTATGTTGGAGGGTGCCTGACAGGCTCCTAAGAGGGGTTCCTACCCCATCTCAGGCTCAGCCTCCACCTTTCTGCTCCCACGAGACGCAGGGCAGTCGCGGGTGTGGGCCAGCCCTCCCAGCGCTTTCCCATTTGAGCCCCCACCCGCCCACTCAGCTTCCATCCCAACCCAGTTTGCAGCTTCGCTGGTGTCCCACAAACTCATTAAAGTGGTTTAGCCACGGTCAGCCAAGCTTGACTGAACACACAGGAGCTGTTGCCGAGACTTCCAAACCTGCTGGAGTGTAAATTCCAGACTCTTGATCGGCAGAAATCCCACTGTGGGCACAGCCGGGCAGCAGCTCCGGGCTGCTTGTCCTTCTGCTCCTGCAGAAGGGAACATCCTACTCAGGGGAGACACAGGGGTCAGCCCCTGGGCCTGGTGTTCCTGATACCATGTGACTCACGCTGGCTGACCCCCTAGTAAACCCCAAACCGCCTCTGTATCAAACTGGTGTTCCCTGAAGCACCTCATCCAACAGTGGGGGTAAACGCCAGGCTCCCAAACCCTTCACAACCGGCTGAGCACAGGCGGTCCTTAACATCAGCCAGTGCCCAGCAGCGTCCAGAAACGAGCATCTAGTGAGTGCTTTCTAAGTGCCAGACCCCATGCTAAGTGCTTCTCCTAAGCCACTGGGTGGCTATTATGAGCCAAGCTATCATGAGGCCTGGCTGGGGCAGTGGAGTGGGTAGGTGAAGAAATCCCTCAAAATCTTATCATGTGAGGCAATTAGAGAGGTTTAGCTTACAGAAGAAAGATATGGATGGTAGTAGAAGGCGGCATGAGAAAGGTCTTCAAATAGCAGAGAGATTTTCATGTGCAAGAGGTATTAGGACTAGAAAGTTCCACAGTGATGGGCATCAGCTCACTCAAAGCTTCAGAGACAAGAGAGGACTGCAGGGATGGTAGACTTGGACTCCACATTCCACAAGTAAGAACATGGAGGTCATGCAGATCTCAAGGCAGTAATTCTGCAATTGTGCCCGTTCAGCGTACTTCAGCAGACGGGTGATGCCTGTCCACAGGAAGCTGCAGAAGCAATGCCTGCTTTGCAGAGCCAGGAGCTTGGCCTGGGGACAACTGTGGTCCTTCCAGCTCCAATGCACTGATGCTGAGCGACTAACAGAACTCAGCAGCCTTTTCAGTGTCAGGTCAACCAGTCACAGCAGAAGGACACTCGGCCAATCCCCAGCAGCATGCAAAATACCCATGAACAAACCTGAACACGCACCGAGTCTAAAACGAAAGCTGAACTTTTATTTTTAAGTGACAGAATTTTGGGGGAAAAAAAACTAAGGACCCTGGGTATACTGTTTCCTCTTGAAAGAGTTAAATTTGTGAGCCAGGTGCAGTGGTTCACTTCTATAATACCAGGACTTTGGTAGGCCGAGGGGGGAAGATCACTTGAGGTCAGAAGCTCAAGACCAGCCTGGGCAATACAGCAAGACCTCATCTTTACAAAAAATTAAAAAGTTAGCCAGGCATGGTGGCACACACCTATAGTCCCAGGTACTTAGGAGGTTGAGGAGGGAGGATCGCTTGAGCCCCGGAGTTTGAAGCCTCAGGCAGCTACGATCACGCCTCTGCACTCTAGCCTGGGTGACAGAGCAAGATCTCGTCTCTAAAAAATAAAATAGTAAGAGTTAAATTTGTGGATTTTCTACCCCAGTAACAGGTTATGGGACAGGAAAGAAAAAAGTCTTAGGAAACAGAAAAATTCACAGCATATCTGCAGTCAGAATTTGGCTTTGAATCCTGGCAACACAATCTATTTTGAGCAGGAGACAAGTTTTGCTAATTCCTAATGAGCCAGATTAGAAACAGACTACAAACGAACAGCAAACTCATCATAAAATTATGAGAGAGCCCAAAATACACCGAATGACTGATGCATCGCTAGCAGCGGCATTTGGCCACTGAGTAAAAGCAGGGTGTGTGCTTCACAAGTGTCGCGGGGGCTTCAGGAAGAAGGAGCTGGCGGAAGTATTGCTGATAATCCAGAAAATCCTCTCCACTGACTCAAACATCCACAAAGTGCAGGGCTGAGCTGCTCTCAACAGTGCTGAGGCATGAGATGTCCCTGAACCAAAAGTGCAGGTGCCCTGGATGGGGCTCGGGGCACCCCACATATAGGAATATGGGGGCTCAGGAAGGCTGTCCTGAGCTGATGCTCTGGCAGAAAGAGGAACTTCCAAGAGAAGAGGAGACTGGAGCAAGGAAGAACCTGAAGACAGATACCTCCCAGCCAACACTCAGGCTCCTGTGACACTCAGGAGAGACTAGCTTGGGGGAAAAAAGGAAAGCTCACCTCCCCCCACCCCACCCCCACACACACACCCTTATGAAAGTCCCTTCTCTAAGATCATTCCTGTTTCACTTTCTCCCTTACCTCCCTATCAAAAAACCAGCAACTCCAGAGGCAACCCAGAAGCCAGTGGCTCCATCCCTGGTGCACAAGACCCAAGTGGCCCACTGTATTTAATAAGCAGCCATGCAGACGCTGGACTCTGTGGCCTCCACAGAACACAGCTTCAGGGAAGAGGCAGAGCCCCCCAAAACTCCAAGTGGCTGACGGCTTCAGGGCCACAAAATCCATATAACATCAGAGAACACATGCCTGCCCTTGTACACACCATGACAAGTGAAGGTCCTGTTTTCCTTCATAACCCCCCACACACACATTCTCCAGCGCACTTGCATTTAGAAGTACCTGCACATGGTGAGTGGGGTGTGACAGAGAGATTATGCTATAGGATAGATGGCCCCAGATGGCCAGAAGGGTACTAAGAGGCCTTCCGGGGGCCTGACCATCCCTGGCCTCATGGGTATTGGTAAGGATTCGGACATCCTTCCTGCAGCCACCCAGCTGGTGATGAGAAACTCTAGAGAAGGAAAGAAAAGCTGCATTTGGGACAAATCATCCCATTCAGACTGTGCCTGCATCCCCTGCACAGCCCTTGGGGGCCGCTGGAATAGATGGCTCCTCCGAGGGCACCAAGGGCCACAGCAGCTGGCTTCACAGGGAGGAGTGAGGGGAGGTTCCGTCTTGGCCTGTAAGACATCCCATCTTACATGCCAGGTCAGCAATAACGTGGTAATGAGGAATGAGTTACAGCGCAACAATTCACACCTCAAAAGAGTTCACGCACCCAGGAGTGTTCTGATGAACTGACCACGGGAGCATATCACTGACGAGACAGCAAGCACCACCGCAAGGGGCTCACATAGATCCAGTTCTTTAAAATTCAAAAAAAACCCTCGGCCGGGCACAGTGGCTCACGTCTGTAATCCCAGCATTATGGGAGGCTGAGGCGGGTGGATCACGAGGTCAAGAGAGCGAACCATCCTGGCTAACATGGTGAAACCCTGTCTCTACTAAAAATACAAAAATTAGCTGGGCATGGTGCTGCATGCCTGTAGTCCCAGCTGCTCGGGAGGCTGAGGCAGGAGAATCACTTGAACCCAGGAGGCGGAGGTTGCAGTAAGGCAAGATTGCACCACTGCACTCCTGCCTGGCGAGATACTCCATCTCAAAAAAAAAAACTCTTCATAATGAATTTTAAATCAAACTACACTATTAAGAGAGTCTTCCGCAGAGATGAAGGAGGAGGTGTCAGTTTATCACGGAGCTCCAGCTCAGGCAGGGCTCACAGCAGGATTTAGGGTCGCTGCAAAGTCATTGTTTCCGAATAAAGTAGGGGTGTGTTGGTCGCATGCCCCTGCCTCAGGCAGCAATGGGAGGGGGGACATTTGTTTAATGGGTTTTCTCCAGGTGCTAAAAGTAGTGCAAAATATTAACATCTATCCAAAAAAGAGGAGAGACGCTCCCCCCACCTCCATTCACCCACTACCAGGAAGAGGAAACCGCCAGACTGAGCAATAAGGCTGCAATTTCACTGGAACGGTTTAGGTCTGAAAACAACTGTCAGCCCCATAAATCCTTTTCTCCCCACTCCAAATCCTGAAAGGGACTATCGTCCTGGCCACTGCTGAACCTGCACTGGGTGTAGTCACTCCTTGGCGTGCCTCAGTCTCTCCTCAGGAAAGTGTGCACGTGGGGTTATACGGGCTGGAACACTCTTACCCACCAAAATCTACGACCTCCAATGAGAAACTCCCACTATCCCTTGGTACAACTTCAGATCTTGTCAGCATTATTGACGAAATCCCACAGATGCAATATTACAAGATACAAAATTGAAGACACGATCTTGGCTGAAAGACTCACGATCCAAATGCAGTAAACCTTTCATCTCTCCTTATTCACTCTGCCTTTAATGTAAAATATGTGACGCTGTCAAACACCAGCCAGGCCTCGCTACACTCCTGAAGGAGGGGTCGCTAGGAAACTGCAGAATTTGAGAAACACATGGACATTCTAACCAGTTATTCCTTCTTTGTCCCCATGGCCCCCTCCCTTCCCTGGCCTGTACAACTTCCTTAGTCCCATCTCTGTTACTTTGATTTTAGGAAAGGGATCCTGCACTCTAATTGTGTGATGGGTTATTGCATCTTCATTTATGAATTCTCCAATCTGGTATT
The DNA here is from genome assembly GCF_009828535.3 of Hylobates moloch. Taxonomy (NCBI): domain Eukaryota; kingdom Metazoa; phylum Chordata; class Mammalia; order Primates; family Hylobatidae; genus Hylobates; species Hylobates moloch. The sequence goes on along the minus strand of NW_026652293.1, from coordinate 62,793,188 downwards.
CACTTTCAAACACTTGGCCCTTTTTGGCAGCCAATAATGCATAACCAGGCTTGAGAAGCCTTCACATTTGACAAGAATAGAGAACAACCACTTAGCAGAGACCAGGTTACAGGTCACATGGAGTCTTTCCAACTTCATCAACAAATAAAGCAAAATCTGAGTGCAGGGCTATGGTCTGTTTGGTGGATGAGAACAACACTCTTGAAAACAGCCAGTGGTGCAGACACCATGGCGTGCTCTTCCAGTGTTTGGAGGGCTGATTAGTGCACAGTAACCACAGGGCCACAATCCTGAGTTACTAACCACACAGCTGGGTTCTCAGAAAGAAAGACCACATTCCCAGACAGATCGGACCCTAGTCTGCCATGGGGGTAATGCAGGTGGGACCATCACGGCAGGTCCCACCTGTTCCCATGACTCCATTTTGGTTGCTGAATTCACGAGAAGGACTCAGGCCAAAAGAAGGTTGGAGGTTCCAAGACTGTGGCTTTTATTTCTCCAAGGATCTGCAAAACTTCAGATTGTTCAGGAACAGCAGGAAAATGTACTACCTTGGTTCCAAATCGCTCCAATGAGAAGTGCTGCCTGCCTCCTCCAAATACCTGGAGCCAGAAAATTACTCCCATTAGGCCCCACCATAGTTATTTCTGGACATGATGCAACCTGAGAGATTATTTCATGCTACAGGTAGATTTAGGGAGAACTCAATTATATTTTCCTTGCTTTTTAGTAACATTAACATGCCACTGGTGACAAGGGGACATTCCAGCTTGTCACAAGTCCAGTACGACCACAGATCAGGTCACAAGGGCTCTTGTGGGTGATGGACAGCTCTCGCAGCAATGTTTTGCAACACACCAGCACACAACATGCTTAAGAATTGGTTTCTCTCCCTCTGCTGTCTCCATGTCTACATCAAAATTAAAGAGAAGAAAATAATAAAATTAACCCCCAGAAAGTACCTATCAGTACTTGCACTTAATTCATTTCCATCTAAATCCAGGCCGGGTAATATTCTTGACATTGTATAGATCTGATGACAATGTCTTTACTTCTTTTTATAGTTGAGCCAGGCATGTGACTGGTTTAAGGGCCACTTAGTCCAAAGGACAGGGAGTCATATCTTCAAGTCATCCTCACATCACTATCCACAAGCTTTCATTAAGTGGTCAAAGCTGTACGTTTGAAGCTACAGAGTTCACCAAATAAACAGAATGACTAAGAAACCAAAACTAGGTGTTTTCACATTTTTAGAGTCCCCTGACAGTGTGGTTTGGGGGTTTGGTTTCTGTATCACATCTGCTAAGTGTGCAGGTCATTTTCAAAACCACGCATGCTGAGGGACTAGCAAACAAATGCAATGATCATGAGGTTAAAGTAGACAAAAGAAGGCAATTAAAACATTTCCACTACCCATCATACAGGAGAAAAACATAAGTACACCTGTTGCCTTCTAAATAAAATAGATATTTTTCCTTTCCATAACAGCAGAAAGTAAAAAAGACTTAAGAAATGAAGTCAAGATCTATTTCCACAAAGGCTCAAGCAAGACAATATCAAATGGGTACAAAATGAAAGACAACTGAAAATCAAAGGTGGAGTCGGCTCTCAGAGGTCTGCAAAGCTCGGTGGCTAAACTTAGCTGTGTGGGCAACACACACACAGACATACACAACCGGTATATGTCACTTATTTTCGAACCCTGGAACTCACACAAAGACATGACCAACCTGCATGTGCCCCTCTTCAAAGTAGTCCCCTGGGGAGACCCTTGGTATTCCCATGATGCTGTCAACATTCAAAATATTTCTGGAACTCCCCTAATGGGTTGGCCCCCAGAGCCAACAGCACAATGTTCATCCTCTAAAGCACATTTGTTTTTTGGAAACAGCTAACAACCACTTGGAGCCAAGAGTCATGAATAAGGCAGGTGATCGAGCTTGGAAATTTTGTTCTTGGTCAGAAACTCACAGTGGGCACCAAATGTCAAGTATAATTTTCTCATAAGGCCCATGGACTAGCTGTGACAATGCCAAAAGCAGAGGTTCAACAATGTTCTGAACACTGAAAATAAGTGTGAAGCCTCCTAAACAGCATGTTTGAAACTCGCCACTTCGAATACACTTGTTCTGATTAGCCTATTATAACCAGCCTTGTGTCTTTATAACAATGTCTTGATAAATCACTACTGCATATCCCCAACTCAATGTAGCCCCAAGTAAGTTACTAATAACAAGGGGACACGGGACACTTCAACTGCCAATCAAGAGACGATAGGCTACAACCCTGCACAGAGATGTCTGCATTCCACAGGCAGATGTCAACACCCAGGAGTACGTGCAGACGTAAATATGCACTACACGCGTGTGCAGAGATCTATATATACACCACAGATTCACAGCTCATCCCAAATCATCCTTAGTGGGCTTATCCTAAATATAGATAATAAATTCATGTTAATAATAGCTGAGACCTTTAAAATGCTCTGGAAGGAAACACACACACAAGGATGCACACACGTGCAGAGCCACCCTTACGCATTCCTGCACGCTGATCCGCTGTGGTTTTCTGGTTTCCTTATCCCTGGGGGGAAAATTGTGTCAAAAAGGCACACCCAAGAAATGTAAGCTAAATACTGACAGAGGTCTTCCCTGGAACACTTGTCCCAACACGCTATGATTTGAAAAGATAGGGCAGTCACTGAGAGACCAGGCCGGGGGAGAGGGAGGAGCAGCGGAGCAGCCACTGATTTGGAGGCCTCAGGGCTTGGGATTTATTTAATAGATTTTCTGAACCTCAACCTCATGGAGAATGAATTCTTTCAAGGGAAAGCGATATCTTTTCTTTTCTAACCAACTACAAAAGAACTGGTCCACTCGCCCCTATAGTTTGCCAAATATACCCAAGGAAAGCACCCAGCTGTCTGTCTACCCATGCTTGTGGAGCAAAGGTTTATGAGGAAAATGGCATTCTCCCAGTTCCTGGCAAACAACCTGTTCATAAGGTACAGCACTGCTCAGGAGGAAGGGTGAACACTGGATTCAAATTCTAAACCCACAGTCCCAGCTAGTCGGGAGGCTGAGGCTTGAATGGTTGAGCCCAAGAGTTCAAGGCCAGTCTGGGCAACATAGTAAGACCCTGTCTCTTAAAAAAAAAAAAAAAAAAAAGCCTAACAGTATTTAAATAAACTACAAGGGGAAATATAAATTTATGAATCAAAAAATAAATGTTATAAGATAAATAAATAAATTCTAAATCCCTCCTCCCCTCTTCTAGCTGCGTGACCTCGAGCAAGTTACTGATGCTCCCAATGTCCCAATGTCCCCTTTTTGGGATCTATGCAAAGTGGGGTTTGCAATAGCACTCATCCTCCTGGGGCTGCTGAAGGGACTGACTCCGTGGGCATGGAAAGTTCCCAGCACAGTGCCTGAGTTACAATCAGCTATTATTGCTTATGATGACGGCAACCTAGCTCCCTGATGCAGTGAAGGGATGGACAGGCACGCACCAGTAACAGCTACCCATCCTCGGGCGCCTGGAGTAGAAGAGCTGCTCAGAACTAAAGGCAGACACTGATGTTCTCCTCGGCAAAAACAAAGCCTTGTGAAATGCATACCTGCCTAATTCTCCCCTCAAACCTTGCCTTGAGTATTCTGGAACGGTGGTAGGGTTCTCCTCCTCAAAGAGGCAACCCATCGGAAACCTGGCAGGCAAAAAGAAGAGGGGAGTGAGGGAATGCAACCAGGATGGAGACAGAAACAAGAAGAGAAGGGAAAAATCAAGAAGGCAAACGGGAGGGCAGGAAAGCCAACAGAGTTGTCTGTTCATGCACAAAAGCCTGCTGGTGCTTCCTCCAGTGCAGGGAGCCTGCCCCACCGCTCGCCACGGTGCTAAGACAGCGCCTCCTCAGGTGTGGTCCAGGGACCCACGCAAAGCCTTCACAACCCCACAGGCATGTGCCAGCACACAGCAGGCATGTGCAGCACCACGGCTCTTGCAGAAAAGAGGAAAGAGCTGGAAGTGACCTCCAGATCCCAGGGAGTGTCAATAAGGAAGTGGCTCCATTCCATTTGGACACTGGCTGGAGATCATTGCTTTAAACGTCCTCCCTTCAGAGGAGCATCAGGAAAGGGTACGTGGCCAGCAGGATGCAGTGCCAGGGAGAACCACTTGGTGCATACCATTCTAAGACATGTTTTCAATAAATCCGGAGGAAGAGTAGGAGTCCTAAACCACAGTTAACCAATTTCTGGCCTAGTGTTTACATCAAAGTTTGCATATAAGCCACTCGGCCTATCAAAATATTAAGGAAGTCACTGGGAATTTTACTTTATCCAAGGGGTGGAAGCAGTGCCAACATGACCTAGCCTGAGATTCAGCTGTGTCTGGCCATGTGTGATGACCTGGGGCCACAGTCACTGGAAAGAAGATACCTGCAGGGCATTTAGTGTGTGCGGAGGAGGATGAGGGAAGTTTTCTCTCCAAGCAGCCTGGGGAGAGGCTGAGGAGAAAGGAATGCTGTTGTTTGGGTGACCAGCCCTGGGGAGCTGTGCGTCCCTGAGTCCTGCGGAGGGAAGGGCAGATGGGAGCTGAGCAGCCATTTACATGACTGATCTGCTGCTTGGTGTCCAGCTGGCACAGGCGACACTGGAGGGGAGAGGCCCGGGACTCCACTTAGACATGGAACACAGTGTTCCCCGAAACCGACTCCAGGGATGCGTGGAGGTACCAAGAGGGTTTGTAGTTTGGCAGCTTTGGGAGGTAACACCCTTGGTGGGGACTGCCCTCTTCTCGGGAAGAGCCCTGGAGATGGCTGACATCGGAGCAGACGACATCCATGAGGCAGGCCAGGACCCAAGGGCATCCAAGAGCTGTTCCTGATGGGTACCTCCTGGACCCTGGAACTGAATGGGTGGAACTTTGAGAAGAGACAGGGCAAGCTGGTTAACACTGTTACTATGCAACCTTACAACACCAGCTGCTGAGGCCTGGAGAAACCCAGGTGTAGCCTTTAACACCACCCACTCCACCCCCCACCACCCCGCCCCCGCCACGCATGCAAGAGGCTACTGAGGACTGCAGTGTATGGTGGCAGACACTTGGAAATGCTCCGGCCAGGTGCCGAGGGCACAGGGGAGGAACAGGAAAGCAGGCTGTCCCGAGCCCAATAGCGAACTGCAAACGCTTCCCAGCACAGAGAACCAGGGCTCTCTGGGAAAGGCTGACTCCAGGTCCGGGGCAGGAACAGACAACGTGACCCGGGAATCTTATCACACTATACAGCAACACGGTTCTCAAAGGCCATGACAATCATGCCAATGGGATGTAGGGCCCACCTCAAGCAGCTTTCACTGACCAAAGCTGGGAAAATGTGAACCCTAATAATAATAACTGGAATAAGCTGAAATGCAAATGTGTAAGTCCACCTAATGCCACAAAACCAAACAAGCAAAAAGCCCTATCTGGTTACCACTGACTGGAAACTGATAAATAAAAGGAAGAAACTGACATGGGTGTTATCCTTCCCCCATGGACAGTACCACCAGGTAAACAGATAGCGGGGACGGGGGGAGTTCTCTTTATACAAACAGCCTAGCAAAGAAATTACAAGCGCAGATAGAATTAAAACGTTACACCATTTTGAAAGCCTAAAGAACTAGGAGATACAGACACTGAGTATCAATGGTTGCCTCCACCACAGAAACCCAGTGCCTTGTGCCTCCAGATCAAAGAGTGCAGCACAGACCCCACGTGGCAAGCAGCCTCGCCCATCCCTCAAAGAGGAAGAAACAAATCAAATGGGAATTTCATCAAGACTCTACACCTGACTTCACATTTGCAGGAAACACAGAGCACAGAGGAACATGGAAAACTACCCCCCAGAGATGCAAGCCACAAAATCCAGGCTGGAAAACAGTAAGGCGATTCCCAGCTCCCTTCACAAAAACCTGCGCGCACAAGCCAATGAAATGACCAAAAGCAGAGGGAAAAAAGAAAACTCTGATTTTCCAAGATCCAGAGGTTGTATGAATCAACCACAGTTGGTAACTTTATATAATCCTGAATTAAGAAAAATTATAAATACAGGTATAACATTTATGAACCAAATGGGGATTTGAGTGATAATTAAATATGGATGCTCTTAAGGAACTTAATTGTTTTTAAGTATGATTTATGGTACTGTGAGTTTAAACTATCTTTTAGAGACACACACTAAAATATTTATAGGTAAAATAAGATGATTTCTGGGGCCCACTTCCGGGGCTGTCACGGACAGGACAGGGCTGACCATAGGCTGATCGGATAAAGGCAGGGTGAGGGGCAGGCAGAGTTCATTATACTATTGAGTCTACTTACATATATTTGAACTTTACTATAATAATTGTTTTTAATTGGGCCAGGGTGAGAGAAAGGGTGTCACAGAGGAGGTGCCATCTGAACCGCATCTTACAGGGTATGAAGGCCGGACGGTGCTCCCACCGAGACAGCACGGGGAGGAGCCACGTGGGGAGAGAACTGCCAGCCAGTCCCTGTACGGCAAAGGCAAAAAATAGTTGAGGCTGGAGAGGCGTGGGAAGAAGTCAGGGCTCCCGGGAGATAAGGAACCCAGCCATACTTGTGCTTCTGGCCCTACAGGGACTCTGGTGACCCTGCAGGTGGTGGCACTGATGGGACTATAAAAGAGAGGGGCCTCCCAGGAAGGCACCACAACAGATGTGGCTGCTATGTGTGACTAACCGCCCTGGTCAAAAAATAGGCTTGCACACTTTGGAAGACAGTTTGCTAGGATCTTACAAAACTAAACATACACTTTCTATACAGTCCAGTGAGCGCACTCCTTGAAATTTAACCAAAGGAGTTGAAAACTTATGTCCACACAAAAACCTGCACACAAATGTTCATAACAGCTTTATTCATAATTGCTACAATGTGAAACAACCAAGATGTCCTTTGTCATGATGGACACATCTAGGCAAATGGATTAACTGTGGTATATCCAGACAACGGAATAGTATTCAGTGCTAAAAAGAAATGAGCTATCAAGTCATGAAAAGACATGGAAGAACCTTAAATACATAGGACTAAGTGAAAGAAGCCAATTTGAAAAGGCTACATATTGAATGATTCCAACATTCTGGGAAAGGCAAAGTGATGGAGACAGTAAAAAGGTCAGTGGTTATCAGGGGTTGGGAGGGATGAACAGGGAGCGCACAGACAATTCCAAGGGCAGCGAAGCTATTCCACATGACACTGCCCAGAACAGAGTGAGGTGGATGCTTTCATCAGACACGTATATCTTGCTTTACTGCACTTCACACTGATATGCTTCACAGATAATGTGTTTTTTACAAACTGAAGGTCTGTGGCAACCCTACATCAAGCAAGTCTATCACTGCCATTTTTTCTAACAGCGTGTGCTCACTTCATGTCTATATGTCACATTTTGGCCATTCTCACAATATTTCAAACTTTGTCACTATTATATCTTACGGTGATCTGTGATCAGTGGTCTTTGATGATACTAATCATTTTGGAGCACCATGAACCATATAAAATGGCAAACTTAATGGATAAACATTGTATGTGTTCTGACTCCCCCACTCACTGGCTGTTCCCTTATCTCCCTTCCTCTCCCTCAAGCCTCCCTATTCTTTGCGATATCACGATACTGAAATTAGGCCAACTGGTAACCTTACAATGGCCTCTGGGTGTTCACGTGAAAGGAGGAGCGGCACATCTCTCATCTTAAATCAAAAGCTGGAAATGATTAAGCTTAGTGAGGAAGGCCAGGTAGCTAAGTGTGAATGCAAAGGAAAAGTTCTTGAAGGAAATTAAAAGTGCTGCTCCAGTGAACACACGAACGATAAGAAAGCCAAACAGCCTTATTGCTGATATGGAGAAGGTATGAGCAGTCTGGATAGAAGATCAAATGAGCTGCAGCATTCCCTTAAGCCAAAGCCTAATCCAGAGCAAGGCCCTTACTCTCCTCAATTCTATGAAAGCTAACCGTGTGTGAGGAAGCTGCAGAAGAGGAGCTGAAAGCTAGGAGAGGTTGATTCACGAGGTTTAAGGGAAGAAGCCACCTCCATACCATAAACGTGCAAGGTGAAGCAGCAAGTGCTGATGGAGAAGCTGCAGCAAGTTACCCAGAAGATCTAACTAAGATCCCTGATGAAGGTGGCTACCCTACAGCAGCCTTCTATTGGAAGAAGATGCCATCTAGGACTATTATTGCTAGGGAGGAGACGCCAATGCTTGGCTTCAAAGCCTCAAAGGACAGTCTGATTCTCCTGTTAGAGGCTAATACAGCTGGTGACTTTACTTTGATGCCAATGCTCATTTACCATTCCAAAACTCCTAGCACCCTTAAGAATGATGTTAAATCTACTCTGCCTTGCTCTATAAATGGAACAACAGAACATGGATGACAGCACATCTGTTTACAGCACGGTTTACTGAAGATTTTAAGTCTGTGTTGAGACTGCTAGGAAAAAAGTATATACTCCTGTCAAATGACTACTGATTGCTGACAACACACCTGGTCACCCAAGAGCTCTGATGGAGATGCACAAGGAGGTGAATACTGTTTTCATGCCTGGCAACACAACAGCCATTCTGCAGCCCATGGATCAAGCAGTAATTTCAACCTTTAAGTCTTGTTTAAGAAATACATTTTGTGGCTGGGCACAGTGGCTCATGCCTGTAATCCCAGCACTTTGGGAGGCCGAGGCGGGTGGATCACGAGGTCAGGAGATCAAGACCATCCTGCCCAACATGGTGAAACCCTGTCTCTACTAAAAATACAAAAATTGGTTGGGCATGGTGGTGCGTGCCTGTAATCCCAGCTACTCAGGAGGGTGAGGTGGGAGAATTGCTTGAACCCGGGAGGCAGAGGTTGCAGTGAGCCGAGATCGTGCCACTGCACTCCAGCCTGGCGACATAGCGAGACTCTGTCTCAAAAAAAAAAAAAAAAAAGAGAGAAAGAAAGAAAGATGTTTTGTAAAACTATAACTGCCATAGATAGTGACTCCTCTTATAGATCTGGGCAAAGTCAAGTGAAATCCTTCTGGAAAGAATTCACCCTTACAGTTGCCATTAAGAACATTCGTGATGCACAGAAAAGATCAAAATATCAACACTAACCAGAGTGTGGAAGAAGTTGATTCCAACCTTCATGGATGACTTTGAGGGGTTCAAGACTAGAGTGGAGGAAGGAACTGCAGTTGTGGTGGAAACACAAGAGAACTAGAAGTGGAGACGACAGATGTGACTGAATTGCTGCAAACTCATGATAGAACCTGGAAAAAGACATGGAAGAGCAAAGAAAGTGGTTTCCTGAGATGGAATCTATTCCTAGGGAAGATGCTGTGAGCATGTCAAAATTACAACAAAGGATTTAGAATAAACTTAGTTAACAAAGACGTGGCAGGGCTTGAGGGAACTGACTCCTATTCTGAAAGAAGTTCTACTGTGGGCAAAATGCTAAACAGCAACGCATGCTATAAAGAAATCTTTTGTGAAAGGAAGAGTCCATCAATGTGGCAAATTTCATTGTTGTCTTCTTTTAAGAAACTGTCACAGCCACCACCTCAACCTTCAACCACCACCACCCTCATCAGTCAGCAGCCATCAACAACCGGGCAAAAAGACTATGACTCGACTTGCTAAAAACTCAGATGATCCTTAGCATTTTTCAACAATAAAATATTTTAAAATTAAGATCCGTACATTGTTTAGGCATAAGGCTATTGCCCTATTCACAGATGGCAATACAGCGTAAACATAACTTTGAATGCACTAGGAAACCAAAAACTGTGTGTGACTTGCTTTACTGCCGTATTTGCTTTATGTGATGGCCTGAAATCAAACCCACAATTTTCTCAGAGGTGTGTCTGTACATTTGTCCAAACCCATAGAATGTACAAAAGCAAGAATGAACCCTCCTGTAATCCCAGCACTTTGGGAGGCTGAGGCGGGTGGATCACAAGGTCAGGAGTTCAAGACCGGCACGGCCAAAATGGTGAAACCCTGTCTCTACTAAAAATACAAAAATTAGCTTGGTGCGGTGGCAGGCGCCTGTAATCCCACCTACTCAGGAGGCTGAGGCAGGATAATCGCTTGAACCCGGGCAGCAGAGGTTGCAGTGAGCCGAGATCGTGCCACTGCACTCCAGCCTGGGTGACAGAGTGAGACTCCATCTTAAAAAAAAAAAAAGAGTGAACCCTAATGTAAGCTGTGGACTTGGGAGACTTAAGGATGTATCAGTGTAGGTTTGTGGACTATAACTCTGGTGGAGGGAGACTAATAGGGGAAGCTAGATGTTGGGGTAGCGGGTATACAGGCACTCTCTGTACCTTCTGCTCAATTTTGCTGTGAACCCAAAACTGCTCTAAAAAATGAAGCCTACTGAAATCAGATTTGCACGTTCTACATGGTACATAACCATCCATCTTTACTGCCATTAATGCCACACCACGTATTTAGCACCAAGATCCAAGAACTCGATTCAGCGTTCTGGACCAGACTAAAAGGCGAGCTGAGTGCGTTTCCTGGGTCAGCTGCATCATTTCTAGCCTGCAGGCCAGTTTGACGGGTGGCATCCAGGACTTACGAGGTCAAGGGAATGTCTACCTGCTCCACCATCAACGCTGTTTCCCCTGTTCATGTCACGGCAGTGCTGGGTTCAGCCCAAGCCCCTCCTCTCGCTGAGAATCCCTCCTACCTCACTACAACTTGGAAATATCTTTCCAACATACAGACGTAATCGTGTGGGAAACGTCTGCCCATTTACGAACCTCAAACGCCTCACTGAATTTCGCCAGTGAAATTCCCAAGTGACAATGGGTGAGATTTGTTCTCTTCTTCCAGGGCTCAGTCTTCACCAGGGAAGATTCACTTAGGAAGATTCCTTCACAAGGAATGGCCGGAAGCTACCGGGTGACAGCAGAGAAAGGAACAACTAAACCTCCCCCTAGAATGAGGTGTGGAAACACCAGGAAGCTGAAATGAAAACCTGACCCTGAATGTGGCCAGAGGAATCACCATGGCCCGTTTCCAAGAATCTCAGATTACCAGAGACACAGCTAAGTGGATAGAAACCCCATGTCCTAACAGAAGCCAGCTCCGAACTGAAAGGAAACACACGTCAAAAACGGCTTTCCTTAAAATGAGAATCTGCCAGCCAAGGCTAGGAACGCAAGGGTTTTCATTCCATGACGTCAAGCACTGCACGGAGATGAAGTCCTTCATTCACTGCCTCACCCTGTGAGTCAGATGCTCAGCACATGCTGACGTTATTCTGGAAAAAAAAACAAAAAAAAACAAATCCAATGACTTGCCCTGAGCCACAGCCACTGAGTCACAGGCAGAACTGGGAAGAGGCCTCGCTTCGCACATTTGGCAAGGCCAGTGACCCCTTCCCTGAAAAGACCTTCAGAGATCATGACCTCTTTTACCTAATCAGGTGCAAATAAGCTGCCAACACTCCTGGGCTTCTGAAGGCAAGAAGAGCATCTGAAATCCCACATGCTGTCTGTGCTGGGGAAAGTCCTAACAGGCAACATCAGCCTCAAGATACTTTTAGCTCCTCAAGAGCCACTCGGCAGGGATCCATCCCATCCACTTCTCGAGCACTTTGCATGGGACACTGGGCTCCACTGTCATTGCTCAACTGTTGTCCCACATGGCTCTTTAGCTGGGCTATGCAGGCTTCTTGCCCCTGCAGGTGGGGTCAGGTCTTCTTATCCACCACCACCACAGCCGGTTCTCAATAACAGCTCCCAGCTGACAGCAGCTCCGCCCTGTAGCTCCAGGTATAAACTGGAGTTTGCCCGCCATATAAGTGCTGCGCAAACTGGATTCCTGAGTCAAGGAGAGAAGAACAGAGAAAGAAACTGGTACAAGGAAGACAGCCCTAGAAGAAGAGAACAAAACTCACCCTTTTTCAGCATCTTCTCACTCTCCAAGCCTGACCTTCACAGCACCGCACAGAGCAAGTCAGGCAGCTCTGGCATCAACAGAGCTGTTTAGAGCACAGATCCGATGGGCCCAGCGCTGGGGCTCTATCCCTCCCTCCAGACGCTGTGCAGCCACACAAATAACATGGGGGTAAGATACTTCCTCAGGCCAGAAACACCTGAAGAAAGCCCCAGGCATGCTGGCAAATACACATGCAACAGGGCACACAGAAGGTGCTGAGACCTTCACCTCTGCCACAGTTACGAGGTCACTGGTCCACGCTAAACAGGCAGCAGAGTCCAGAACAAAATCCAGGACAGAATGAGGCTATCCCAGGCAGTTCCTAAGGGCATGGAGATACACTATTTTACTGGAAAAGATGCTTGCTTGGTATAAGATTTTGTCCTGGCTCACAGCCCAAGAGTGGACCAGCGGAGCCAGGCCTGGTCTCCCCCACCCCCCTGCCACACATACCGTGCCACCTACCCCCTGGGCCAGTCCACAGCAGACAAGCTGCAGAGCAGGAATCTCCACAGCACAACTGCACTTTCTCCACTCGTCCACCCTCTCCCTCCTCCTCCCTTCACCATCCTCATCCCCTCAAACAAGAGAAAAGGTCTCTGTTTAAGTCACTTGGAAAAGAACGAATCACAGCCCAGCAAGGGAAGAGTGGCTTGAAGTGGCCCTCACAGCAGACTGCCTGTGCGGCCAGATCCCTCCTCCACCACCCTCACCCCAATCCTGCCCATTCAGACCAGGTGTGAGCATCTCTGTCAGAAACAGGCATAAATGCTTTCTGATCTCTGCGACTCCATGAAAACAGGAACAAGCTACATGCTCCATGCACACACTCTAAATGCAGGTTCCCCCGGCGCCTCCGGAGGCAGGCTCCCTTTAAGAACTACCCCACCCCATGTGCAGGCTGCACTCCCTTTCAGGGTTTGCCTGAAATGAACACTCAAACTAAGCTAAGCTGATCAGTTTTCTCAAGGAGGTGCAGGCTCAGCCTATGCTAGGAGATTAGATCCACAAGTAGACACAGGAGTCCTGGGCAGAGAAAATCCCACTGCAGAGAGAGGAGAAAGCAGCCACCTGGCCCGGAGGAGCAGAGCTGAGATCCAGCTGTGGCCACCGTGGACTGGGCTGGACCCAGGTCCCAGTTCTCATGCCTTCTGAGGCCAGCCAGCCTTCTTCCTCTCAGTAACACAAGACACCTCCCCACCACGTCCCCACAGTAAATTCCCTTTTCTGCTTAAGCCAGCCAGCACAGTAGGCTGCTTCCGCTTGAAATCAACAGGATCTTTAACAAGGGGATATGTTGAAAAAAAAAAAAAAGAATAACAAAAAGAGGCTACTGGTATGTGAATCCTGGGGGCCACTTCATAGGGAAGACAGGAAAAAACCACCTTGCAGCCAGATTTCAGGTCCAAAGCTCTAGATTTTGTATTCTGGCTCTCTCTCTCTCTCGTCAATGACACAATCTTCCATGTTTGATCTTGCAAAAATGTCTCGAGTGAACCAGTGTTCATTTTAAGAAGCTTTGGTTTCAGGCAATCTGACAATTAATTTAACGCAACAAGCTAATCAAAGTGAGAGGTGTAACAGCAAACTTACTTCTGTTCAAGTATTGGCTCTGGGATTCAAAAGAGTGAAAATCAGAAGTTAAAACTTTGAAACAACCCCTGACGATTTCAGCCAGTAAGAGAAAGACCACTTGGGTACATGCCCTGAAGGAGGGATGCTTTCTCAGACCATGCTTTTGAACACTTTGAGTTTCATTGAGCAGAGCCTTCTGGGGAGGGTTCACCTTGAAATGTAGGTAAATACACATGTATGTTTGTACATGTATGCAAACACATTTGTGTTGTACTGCATATGTGCACACAAACATACGTGCCATGCACACATGTGTATGCAAATGTGCACGGGCAGTGTGTGAACATGTATGTGCCTGCAAACACATATTGTAGGCTTGCATGTAAGTGCACATTGCAGTGTGCATGTGTGCACAAATTAGTATGCACTCATGTATGCACATGCATGCATGGTGTGCACATGTACATGCAGGCATACTATGCATGTGCATATGTGTGCATGTGCTATGTACATGTGTGCATGTACAGATATGCATGTGCCATATGCCCATGCCACATGCCCATATGTACATAAATGCAAAGACACATGCAGTGTGTACATATGTATGTAAATGCACACAAATATGCATGCACAGTATATATATATGTACACACGCATGCACACACAGGCACACACATTCCTGCAAGTCAGGTATGAACAATTCTAATTACTTTATCAGCTTCTGCCTGGTTATGGTGTCTTGTACTTAAAGAGAAGAGCATACATTTTTCCCCAAAGGTCCCATGGTCTGTCAGTAACCCACCCAGAGGAAACTATATACTCCATGCCTCCCCAATATTCCACGGTCAGGCTGATGTCCAAACTCCTCTCAACTCATGCTCAATGTATTTGCATTGCCAGTCTCTTTTTACCAGAAAAGACCCTAGAAAAATCCATTCAAGACAAAAAAAAAACAGAAAAGCAGAGCTGAGAGAGACCCTCAAGGCTTAGGCATAGAAAAAGTCTTGAGGACCGAATAAAGAATATAACAGCACACTCCAGCAGCAGTGAGTAGTTCTGCATTATCACTGCGTGCAACACACCATTCTAAGTGTTCTGGTTACATGAACTCACTTAATCCCCACACAAGGCTTTGATTATCCCCATTTGGTGTAAGTGGGGAAACTTAGTGCAAAGGTCGGACACCTCCAACATGACAGCACTAGGACCCAACCCCAAGGGGCCATGCTTGAGCCACCCCACGTCCTGTTCTCATGTGACAGTAGTGGGGCTCCCAGGCAGTCAGAGATCACGACAGCTCCAGTGACTCAAACAAGAACAGCCCTGAACAATCTCTATTCAACCTCAGAGCAAGCACAGAGCAGAGACAGAGATCCTTTTGGTCCCCCTAAAATGTCCCTGACACACGGGAAAAACACAGGTGAGGAGGGGAGGGAATGAGTCACAAAAATTAAAAACCACCATAGTATATTTAAATGAGCTATTGGCTATACTGAGAGAATGAGCAGGAGCACTGAGTTTAAGGAAGGACACTTTCACCCCACAGCTGCTCCTAGGATGGTTCAGCCTCTGCACAGAGAACAGCTGCATCAGCCTGTGGGAGGCACACCTGCTCTGCCAGGATGCCATGGCTCCCAGTGCTACCCCAGACGGGTGTACACCAGGTCTGTTTCACATCTCTGATCTGTATGACAGGAAACAGAAACAACTTGAGAGACCCACGCGTCCCAGAAGAGGTCAAATGTTAGCAAATGCATGAAATGAGCTTGTTTGGCTTTCTGACTTGAGGCTCACTGACTGCCTCCCTGACAGTGTTCCGTTTTTTTTTTTTTTTTTTTTTTGGAGACGAAGTTTTGCTCTTGTTGCCCAGGCTGGAGTGCAATGGCATGATCTCTCAACTCACTGCAACCTCCGCCTCCCAGGTTCAAGTGATTGTCCTGCCTCAGCCTCCAGAGTAGCTGGGATTACAGACACCCGCCACCACACCCAGCTAATTTTTGTATATTTAGTAGAGATGGGGTTTCACCATGTTGACCAGGCTGTTCTTGAACTTCTGACCTCAGGTGATCCACCTACCTCGGCCTCCCAAAGTGCTGGGATTACATGCGTGAGCCACTGTGCCCAGCCAACAGTGTTCCGTCTTAAGTCTACTCCTACCCTGCAGCCATACATCTGGTGGTGGACAATGGTGCCTCTCCAGTCTTTCCAGGTCATTAGCTGGTCCCAGACAGACCTCTGTCCCCTAAGAACCTGTTCGTGTGACGGGGCTGCCTTTGTGGCACTAGTCCTGACGTCCCACGTGAGTGGCCTACTCCTGTTAACCACCAGACCATGTCCCTGCTACACCAAGGGAGCCTGCAGGGCCCCCAAGCACCACTGCTGCAGCCGCCACCCCACCCCGCACCTCCCTGCACCCGCTCACCTGCAAAGGCAGGGAGCACACTGGGCAGCTGCATCCCATCTACGGGGGTCTGCAGCCACAGCTCCCAGGGAGACCCCCATCAGAGGGCAGAGCCTTCCAACGCCCAGGGGAGGCTACTGGTGGAGCGGGAATTCAACTCAGTGGGTTCCTGCCAGTGAAGTGTTTAATGAGATACAGAATAGTAGGATAGTCCATTTAGAAAACGTTTGCACCGTTCGTGAAACTTTGTTTCTAACATATATATCCTGCTCTACATTTCATCCTGTTATTCAGATGGTCTCCAACTTACCATGGCTCAAGTTACAATTCTGACTTCACGATGGTGTGAAAGCAAAATGCCTTCAGTAGAAACTGTACTTCAAATCTGGAATTCTGCTCTTATCCTGGGCTAGTGATATGCGGTCGGATACTCTCTGACGATGCCGGGCAATGTCAGTGATTCACAGCTCTCAGCCACACGGTCACGAGGGTAAACAACTGATACCCTACAGTGTGCAGTGCTGTCAGCATTGTTTGGATATGACTTGCCCAACTGCAGGCTAACGTTTAAGTGTTCTGAGCACAATGACGGCAGGTGAGGCTAAGCTATGATGCTTGATAGCTTAGGTATATCAAACGCATTTTCGACTTCAGGTGTTTCCAATTTACAGTGTGTTTACTGGGACACGATCCCATCGTAAGCTGAGGAACATCTGTGCATAAATCTCATCCTGTATATATCCCAACAGGGATGGATGCTCGACTTACAATGGGGCCACATCTTGGTAAAGCCATTGTAAGTTGAAAATATCATTATATCAGAAGTGCATTATGGACTTATGATATTTTCAACTTATGATGGGTTTATCGGGACATAGCTTCATTGTTAATTGAGGTACATACTGAATGTGTATCACTTTCACACCACCGTAAAGTTGAAAAAGTGTAGGCCAAACCATCCCGTCAGGGACTAAGTGTATCATCTTCAAAACATGAGAAAAACTTCCTAGGAGATCTTTATTTTGAGCTTGCTTGTATATCCAATTAGAAGTGCTCTTTCAGGACTGTGCCTATTGCTTCACAGGCAAACCAGTTCCACGTGGTTCAGCGTGCAAGCTCCTGGCAGCAGAGCCTGCCTTCTCCTTCTGTGTTTATCGTGCCCAGCATCCCTTCCTCATGCAAGCCGGTGAGCCCTATGAATGAGTCTGCCCAAGCCTGAGCAATACCTGTGACCCCTTTCACAGCATTTTATGATGCACGCAGGTAACATTCACCTGTCTGCACCCGCACAGAAATGGGGATGCAGACGTGCCCACAGCTGCAAAGCTGGCAGGGCAGACAAGGTGGCCTAGGATTCTCAACTCACAGCATGACCTCCCTGAAAGGCAGCCTCACCCACCAGCACCCCAAGTCTTAGCAGACCCTTGATTCTAATTTTTAATGTCTTGAGTGTAATAAACATCATCTAGGAAGATTTCTGTTTTAATTATTCACTTAAGCCACCCTCCAAAGTTCCTGCTAAAGCACCAATATGTAAACCACTTATAGTCACAGGAAATAGTTCTCCTTTCTTTAATCCATGGCTTAAACCAACCAACCACACACACACACACACACACACACACACACACAGAGAGAGAGAGAGAGAGACAGAGAGAGAGAGAGAGACACACACACAAAGTCCATGAGAAGAAACAAGAATTTTTTTTTTTTTTTTTAACATTCTTGCTCTGTCACCCAGGTTGGAGTAGAGTGGCACAATCGTAGCTTACTGCAGCCTCAAACTCCTAGGCTTAAGCAATGCTCCCACCTCAGCCTCCCGAGTAGGTGGGACTACAGGTGTGTGCCACCACACCTGGCTAATTGTTGGTTTGTTTTGTTTTTGTAGAGACAGGATCTTGCTCTGTTGCCCAGGCTGGTCTTGAACTCCTGGGATCAAGTGATCCTCCTGCCTCCTCAGCCTCCCAAAGTGCTGGAATTAACAGGCGTGAGCCACTGTCCCTGGCTGAGAATTCATTTTTTCCCTCAGTAGAATCCCTCCCAATCTGTGTAAGTGGCGGATTCTCCTGCAAGGAATAAGTCACCATCTGGATTCATCAGTCAGTGCCTGAGGCTGGCGTCCTTCCTTACCTCTGCAAGTCACCTCACTATGACATTTAAGATTGTCTATTCCAAAAGCACTCATCCTGCTGACAAGACGCACCTTCTGAAGACAGCACCTACAGAGCCTCGAATTCCTCTGCACTGCAGTCTAGCTCTCGGAGCCAGCTTCCTTCTGTCCAGCCCCGGGGCTCGGGAGTCAGATTGCCTGGATCCTCAAGGAATGCCTCCATTGCTAGACGGAGCCCATGGGCCTCTCTGCCTTATCCCTGAAAATATGGGGAAAATAATAGTGCCCTTTTCACAGCATTGTTTAATGACACAGTGCATATAAACAGAATGAACTTAAACATTATCATCCAGGCTAAGGCATCTGTGAGCATGAAAGTGTGCATGTTCATCCCCACACTGGGCAACAGACACACTCCAGCACTGCCCAAGCTCACCAGCACGCACTGCCTGCCTGCTTACTGCAGCCTTAGCACAGAGCTTATCAGGTGTAGCTATTTAGGGCTAATGACAGGAGAGGCCAAACAATAAGAATATCAACAAATGCACTCTTACGAATGCCTGCCATACAGCAAATGCTCCATAGTTATGCATTACTGTTCTATCATCCTGTTCCCATCTCAACCTCCAAAAGCCTTTGATGTAAAATAAAATGAACAGTCTCCACTGCCTCACAGACAGAATTAAAGCTAAATACAAAACTAGAAGCCCTAAAGTCACAACCTCAGGTGGCTGGGTTTCCGGGGCACTGGGCCAGACCAACGGCAGTTTCAGCACACTGCTGGAACTCAGAGCCTCAGGTGTTTAGGTATTCATTCCAGGCCAGGAGGAGGCATGGCTCCTGGAAGCAGGCACTCAGCCTGTCATCTCCATTCAGTATCGTTTCTCAGATTCTCGGACTGAAATCTTTACGTAATTGCATGCCATCCTCCATGGGCCCAGTCACCCTTATACAGAGAAATCAGCTTGCTGCTCAGAGATACACAGGCAATCCATGCACGCAGGGAATACAAAACTCTGCTGTCACTCCAAAGTCCAGGAAACAGAGCGGACAATGCCTGGAAATTCTGCACTGTACGGCCATGTGCAAAAAGAGTTGGCATGCCCTCATGCACTGTCACCAAGCGGCTAATATGCAACTGTTGCACAAGACCTGCTTCTAAGAAGTCAGGTCCGAAGACCGGACTAAAGAAATGAATCATCTTTACCAAATTACTACGATCACTATGGAGGCCCAGAAATGTTGAATAAAGGTGAGTGAGAAGAGGCTGGAGAGATGAAAGTGTGCATAATGACTGGCAGATACAGTGCTGGATCTGGCATCAGACAGGACTGGTCTGTCCCCACCACTTCCTAGTTGTCCATCTTGAACAAGTCTTTTGACTTCTCTCTGGGTGCCAGCGCCCCAGTTTGTATAATGGATATAATCATGCTTATAAGCCAACAGGACATGAACCCTGATGGAGAATGCAAACACAGGTGCTCACGTTCTCTGAAGCCCCAGAGTGAGACAGCACTGACAGACACCCTCGCTTTCGAATGCTGACGTTTATGCAACTCCCACCTCATCCGTGCTGACCACTGCGAGGAAGAAGGTGGGACAGAGAGACTATATGTTCCCACAGGAGCTTACACAAGAGCAACACAGTTCACTGAACTGCAGGGACCATCAACTCTAGGGAGCACCATTAATTTTATGTGCCACTCAGGAAGAAAAATATGATCAATGAAACCCTGAAACACCGTCCATGGAAGATGCATCCTGATTTCAGACATGTTAAAACATGAGAGAGGGGGAAATGTGCATTGTAGAATCAATGAGATGGTGCGACAACAGCCTCCAGTGGGCCCCAGAGCTCAGGCTCTGGTCCTGACCGGACAATGTCCAAGACCAGCGTGAGCCCACAGAGCCGTGGGTGCTCTGGCTGCTCTTCAATAACTCTGGGATCCTGTGTGCATTTCAGACTCCCTGTCCCTCCTGGAGAATGATTCAGTTGCTCTGAAAGGAGGTCTGAGCACCTCTCTAACACATCCTATCTGTGCCAGCTGGGAAAAGAAAGGCTGGCTAAATAGCAGAATGGATCTAACAGCACAGCAGCTTCCCTTCCACATCCCCAGCCTTTGCCATCAGGACGCACCTTACGGGAAGGGCCCCAAACAGAGCCGAAGGTGTGGTCTGAATCCACAGCGCCACTGTGGCCCTCCTGCCTACACTTCCATTTCTGCTGTTTCTCTCACACTTTCCCCCACTCTGATTCATTTTCCGAGCATGCAGTTGCAAAACCTACGCTTAGAATAGGGGGACTGCAAGCGTCCTGTGTGGCATTTCCCTAAGTCAGCTGTGACTCAGTCTGGCAAGGGCCCAGGTGCCTTCAGAGTGGCTTCCTGCAAAGACCAGTAATGACGGGCCAGCCGCTGCACTCAGGCACATGAGCCAGCACCTCCGCGACTGAGATCCAGGGAAGGAACGGGATCGCCCTCCTTCCTCCCAGCACTGCAAATGTCATATACATTTTGAAGCCACTGGAGACATGGGTGGAACTCCGTGAGCGGGTGAATTATGCATTCCAGGATTTCTGAAGCCTATTAAGAAAGGAGAGCCGGGGTGGGCGGCCATCACGAAGCAGCCCCAACCACCTGTTTCCCTCCTCCCGCGTTTCCCTCACCCAGCACATCACATTTATTTTACGACTTGGTGCATCCAACAAGGCACGGCGTTTAAAGCTTCCCATTTCTGATGCTACAGAGCCAGGAAACCACGAATCAAGATCATCAGGCTAAAATGACAGCCGCTTCCCTCTGAGGCCCACCAGCTGGTTCTGAGAACCTACTGCACCACCATGGAAAAGGGATTCTCTAGCCTCTCTATCCAAATACCCCAGAAGATAAGATTTCAGCTTTTTAAGATAGTGGTTCCATTAACCTTTGGAGAAAGGAGGAGAGACCCCGTTTCGGGGAGCTCTATGCCAAACAAAGACAGAGCCAACCTCCCTGCTTCCCTCAGCCCCTCACCACCCCAGCACCTACTGACCCTTGCAGAGCCAGCACGCTGACTCCTTTGGAGAGCACCATAAGAGAAGCTTCAGAATGCTCAGGAGTTAGAGGGAAAATGCAGCCATTTACCAAACAGAAGCATACGACTGCCTCGCACTCAGTAAGCACAAGCTGAATCAATTAGTTAATTAAACGTGATACGGGGCTCTGTGGGGTTAAGCTCTCACACCCTGAGTAAGGAATACTGCTGAAGAAGGAAACAGTCGCTCTGGGAGATGCTGCTGCCAAAATCAGTGGCAGGTCAGGTAGAAGCAGCTCTCACAGAGTAAATGACTAGGAGAAGGGAAGGAATGAATAACAATCCATTACCTAATAAGGGGTTTGTCTAAACCAGCTAACTAGTTCCAGAATTGAGGCCAAAATCAGGGTTAGCTGCTACAGTGCCTACATGAGAATTATGTGCTTTTTTTTCCTTTTGGCTTTGTGTGTGTGGTTTTGGAGGGATGGATTCTTTCATTTTCTGTTTTTGTGTGCCACCTACTTGTCTCCTTAGAACCACAGACAAAATCCCGTAAGAATCTCTTTCCTGGGAGCAGAACTCATGCTCTGGTGAGCCCCACAGACACAGACAGCCTCTGCAGCCTGGTGGCATCTGCCCCAGAACCAACCAGAAAAAAAGGTGACTTACATTTCTTCCCAACCACCAAGGCTGAAGATGGAAATCTGTTCACAGTTGCAGATGTTGGCTGGGGAGAAAAGGTGGCTGCTTCAGGAATGCATTTCGGTGCTCAACCCTGTGGCTAATTATTGCTGAATAAAAAATAATCATCTTTGCACAACTGTAGCAAGGTTGCTCATAGATACAAAGTATATCAAGGTGAAGACAGCAAACACCACACTAAAGGTCTCATGATGTGCAAACTGAGATTCCATGAATGTTACTAAAATCTATTATGGGGATTTTGGACTCCTTGAAATCCAGGGAACAATTATTAAAACATGAAACGACCACAACTGTCTATTTTTGCAAATAGCTCCTTCTAGCAACTGTTTTCCTGGACTGCCACACCTAGGAGGTAACAGAGGCTCTTTACAATTCCTCCAAATGCAAACTTGATAGAGTTATAGGAGTCTCTTACTGCACGGTGCTGTGTTCTAAACACGATCTCAGGAAGGCCAAGGACCTCCGGCTTAACCTCAATATGGGCCACAGTGAGTAAAATGTCACTACTGGTCACATGCAGAGTCATCAAACAACACTCTTGTCCATGCTACCTTCTGAGTATTCTCCAGTCTTCTCCCATGGCCCCGCCTCTCCACTGCCCCTGCAAAGAAAAAGTCCTCCATCCTTGCCCTGCCACGACTGCTGGATGTCTTCAACCTTTCCACCACCCAAGACTCTGTTATTTACCCCACAGAATCTGTTTCCATCAATGGCTATGAAAAAACTGAGAGTGATTTAATCTGTTCGCTTTTTTTTAAGGCCATCAACTGTCCTGAGTTATCACACTAAGTGTCTGTCATTCTAATTGGATGCAGAGGTGTTTTTACAATAAGCCTGGGCAGCTTTATGTCAAATCGATGAACAATTTCCAACCACCATTTGTAAACAATAATAAATCAAGGACTCCCGAAACGGAACCCCCAAGGTATAAACGTTCCCCTACAAAAGCCCATCTGCTGCAAGCTCTTCCAGAAAATAAACCTGGAATTCTAAAACCTAAAAAAGGAAATGATCCATTTGGGCTTATAATTTCAGAGACACAACTTCACTCTTAAGACCAAAATTGCCACGTTTATTTTGATGCTGCAATTGCTGTCTCAAGCAGAAGCTCCCCTTATGTTGCTCTATTCCTGATTCACAGCATGAAAAACTCTACATTAGGCCAAAGGTTACTGAGCGCTCAGCATGCCGGGCCCTCGCAAGGCACTGGAGACTGCAGTGAACAAGACTTACCTGCCCTCCTGGGGCTTCGTCTAAGCTCCCCTTTTCTGACTTTCAAAGGAAGCTTGTTCTTCAGGAGGGAAAAAGCTTCTTCCAAGAGAATAGGCAAAGTTTTGAGCTTTGCATGCCCTTAAAACTTACTAGCACCTAAAATAAGCTGCTCTGATAGATCTGTCTTTGCACATTACACAATGCAGAAGGCTCCCCAAGAAGGGCAAATTGTGCCCGCATCAACCAGTAAAACCATTCGGAAAACAAAGAGGAGAGCTAATTTGAGGAGGCAGCATTTTCACTCCACCTACTTTTTGTGCTTCTGTCTGGCAAAGGGACAGAATAGAAGATAAGGAAACTGCCCCCACTAAATCTCTCCTACAGACTGTCCTTACTACACATCAATCCTCTCCCAGGCCAGTTGCTCCAAATTACCAGAGGAGGAGGCCATCTTGTTTGTTTCATGATGAAAGAGAGGGCAATTCTCAGGAGGAACAAGAATAATTATACACAACAAAAGCAGGAACAGTAATCTGTCATAGATTTACAGAACACACAGTTCCACTTAAGATACATTTTTCCTCCATCACTCTTACGTTGTTTATTAAACATTTACTTTTGGCCCAGAGTTTGGCTGATCAGGACCTGAAAAGTTGTTAAAACACCACTGGGATTGTGTCAAGAATCTTTTAAATCATCTAAAAAAGGTATTTGTTTATCTATCTTGACAAACTGAGAATATACTCAGCAGGCTTAAGAATTTCAGTTCAACAAACACACCTTGGCACCTGAGGTGCTCAGGGGTGGGAAAACTGAGTGTGAAAAGACGGGCACAAAAGTGACCAGAACACGGGGGCATCCGACAGGAGCTGGGCACAAGCTCCAGAGGCCCTGACCCCTCGAAGGAAGAAAAGGACTGGCGGTGGGAGAAAATGCTTGTTTAACATTTATGGCAAAAGCCAGAATTACAATGAGGCACCCTTGCCATATGACACATTTAGGAGTATGTAGAATACACGCATCTATACAGGCATACACATATGTGTATACGTATATCCAGTCATGTGTCACTTAACAATGGAGATCTGGTCTAAGAATGCATCATTATGCTATTTCTTGCTCGTGTGATCAGTGTCCTTACACGAACCTAAATGGTACAGCCTTCTCCACACCTAGGCTAGATGATACAGCCTACTGCTCCTAGGCTACAAACCTGTATAGCATGTGACTGTCCTGAATACTGTAGGTAACACAATGGTATTTGTTATCTAAATAGAAAAGATACAGTAAAAATACAAGATTATAATCTTACGGGACCACTGTGATATATGCAGCCTACTGTTAACTGAAATGTCCTTATGACTGTATGTGCATGTGTACATGTATATTTCCCATATACTTCCTAAATGTGTACTTTTGTTTATATGTACATGTACACATGCATATATACTTTTATGTACATATACACACACCGATTTTGGAGTGAGGCAGCCCTGCATTTTCACTGCACTTCTCAAACTTAAAGTCTTTGTGATCTTGAGCAAGTTATTCGGCTCCCTGTGCCTACACATTTACAAAATCAGGTGAACACTATGTATACCTCACAGGATTATTTTAAGAATAAAAAGATACCCTGGGCATCCCCCATCCTGCATAGTAAGTAGCAGGCAAGAGCTGGTGCAGAACTGAGTTTCACCAATGTCCTATGGAGCCATTTGAGAAATACTAGCTCTATTTTAAAATTTATAAAACAGAGCGTTTAAGCAAGCTACCTGGAATCATAGCAAATTAAAACCACTTCCAGGACTTGATCCCTTCTTTTTTTAAACCATTCATTCAACAATCTATGGAACTCTTAGTCTGCACCACAGACTGTGTGAGAAGCTGGGAATAGATCCTCAGATCAACACTGGCCCTTGCCCTAAAGGAGCCTAGGTCTTGGTTGGGAATAAAAAATGTCATTAACTATTCACAGGTGCTGTGCCCGCAACACCAAGCCCCAGATAAAACAGTTCCTTAGCGTCAGGAGGTCTCATAATCCTATAATGGAAAGAAATTGGAAAGGAGGCTGTGGCACACTGCAGACATGGGGACAAGACTGGCCCTTCCTACGGGCATCAAGCCCACAGGAAGGACTGAGCCCTTTTGGGTTCAGCCAAGCTATCTGCAGAGACAGATGAGACACCGGGCATGCCTGGTGGGCAGCACACCACCAGGAAGAGGGCAGACATCTCCCTTCCAGGAACCAAAGCCAAAATATGGCTAAATGGGCCACAGCAAACCTTCTGAGGGAACGCACCATTGCTAAAAGGCTTGTACTGACTTGGCCATGGCAATGGAGCATATGCTACCCTCAAACCAGGCTTCCTAGCTGGCATTTCTTGGGAATCACAGCTTGGGACAGGTGGAAAGCTTTGCTGAGGAGACAAAACTCTCCAGGCAGAGCTATAGTGCTCTATGGTCTTGATGGATTCATGAAACACCGTTGGTGTATTCACATTTTTGAGAAACTTGCAGCAGAGAGTGTATTCAACTATGATTACCCCCAGATTCCCCAAGACATCTGACCATGGCATGCTACTAACATCAGACACCCCCATCCCGGGACTCGGAAACCTGGAATTGCAATCATGGAAATAGTGTGGCAGCCTGTGTAAGCAAATGGGTTTGACAAAATGGACCAAATGGTGCCCTTAAGGAAAGCAAACCTGGGGCATGGCCACGACAATGCTTCAGGCCAACAGCAGGCACAGAGCACATGGAGCATGATATGTACTTTGTAAAGCTGCTAATGTAGCAATGACTGGTGTAACAGAGGAGACTAGGGAGGGCCAACTCCTCGAGGAAGAACTTGAAAGTCCTTGGCTACATGAAGCTGACAGAACTCTGATCTCATCTCATCCTCTCATGTCGTGATTCCGTGCGATCGGGAACATCTAAAGGGGGGCACGTGACCAGCCCGCTCAATGCACAGCTCAACCTATATGCCACTTCCGCTAGAATTTCTTGTCAATCACCCAGATTCATATAGGAGTGAATTCTCCAGTGCCTCATACCACATCTTGGTCAACTCCTGGCATACAGTCAGTGCTTGTGGAGGCTACAGCAACTCCATCTTGGATGCTAATCTGCCACATTGGCTTCTGATTAACCCCCGGTCCAAGAAGGCCTCTAAGACTTGCCATTTATCTATTATTCCTGTGTAAGAGTAGGTACCTACAGTAAATCCTGCCCTCAGATCAAACAACCTTGATGTTACCTTACTTCAACTGTCCTATGATACTATCCCTTTGGAACCACCCCTCCCTCCCCTATGGCATAGAAGCCCTGGGTCTGGGAGGTAATGGCGTGGGGCTCCACCATCTTGTCTTACTGCTGCCCTAGACACAGATGCGGCTTCTGTTTGTAGGTCTCTATTAAATGTTTCTTTCTAAGAAACAGGATTTGTCAGGCTCTTCCTTCAGCCTCTCAGCTTCCTCGGACTTTGGGGTAGTTTGCATAGACCTGCCTTTCACACAACAGTGTTCAATATGTACATTCTGGAAATGGATATAGCAAATCTCGGCACTACACAATTCACATGCATGCATTCTAAAAAGAATGTTATCCCACAGTATAGACCTCACACTACATACAAACAGAGTGGACCAAAAGGAGAAAAGAGAGAGAAAAGAGAAAGCCACTCCTGTTAGGGTGCCAGCATTCCACAGGAGTATAATGTTTCCTTCCACATTCATTCTAGAGAACCCACATGTTATTTAAGTATGTCTTCAAACCTCATAAACCCCATGAATGACCCCACATAATTCAAACCTGGGCTAAAAAGTGTGAGTGTAAAGTGCCTGAAGTTTCTGGAAGAACTAAGTTATGCCAAATCTCTACTTTAAATGTCTACCTACCCAGAATACAAACAAGAAAGTTCAGAATGTATTCTGGTTCTGTCGACAAACATTTACATTCTCTCTTTACAAAGGACATTCATACGTATTAACTCATTTTGATCCCTGAAACTAAAGCAGAAATAGCAGCATTATCTGTTGTACAGCGACCAAACCTAAAGACTCAGAATTTATACGTTGTCCCAAATTGCCAAGCAATTAAAAATATAATGTATATTTGGGGCATGTTACCATAATTCTCCACTATTAAAAAGTATTTAAAATTTTCCTGAGATATCAAGAATAAATGAAATTATGATGCGTCATTTGAATGTTAACATGTGAGGAACAGCATTACTAGTCACGATATCCAGAAAGCGGAAACAACCCAAAAGTCAGCTGACAGATAAATGGATATACAAAATGTGCACATGTACATATTACTCAGCCTCCAAAATGGAATATTACTCAGCCTTCAAAAGGAAATTCCAACACACGCTCTAACAGGGATGAATCTTGAGGACATTATGTTAAGTGAATTGAGCCAGTCACAAAACAACAAATACTGTATGATTCCACTAATAGAAGTATCTAGAGTAGTCAGATTCAGAGACAGAAAGTAGAACGGTGGTTGCCAGGAGCTGGGAGAGCGGGGAGTGGGAGTTTTGTTTAATGGATGCAGTTTCAGTTCTGCAAGTTGAAAGAGCTCTGTGGATGGATGGTGGACATGGCTGCACAATAATGTGAATGTACTTAATACCACTTGACTGTACACTTAAAAATGGTTAAGACGATAAATTAAAGATAATGAAAAAAGTAAGGAAATATATTTGGCTCATTAAAAACTGGGAACCTCAGTATGATAAATATTCTATCTCCTGAGCAAACTGCCCAGTGTTTTAACAATCTGGACTGACAGTTTTATTAAAGGGTTTGGCGTGAAATGTTATGAGGGCACCGATGATCCTGGGCCTGAATTCTGAAATGTCAAGCGACATTTCTCTTTTTTGTCACTGTGCACCCCCTCTTCACAGTTGTAGCTTTGGACAATAACTTTCTCTTTTTGTCACTGTGCACCCCCTCTTCACAGTTGTAGCTTTGGACAGTAACTTAGTATGATCCTGATGTTCTCCCAACAAATTTAATAAGAAGAGGGAATCATTTTGTTTGCTTCTAAACAAACCATTCAGACAGAAATGAAGGAATTACTCATTCTGCAGAATCTATTTACCATCTGTTGCTGAAGGGAATGAGAGGCTGGGTTGGAAGACCTCTGAGTGAATTAAACCCTAAAAGAAAACGCGCCTTCTAAGTTTCAAGTCACTTTGATTCTATGATTGTATACGTAATTCAGACCAAACTAATTCTATCTTTGAGAAGAGGTATATCAAAGAATATTAAGAAGATGCAACATTGGTGGTAGTTCCCAAGCTGGTGCCCCCAGGCAGCCAAGGATGGAAGCAGGGAGGGAGGTTGGAAGAAATTAATTATGAATTGAGAAAGACTGATGGATCAACGACACCAAAAATCTTTCAAACAGGATGATGGTGATGAAACGCAAACCTTAAAGAGATCCTGGTGGGACAGAAAGAAGGGAGAGAGGGGAAAGGGGAAGGAAGGCGGAAAGGGAGAACAAGATGGACAAGGGAGACGCAGACTCCTCTGGCCTCCTGCCCTCAGCCAGCATGACGCAGACTCCTCTGGCCGCCTGCCCTCAGCCAGCATGCTCTAACCACGCCGCCCCCATGACTCCCTTTGACGAGTTATGCATATTAACAAATATCACATTTAAATCACTTAAGCAAATGACTAAGCTGCAGTGATAAAGAATGCTTTAGTTGTAATTACCACAGATAAGCACATATTTAATATCTTTGGTTCAGTAACTAGAATCTTCTTAAAAGGAAAAATTTTCCACCATGGTTCAACCTCAGCTGGCAGGTGCTAGCAAGAAGACACAAAAATGCAGGCTGAGGTATGGGTCCTCTCAAAATCAAAAGGGCTCCCAGGCAAGCCCGGCCTGGCTGGGTTAGAAAAGTCCCTGCAGCAGGGCAAATCCCTGGCCCAGCAAATGGCTCGCTCCCAGCAGCCAGGCCCACAGCCCTGGGCTCATGGGAAGCAGGAGTTCCGGGTGCCATTCCTGCACAAAAGCCCTCCCAAAACGTCATGGCTTAAACAAGTTCTTATGTCCCATGGTGAGACCACAGGTGCCTGGCAGCTGGGGCTCTCTCACCTGTCTGAGGCCTCGGCCTCTTCCTCCCTCCCCTCCAACATGTCTCACCCTCCAGGCAACCCTGCACGGTTTCTTTCTCCAGCAGAGCAGCCTGGACGTCTTCTAGCATGGCAGTTGGGCCCCAGGGGACCCAGGTGGGACTACCAGGCCCTTCAAGGGCAGGGCCTGCACCACGTCCAGTGTCACATCCACAGCAGTCTACTGGTTCACATTTGACACCAGACTGACCAGATTCACGAGGCAGGGAGGTGAGACGTACATGCCCATGGCTGGAGACCATCTGCCACCACAGGACACTGGAGTCACCAACCCCTCTGCAGCCAGCCAACCCAGAAAGACGTTCCACTTCAGAACTCTTCAAACCTCATCTGGGGAGTGGATCCCAATACTGGGGCTCGTCACAGAGCAGCACACTGGGATGCTAAGAGCGGGTCTGGCTGAGGAGCCCGCAGGGGTGGGTCTGAATTCCCACTGCACCACTTCTACATGTAAGACTGCTGGCAACTCAACCTCTCTCCCTGACAGCTTCATCTATAAAATGGGGATAATAAAAACGCCTCATGGAGTTTCTATAAGGATTAGGTGAATTCACCCATAAAAGTGCGTGAAAGCGGGTGGCACACGGTCAGCACTTGGGGTTACTATTTTTACTCTCTGCTAGATGGGTCACCCTGAAGTCCACCCAAGCCACAGAAAGGACAGCATCACAGCCCCGCGGGTCTGCTGCCACTGCCCACATTCTGCACTAGCTCTCCCTGCTCATCGGGCAAAGGGTCAACACTCTCCCTGATTGCAGCTACTCTGTCTTAACCAACACAACCAGAGACAGAAAGGAACCGTTTGAGGACCAGCAGACTCTGAGCAGAAGGGCCAGTTTGTAACAGCAGTGACACTCCTGTGACCGTGAACTATGACATCATCATGGCCCGTGCTTAGAGCTCTACCTGCATCATCTTCAATTAATCCTCACCCTCATTAGGAGCTATGGGCACATCTAACACAGGTAAGACAAGGTATCGGAATCTGCTTCCTGTCTCTACGTGGGGAGATCATCCTCTTTGCAGACACATGGGGAGGATTAGGCAAATAACACACAAGGGACCTAAGAAGATTCAAGGTAAGTGCCCCCACAACCTCTCTGTTTTCTCCCTTCCCCAAACTGTCTGGCTCTGTTTCTCTTGTAATAGTTTTAATTCTACTACATATACCCTTTTTTAATATCAGCTGTCCAGATGTGTTGGGAAAGCATATGGCGTTTTTGTTTTTGTTTGAGACGGAGTTTCGTTGTTGTTGCCCAGGCTGGAGTGCAGTGACGCAGTCTGGGCTCACTGCAACCTCTGCCTCCTGGGTTCAAGTGATTCTCCTGCCTCAGCCTCCCAAGTAGCTGGGATTACAGGTGCCTGCTACCATGCCTGGCTAATATTTTGTATTTTTAGTAGAGAGGAGGTTTCACTATGTTGGCCAGGCTGGTCTCAAACTCCTGACCTCAGGTAATCTGCCCGCCTTGACCTCCCAAAGTGCTGAGATTACAGGCATGAGCTGCCACACCCAGCTGAAAGCATATGTTCTTAAATATATAAAAATAAGGCCAGGCATGGTGGCTCATGCCTGTAATCCCAGCATTTTAAGAGGCTGAGGTGGGAGGATCACTTGAAGCCAGGAGTTTGACACCACCCTGAGCAACACAGCAAGACCCAATCTCTATCAAAAAAAAAAAAAAAATTAGCCAGCATGGTGGCACACACCTGTATTCTTAGCTACTCAGGATGCTGAGGCAGGAGGATTGCTTGAGCCCAAGAGATCGAGGTTGCAGCAATGTTTGTGCCACTGCATTCCAGCCTGGGCGACAGAGCAAGACCGTATCTCAAACACACACACAGGTGGACAAAACAGTATTATTACCCTCATTTAAGAAGGGATGAAGCTAAGGCTTAGAGAGATTAAGTACTGTCATGTGTTGCTTAATGACAGGGATACCTTCTGAGAAATGTGCCCTTAGGTGATTTCATTATTGTGGAAACATCATAGCATGCACTTACACAAAAGGAGGTGGTATAGCCTATTACACACCTAGGCCGCAAACCTGTACTGCTTGTTACTGTACTGAATACTGTACACAACCACAACATAATAGTATTTGTGTATCTAAACACAGAGGTACAGTAAAAATACAGTATATAATCTTACGAGACCACCACTGGGTATGCTATCTGTCATTGACTAAAATGTCATCGTGCTGAGCTTGACCGTACCTTGACCACATTTGCAAGGCCAGTAGACGGCCCAGGTGGATTCACAGCACTTAAGAAAGCCTGCCCCTTAGCAACCATTCTGTGCTGCCTCCCAAGAATGAAGCAGTAGGGAGCGCAGGGAACACAGCCCTCAGCCGATCTAGTTTTACCCTTGGCCAGGTGAGGGCTGCAGAAAGCTAGCTACAGTCAATCCTTTTCTCCTAGAATTGCCTTTACACAACTGTGATTTAATGTTTCTGCTTCTGCTTCAGGTATTGATTTAAATAAATGGCCACGTGTACATCTCTGGATTTGGTTTCTGTCATTTCTCCCCCCGACGGACACTATTATTATGTTCAATGACCTTTAAGTTAATATCCACTAGATTCTTATCAAGCTTGAAGGCTAAGAAAATGTTTATCTCTCTCAGGAAAATGTTTCATTGTATTATCAAATGAGAACTATGCAACCCAACATGCTTCTTTTCTTGCTTTGGCTACCAAGATACAACTGCACGTTCAACTGAAGGAGCTCCCCTTGGCTTAGTGTCAGCAGACGTAAGCTGAAAAGTATAAGGGGACTGGAGCACAATCCGCCAGCTCTTTGGGTTTCAGGTTCCTGACCTATAGATGGGGGTAACATACCTGCCATGCAGGATTATGCTGAGCATTAAACTAAACACAGATGGCAAACACCTAGCCAGGATCCGGCTCCAGGGGGGTGTTCAGTGTTAATTCTCCTTCACTCTTTAATTCTCCATCCACTTCTTTTTTCCTTCACCTTTTTATCCCTCATCCCCTCTACCCCCTAAATTTGACCCTAGATTTTTAAACTCTTATTTTAGTGAATCTGTGCTTACACATAATATACTTTTTCTTATAAGTGGCCTCGAATCTTTTTAGAGATATATGTTGCTTAAACACGTAATAGCCATGATCTACAAGTTGAAGGAATACTGAATAATGGACACAGAATTTAGCGATAAGGTTTAGCAATGTCACCCTTGGCCAGGCGTGGTGGCTCACACCTGTAATCCCAGCACTTTGGGAGGCCGAGGCGGGCGGATCACCTGAGGTCAGGAGTTCGAGACCAGCCTGGCCAACATGGTGAAACCCCATCTCTACTAAAAATACAAAAACTAGCCAGGCTTGGTGGTGCGTGCCTGTAATCCCAGCTACTTGGGAGGCTGAGGCAGAAGAATCATTTGAACCCGGGAGGCAGAGGTTGCAGTGAGGTCATGCAAGACTCCAGCTCAAAAAAAAAAAAAACCCAAAAACAAAAGAATTGTCACCCTCTAATATAAAGCCAAAAGAGCCAACAAAATGAATGACATTAGCCATCTGTGGTGATCTTTCCAGGAAAGAACTCAGTCTGATGATTTAGAAAGCAGCTAATGAGAGGAGTTATGTCTCAAATCACATAGAAGAGCCTAACTAAAATCAGAAAGATCAGTGTAAAAAAAAAACAAACAAAAACAAAAAACAAAACAAAAAAAAACTAAAGGAATATAAGGTGAACTGTAATCCAATTAAATATAATATGTCTATCTCATGAAATCATTTTGCTGACTGATTACTAAAGAATGTTGAAAGTCAGATGTATTAGGATCCAATCAGAACACAGAAACTACATAAGCTTTTTGAACAGAAGAGCTTTAATATAAATTGTTAACTGGGTAGAAAAAGTCAGTAACCAGGTAACTGAGTAGAAAAAGGAAAATTCTAGGTATCAAGGAAGCAGCAAGGACAGGAAGCAGCCACCACCCCTAGGCCTGAGGGAACCGGTTAGACTTAACCTTAGAAGTGTAGCCAAAGGGCCCTGAGGTAGAGACTTCCTTGGAAGAGTGGTGGGATCTGCAGGGAGTGTGGACAATGTGGACAATGAAGCTGGCTGGCCAGTACTGGGATAACTGAAGACTGAATTCAACGGCTACAGCTGGGGTAACAGGAAGCCAACAGGAAGGACCAAAGCCCCATCTTGCTGGTGCTTCCACCGCCTCCTCCTGATGGAGGCAGCCCGGAAGCCACTGGCAAAGCAGCTGGGATGTGCGGTCCCAGCTCCAACACTGCAGAACAGAGCACAGAGTGTGGAGCTGAAACAATAATTTCATAAATTACACGTTGGGATTTTTGAAAAATGAATCTCCATCACTACCCTAGGGAGAGGGTATTCATTCTATACACAGAAAGCTCCCCAGAACGAGGAAGGCTGATGCATCAAGATTCCTCAGACGGATGGAAATAGGCCGATAGAAAAGGTGGCCAATAGAAAATAGATAGAAATAGGCCGATAGAAAAGGTTTGCTGAGGACTGGGCATGATGGCTCACGCCTGTAATCCCAGCACTTTGGGAGGCCAAGGTGGCCAGATCACAAGGTCAGGAGATCAAGACCATCCTGGCCAACATGGTGAAAGCCCATCTCTACTAAAAAAAAAAATACAAAAAATTAGCCGGGCATGGTGGCACGCACCTGTAGTCCCAGCTACTTGGAGGCTGAGGCAGAAGAATTGCTTGAACCCAGGAGGTGGAGGCTGTAGTGAGCTGAGATCATGCCACTGTACTCCAGCCTGGGCAACAGAGAGAGATTGTGTCTCAAAAAAAAAAAAAAAAAAAAGAAAGAAAGAAAAGAAAAGAAAAGGTCTGTGGAGTGCACACACCCCAGGAGTGAGGGCTTTCTCAGAAAGGCACAGTTCTCATCAATTAATGAACTGTCATTCTTAGTTAGCAGTATCTTACAATTCTGATGCATGTAAACCCCAATCCCCCATTGATAACTCCTAGATGGAACTAATAACATTGAGTTTCCAAACCTGTAAAACCAAGAGTGACGCCTTAGACCCATGATCATTCTCTCTCTCAAAGCTCAGTCTGAAATAGCCCAAGGGTCTCTCTCTTACTTTAACTCATATTTGATTACCTGTGATTTACATACTGGAAAATAAGATCTTTTGAAGAAAATAATCAATAAGTTTCAACTATTTCTGCAAACGTGTTACACATACACAACCGCACAGAAAAACACAGATAGAAACCTTTAACTTCTTCCTGGATCAACTTACCACATTCCTAAGTTCTGACCAGTTTATTTGCCAACAGAAAATTTGAGTCCAGGAACTTTGGGAACCTCAGAAGCACCAGCCCTTCCCACCCCCCTCCTTCCCTTCCCATCCTTCACCTCCACACACACAAGCGTTTTATTTCTCCTAAGAGTTAACTACAGAGACAGCAGGACACCAGCTCTGCTAGCAGGTCCGCCACCTTCACACGGCATTTGCAGAGGCTGTGGAGGGGCAGCAGGCTCTGCTGTGTGCAATGCTTCATATCACCCACCCACCCTAGTTCAGACTGGAAGACACGGTGATGTTTATTTTCCCCCAGAAGATAAGTGACTCACAGGCAGTTTGACAACAAATGCCAAGGTCCTTCGACCATAGAAAGTTCCCAGCATTTCCAATCAGTTGAGACATCATCCAGAAGAGGTTGCCTGGGATTATTTTTCCTTGGAAATTACATTCATTCTATCTTGGTGACAGACACCCACATATGGGGTCAAACAGTAACCCTCATCCAAAAAAAAAGATGATAATCAAAATCACAAGATACCACTTCGTATCCATTAGGATGGCTACTATCAAACAACAGAAAATAACAAGTATTGGTGAGGATGTCGAGAAACTGGAATTCTGTGTACAGCTGGTGGGAATGTAAAATTGGTGTAGTCACTGTGGGAAACAGTATGGAGGTTCCTCAGTATATTAAAAAACAGAACTCCCATATGATCCAGCAGTTGCACCGGGTATAGTCCCAAAAGAATGAAAAGCAGGGTATCGAAGGGAAATGTGCACACCTGTGTTCACAGTGGCATGAATAGCAAATGTGTTGCATGTGTTAGCAGCGTAATGCATAAACACAACGTTGTATGTCCATAGAATGAACTATTACCCAGCTTTAAAAAGAAAGGAAATCCTGTCACATGCTACATGGATAAACCTTGTGAATATTATGCTAAGTGAAATAAGCCAATTCAAAAGGATAAATACTGAATGACTCCACTTACATGAGCTACCTAAAAGAGTCAAATTCACAGAGACAGAAGGTAGAACCCTGGCCGCCAGTGGCTGCAGGGAGGGAGAATGGAGAGTTACTGTTTTTTGGGTACAGAGTATCAGTTTTGCTAGATGAAAAGAGTTCTAAAGACGGATGGTGGTAACAATGTGAACACAACGTCACTGAACTGTTCACTTAGAAATGGTTATGGACACTGTGGCTCATACCTGTAATCCCAGCACTTTGGGAGGCCAAGGTGGGCAGATCACTTGAGGTCAAGACCAGCCTGGCCAACATGGCAAAACCCCATCTCCACTAAAAATACAAAACAAAAAACAAAAAAAAACAACCAGCCGGGCATGGTGGCATGCACATGTAGTCCTAGCTATTCAGGAGGCTGAGGCAGAAGAATCGCTTGAACCTAGGAGGCGGAGGTTGCAGTGAGGCGAGATCACACCACTGCACTCCAGCCTGGGCCACAGAGCAAGACTCCATCTCAAAAAATAAAAAAACAAAAGAAAGAAATGGTTAAAATGGTAAGTGTTGTTATATGTATTTTACCATAATAAAAAAATGTCGGGGAGGAAGAGTTAATACATGCTACTACCTGAATGAACCTCAAAAACTATGGCAAGTGGAAGAAGTCAGACACTAAAGGACACACACTGCTTAAGTCAATTTAGACGAAATATCTAGAATAGATAAATCCACAGGGGCAGAAAGTACACTAGTGGTTGCCAGGGACTGGGGAGATGAGGAAATGGGGAACAACTGCTTAATGGCATAGGGTTTCTATTTGGATGAAAATGTTTTAAAACTAGACAGAAGTGGCCGGGCGCGGTGGCTCACGCCTGTAATCCCAGCACTTTGGGAGGCCGAGGCAGGTGGATGATGAGGTCAGGAGATCGAGACCAGCCTGGCTAACACAGTGAAACCCTGTCTGTACTAAAAATACGAAAAATTAGCCAGGCATGGTGGCAGTCTCCTGTAGTCCCAGCCACTTGGGAGGCTGAGGCAGGAGAATGGCGTGAACCCGGGAGGCGGAGCTTGCAGTGAGCCGAGATCGCGCCACTGCACTCCAGCCTGGGCAACAGATCAAGACTCTGTCTCAAAGAAAAAAAAAAAAAAAAAAAACTAGACAGAAGTGGTAGCTGTACAACTGTACTAAATGTCACTGAACTGTATACTTTACAATGGCTAATTTTATGTTACATGAATTTCACCTCAATAAAAATGAATTAAAAAAAAACAAAACTCTGTCACACATAACAACAGAGATGAATCTTGAAGACATCATGCTAGTGAAAACAAGCCAATCAGAAAAGGACAAATATTACAAGATTCCACTTACATGAAGCACCTAGAGGCATCAAGTGCATAGAGGCAGAAAGCAGAATGGTGGGTGCCAGGGGCTTGGGAGAATGGGAGTTACTGTTTAATGGATACAGAGTTCCAGATCTGCAAGATGAAAAAGTGTCACAACAATGGGACTACACTTAACACTACAAAACTGTACACTTAAAAGTGGTTACAACAGTAAACTTCATGTTACGTGTTTTTTACCCCAAAAATTGTTAAATAAAGCAAAAACATTGGGGGTGGGGGGAGATAAAAATATGGAAAAATAGAATCCAGGATTGCTCAACTACTGAATACCCCAGTCCACCCCCATATTCATTTAGCCAAGAGCCTGTAAGAAAACTAGTATTTTTCTTCTGTTCTAAACGGTCACTTAATATCTGCTGTTCATTGTTTTTATTATTCTTAGAGCTTCCAGAATAAGTATTCATATCTAAAAGCATCGTCCAGTAATCTAGAAGGCATTTCATTATATGCCCATCAATGTTTAACTCTGAATATTAAAGCAAACACCCAAGTATTCCAAAAGAGAAGACCAAGCTCAAGCTCAAAGCCCTCAAGAAGTCCAAACAGATATTCAAGGGCTCTGTGACCATCGGCAGTTACTCCCAAAAGATGGAGACTCTCAGCGACGTCTTCCTAACCAACCGTCCCCAGACCTGACTAGGTGAGAGTCATTCACACATGGAGAGCTTTTTCTAAAACACACTTGGGCCCCACAGCCAGACGTTCTGACTGAATCAGTCTAGGGTGGGTGACAGGCATCTATAGCTCAAAGTTTTCCCCAGGTGTTCCTAAAGTACAGCCAGATTGAGAACCGCTGGATAACAGTGCAGGCTGGCAGTTATGGGGGAGTAAAGGGAAGAAAGACAGGTTGCAAGGAAAACCAATTAAGACGGGGGAAGGGGAGGACAGCAGAACGATCTTAGGCTCCTGCAGTCCTTGAAATTTAATCTTAATGCAGTAATTCGAGTGCAATCAACAGGCACATTCCTTCACCCTGCACATATTTCCTTTGTGAAATTCAGTAATTAGTACTGGTCATCAGATGAGGGAGCTCTTAAAATACAGAAACTAAGCATGCCCCAGCAGGCCAGGCCCCTTCCCTATGGGGAGAGTGTAAACTGGTTTGGAAGGGGCGGTGCCAGACACTGGCTTGGAGCCTGCTGCATGAAGAAGGGATAGAAGACAGCTCCCAGCCAGGACCTTCCCAGGTGAAATACCTCCCTCCCTGGGATGGAAGAAGACCCCTCCCACACACACTCTACGGAGCTCTTTCTCCCTACGTGCCTGGTGTGGGGTAAGTGCTCACCAGGCAACATCTTGTTGAACCCTTGTGACAGCTTCATGCAGTAAACCCTGTGACAAACTCCATCTCGTAGAGGACTAACAGAGACACAGAAAGGTACTTGTCTAAGGGCACACAGGTAAGTGGCAGGGCTGACACCTGAGCCACTCAATGACTCCAAAGCTCAGCACTGCCTACACCAACTTTCTAGAGCATTCTTAATGGTCCCCTATAGCACAAACAACATGGTGGATGCACCACTGAGTAGAAAGTACTGTGCCCCGAACACATGAATAACAAGTTATTAATCGCTCCAGGAGATCCAACCCAGGAGATTCAGGCTGCAGCAAAATCCTCATTTCTGCAAAAGTTATGTCCTGAGCAGGGGTGAGCCAAGGAGGAACAAAGAATGAAAAGGAAAATAAATTCCCTTAACACATGGGGGAAAAAAAAACTGCTCATTTTACAGCTGTTTTCCTCCTTTGCCAGTAAGAACATCCCCCTAAAAACTGTAAAATGGAGAAAGCATCAATCTCCAAAGAGTTAGCAATGCAGACAGTTCTCGCACAAGGGCCATCTCTTATCTTGCCCTCCTCCCTCTATTCCCTTGACTTAGGCATTTTTCCTCACTCCAACTCCCTCCTCGCCCTACCTCACCAGATAAAGGGCTGGCAGAACGACCAGGAGGTGCTCTGCTGGGTCGTCAGGCTGAACTAACCACCTCTCAGCCCAGAGCTGAGCAACGTGCTGTATCCCTAGTCACCATCACCTACCCTTTCTAAACCCTTGCTGAAATGCCTCCAGATTCCAGCCTTCCAGGAGCTCGTATTATTCTCTACCTACAAACTCGCCAAATAATTGAGAGCAAAATGTTCTCAGTTTCACCTCCGGCACCCCAGGAATACCAAGCCCTGGATTAAAACCTTGTCATTTGTTCTGTGAATTCCATGAAGGTAGACGGAAATCTCTCAGCACGTTTCTGGTAGAACCCGAGCTCCTTCCTTAACCAGGCAGGTCAGCAAGCAGTTTCCAGTCACCTTAGGAGCACTGGTCGAGCTGTGAACACAAGGTGAGCCCACTCTTTTGGGCTCCAGGTATTGCCTCGGGTTTCCCCAACATTTCATAAACAAAAATCCATCTCTGTCCCATCTGTCAAACATCCTTCACTCCCAACGTCTACACCAGAAGTCAGTGGCATATCAAAACAGTTTTGTAAGTGGTTGGCTAAGGTATAGAGCATTAAGATAACGAGCCAGGAGGAGCTCCAGAAGATCCAAAATGCAATGAATAAGAGAACCTCAGGTGCCTAATCTTGCATCTTGCCTAAATAGGTAGACTGCCCCGGACTTCAACCTAGACAATCGCAAACATTACCGCCTACATTCAGAACCATTTTCCAGTGATGAACTGGATCATGCCAGACCCCTAATGAACTTCTATGCGGATGGCACCAGGTCCAAGAAGCTGAAGGAGACCCAGAGCCAGCAAATGAGACACAGGGGCTTACAAGTGGGAAACCTGTACACGGAGATGGTCCAGTGGCAGTGGACTGGGCAGGAAAACTGCAACCGCTTGAAGCCTGTGGTTTATAAACAGCGTTTCCACCTAGCATCCTCTAACAGCCTCCACGGGGCAACCTTCATTTAACCCAAAACAAAGGGCCTCGCTCATCCGTATGCCCCGTGTTCCACAGGACAGGACAGGGACTCAGATGTTCCTCATAAACAAGGGATGAATCTCCAGGTTGGCCACT
The DNA here is from genome assembly GCF_009828535.3 of Hylobates moloch. Classification (NCBI taxonomy): domain Eukaryota; kingdom Metazoa; phylum Chordata; class Mammalia; order Primates; family Hylobatidae; genus Hylobates; species Hylobates moloch. The sequence goes on along the minus strand of NW_026652293.1, from coordinate 62,753,405 downwards.
CCCGGATTCCTTAGCTCAAAACTCCAAACACACATTCAGGTGTGTCTGCCCCACAGGGTCACTGTCAGGGTATGCTTCAATTATTGCCGTCAGGTGTGTCTGCCATCCACTGTGGTGAAAGGAGAATTAATAATAAAAACCTTTGCTAAAGAGAGCCAGAAGAGACGAGACTGCTTACAAACAACTGATCATTCTATTCCTCATCAGCTCTCTCCTGTACCTCAGCATCCCTGCACAATCTTTCTACACTCCTCGCAGATGAAATGGCACCTCCACCTTTAGGGCACAAGGATTTAAGGGCTTAACTTACAAATACAGCTGGGGTCTGTTCAGCTGCAAGAGCAATGCAGCATGTCTGGACGAAAAAGCAGACATTCTTGTCTCCCCTAATCCCATGTTCACCCTGCATCAGGAAGAAAAAGCCAGACTTGCACCCAGAAGTGACGTTAACTCCCAAGCATGCTGCCAAACCACAGCGTGTTACCAGTCAGAGACTCAGCATGCAGATCCCAGCAGAAAAGGGCAAAATGACTTGGTAGCCCATAGCTGAGTCACCCAGCAGGCGAACAGCTGAAGGAGAGTAGGAGGGAGCCAGGGGCCAGGGATGCCTTGAACCTGTGTGGCATGGTCCCCCATATGGCAGACCCTCCACAACCCCAGCTCTCAGCCATTCTCCCCCGAGGCCACCAGTCTCAGCCTCATCTCCCCCATCTAGCAATGTCTCGGTGCTAAGCCAGACACAGGAAGTGCCAGGGCAGACAAAATCAGATCCTAAATGCTCACCATCCCCCAGCTGCCTCTCTGACCTCACGTCCCATTCACCAGCCTGCCCTCCTCCTTTGGTTGCCCAGACATGCCAAGTTCATTCTGGCCCCAGGATCTCTGCATAGGATCTTCTCCAGGCCCAGACAGCCTTCTGCCACACTGGATCATTCTGGTCAACAGGCCTCACCCACAGGTCCCCTCCTCGGCCCTTCCTGATGAGGACTCACCTCTCATGGAGCCCCACTTCACACTCTGATATCGGCGTGACCGTCCCCCAGCCTGCCCTCCTTCCAGAATATACATCCCTGGGCCCATGTTAGCCTGGCTCCCCACTGCCTCCCTGCTGTGGGAGGGACCAAGCCTCTGCTGGCCTCAAGACACTCACAGTCTAGTGAGACGAAGGGGATCAAATTAAAAATTACACAGAGGCTCCAGGCAGATCAGGTAAATCTCGGGTGTCCAAAGTGACACACAAAGGGGGAGGGTTGCTGGAAGTGCAGACCCCTCACCTTCACAGGCGTGTATGCCAACATCAGGATGCTGGTGGAGATGACCTCAGGCCTGTCCACAGCTCCAGCTCCTCCATGTGCAGCAGGCACCACTTCCTTCAGCTTGCATGCAGGTCCAAGGACACAGACAGTGGGCTCCCTCCAGCCCCCTCCCATTGGAAGGGCTAACAGAGGCCCAGCAGGATTTCCAACCCTTTCTTACTGAGTTTTAGTTGGTCCTGAACCATCCAAATACTCCAAGTAAAAACAGAGTAACCCCCACTGTCATTCCTCTGAAGAAACTAAATGCTCAGTGCTGACCATCTCCTTACTCTCTGGGCACCGTCTAACAGCAAGGACGGCTTTCTGAAGGGAAGATCAATGCCTTAAAATGAGGATTCTAAATCTTCAAACATGTTAACATACTGCAAGCATCAGGGGGCTGCAGGTGACCTTTCGAAGTTGTTTCTCAGATCATTTCCTCTGTTCTATCAGCCTGGCTTCTTGTTCCATCATTGGGCCCCCCAGCTCCATCATCCCAGCCCCCTGCTCCATCATCCCAGCTCCCTGCTCCATCATCCCGCTCCCTGCTCCATCATCCCGCTCCCTGCTCCATCATCCCACTCCCTGCTCTATCATCCCAGCTGCCTGCTCCCTCATCCCAGCTCCCCTGCTCCATCATCCCAGCTCCCCTGCTCCATCATCCCAGCTGCCTGCTCCATCATCTGGGCTCCCCACTCCATCATCCTGGCTGCCTGCTCCATCATCCTTGCCCCCCCCACTCCATCATCCCAGCTCCCTGCTCCATCATCCTTGCTCCCTGCTCCATCATCCTCGCCCCCCCCACTCCATCATCCTGGCTCCCTGCTCCATCATCTGGCTCCCTGCTCCATCATCCTGCTCCCCACTCCATCATCCCAGCTGCCAGCTCCATCATCCTGGCTCCCTGCTCCATCATCTAGGCTCCCCGCTCCATCATCCTGGCTCCCCGCTCCATCATCCTGGCTCCCTGCTCCATCATCCCAGCTTCCCTCCTCCATCATCCCAACTGCCGTGCTCTATCATTCCAGCTCCCTGCTCTTTCATCCCAGCTGCCCTGCTCCATCATCCCCAGCTGCTCTGCTCCATCATCCCAGCTCCCTGTCCATCATCCTGGCTGCTTGTTCCATCATCCTGGCTCCTTGCTCCATTATCCAGTTGCCCTGCTCTATCCACAGCTGTCCTGGTCCTGCTCTATCATCCTGGATCTCCTATTCTCTCTGCAAGCTCCCCTGATGTATCAGCCTGGATCCCCTGCTGTATCATCCCAGCTGCCTAACTAGCACTCCAGTGTGTATGTTCCATGCATATGACTTCCTATGAGCAGGACAATGGCTAGGTTTCTAGGCTTTGTCCACGATTTATATGTGTGCCTCCCTCTCCTGACAGCCACTACACTCCCTTCCTGAAATAAATAAATAATACAGAAATGATAAAGGGTACTCTCCTCTGGCTCAGCACTGAGGAAGTGGGGATAAGGAGAGCCCGCTGCAGGAGGAACGGTGCACTGGAGATCTCTCCAAGGTAAGCCAGCCCCAGAGGCCCTAGGAAGAGATGACTGGCCTGAATGGCTGTGGAACTGCAAAGGCAAGGCAGGGCTTAAAGCCAGACACCCATGAAATCACCAACCCATCAGCTCACTCAATCACGTCCATTAATCCATTAGGCCTGCTTTGTTCTATGGTGCCCCTGGGAACTTACACAGCACTTTGACTGATTAGAGAACCTTAAAAATGTAACCCAAATGTGACACCTGCTTCATTCAGCACCACAGCTTCACCTTACACAAAGAAACAGATACCTTCCCAGACCGAAGGCAACTCCATAAGGCCCAAAGGAGGGACACGAACCAGAGAAGAAGGACGGAAAAGCCTGCCTCACCAGGGCCCTCTGCACCCCGACTGACACTCCTAGTCCAAAAATTCACACCTGATGTCACCACTGACCTGCAGGTCTGCTCCAAGCAAGACCCCTCCTGGGTCAGAGAAGCTGAGCCAGACTGGCCCCAGAAGTACCTGCAGGAAGAGAGAGCAAGCACAAATAAACGTCCTCACTAAGCTCATCAGCATCATCTTCATCAACTCACTAACTCCCTTTTCCAGATGAGGAAACGCAAGCCAATGTCCCACAGCTACTCCGCAGTAACAGCAGGATCTGAATCAGCTCTAACGTGACAGGCCAGCCTCCCAACCACTGTGCCATCCTTCCTCGTCATGGTTAGCATGACCAAACATTCGGGTTTTTACACAGGTGATTCCTCCTTAAAATCATTACAGAGTGTATCTATTGATCTGCAATCCAGTTGTGAGTTGTCTTAATTACAGCCATCAGCAAAGCCACGTGAACACTTTGCTAATTGACAGAACTAGTCCTCAGCCCTCACAGGGGGGCTTTGTTGCATTGCCACAATTATTAATTTGTCTTCCACTCGTCACTCATCTACAGTTTCAAAAGCAAGCCAGAAACTGAACTAATGAAAGAACGTTTACTAATTAAAACCTTGCAGAAAAGTTTTCAAATAACACGCTATATTCAGATAGTAACAGCTCAAGATGTCGAAAAATCCAGTTGCCAGTAAGAGTATTAAAAAATTAAACAGCACGCACTTAAAAACCGTATCTCAGTAGAATTTTTCAAAGACAAGCTGAAAAAGATTAAGGTGGAATTGGGAAATAATCTCCTGGCCACTGAACACTGGATGGGGAAAGAGTTCTGGCCCGAAGCTACCTGCAGAACCCCAGGGGCCACTCGGTTCTCACACCAGCTGGGGGGTCCCTGACCAGCTTCCTCATGCTGTCTGGGGCTCAGATTTCCCACCTGAGGAAGAAGCAAAGGGCTGCAGGAGCCCCTTCATCCTCACACTCCTTCCAAGACAACCCACCTACCTAGGAATGACAGTTTCAGGCATGGTCTGCGGAGGCTGGAGGCGCTTTCGAGGAAAGTAGGTTGGTTTTCTTCAAACCTGGCAGAGGAGGCTGGCTCTGGCTGGGGAACAGAAGCCTCTAGGCTCGTGAATGCCTGCGACGTGTCACATGTGATGTGAGAGCACACTGGTACAGCTTCCCCGAGAACCCGTGTCAACACCTCCCCGCCTTTAAAGTGACAGTTAACGTTAGCAACAGCAGTTAACACTTCTAAGCACTTACTATGTATGTACCAGGCACCATTCTGAGCATTTTACATAAACTAATTTATTCATCATTGAACAACCTGATGATAGGTGAATGAGGAAACTGAGGCACTGAAGGGTTAAGTGACTTGCCTGAGGCCACAGAGCTAACTAGATAAGCCAGAACGCACACCCAGAGTCTGGCTCCGGAGCCCAGGCCGGTGGCCCCCGTGCTATACATCCTCTCTGCCATGTCACAGCAGCCCCAGAAAGCCACCCAGAGCTAGCTGTCCACCAAGAGCTCCCGTGCACAAGCCTCCTGGGTTTCTGCTGTCAAATGAGGCTAGGGCCAGAAACAGGCAAAACTGTTTCCAAAGCCCCCAGTATGGATTCACAGAGTCACCCTGGCAACCTGCTGATGCTAGACCTTCCCGCTGGCACCAGGACCTAAATGGCAAGTGGGCAGAGCAACCACTGCTTGGGAATCACACTGCTTCATGCACGGGGCCTGATGTCAAGGCCTGCTCCCCAGGTCAACAGGACTCGAATTTCTGCAGAAAGCTCCGACTCTGGACACAACATCAGTCCTCCATCAAGGCCTCCCCTTCTCCACAGTAACCTAAAATAAAAACTTACACGGCTGATGAGAGCTTTGCTTCCAAACAACTACGGCACATTTGATAATGATGTCGGTGCTTTGCAACACTGGAATAAAAAAAAATTAGATCCTTATTAGATCACCGAAAATACCCTTCCGGGGCCAGAACAAGGAAAATGACTCCACACACTCTCCACTGCCAGATAGGGAGAAAAATACTCTAAAACAAAACCTATGTCTTAGGTACAAACACTACCGCAATTATGGCATATGCCAAGTCACATTTATTACCAGGAAGAAGGGAAACTTTACCTCTATTCCTTTTCTTTCTAAAACAAAGGACACCCAATTCACATCTTCCTAGGCAAATGCTTAGTGACCCAGATTACTTCTTGATCCATAAGAATGTGTGAGCTCCTAAGTTACTGAAGCGCAGGCGGAGGCCGAGCCTCAGCAGTCCTCTGCGTAGGGACATTACTCATGAGCCCCTGTCTGCCTCCATGAGCCCAATTATGAGGCCTGGACAGCCACAGTTATGTTCCTTTCATGACGGCCAGCCTCAGGCCTGGAGCTTAGACCATCCAAGAACCCAGACTTGAATTACATTCTCCTCCCGGCTCTCTGCTTCTCGATCATCCACATCAGCAGTTTCAATAAAGGGTTAGCAGATCACCAGCCCCAGTAATCAGCACCTTCCAAGCCTGAAGCGGCAGCTCTGCATCAGCAAGAGGGAAACCTGCTATTTGTAACTTGATGTTTCAGGAACTATAGCTTTACTAAGACCAGGACAGCCAGGGCTGACTTTCTCCAGAGCCGTATTTTAGGCGGTGGAGGAACATTGAAATTCTAGTCCCAACTTTGCTACTGCATGACCCATGGGGCAGGCTAATAACCTTCGGGTCCATCAGAAACTGTGTGTGAACGTGGGAAGAAAAGCTGTTCTTTTCTCCCCAGCTGTTCATTCTCCCAGGCATGCTGAAAAGCAAGATAAATGAGCAATGGCTCTAAAGCATTTCAGACATCTCAGAGACAAAGCTGATATAAATTTGAATTACCAGGAATCATACCTTACAGAAGATACGCAGTATAATAATTTGCCAAAATCTCTCATTGACAAATACCACGTAAAATAGCCTTTAGCATTAATATCTTGTTGGGAGAACCAAAAGGACTAACACATATTTATTAACGGTCTCCCACTCAGCTTCCCAAGTCATCCACAGCTTCTGATGGATAGCTTATAACCGCAAGCAAAGCTGCCTAGCATCAGTGAAAAATCTGGCAGAAAGACTGAACATAAAGAGGTGCCTGGCAAATGAGAAGGGTGTAGTCAAGATAATAAAACATCTGGCTGGGCGCAGTGGCTTATGCCTGTTATCCCAGCTACTTAGGAGGCTGAAGTAGAGAATTGCTTGAGCCCAGAAGTTTGAGGCTGTAGTGAGCTATGATCATGATCATGCCACTATACTCCAGCCTGGGTGACAGGGTGAGACCCTGACTCTAAAAATAAATAAATAAAATAAAATAAAACATCTACAGTGAACTCTGGTGGGGAACAGGGTCTTTGGTCCACCGGGCAGTCTGCTTAGGCAGAAGTGACCTCACAGACCCCCTGAGCTCATCCTCTACCACCAGAGACTGCACCAGGATTAGCAATTTCCAAAGAATGTAGATACTCCTCACAGAAGAAACAGCAACCAATGCGAGAACGCTTCCCTGGTGATACAGGTACTAAGTCAGGATCTAACGTGACCTCTGAAGCTCCCTGTGAAAAGAATCACTGTGGAATATCCCAAACTACAGAAGAGGTGTGAGGCCGAAGCACCTCTGGACTAACGCGATCACAAACCCTTAGAGTTGCTTTTTACAAAAATACTAGTTTTCAGCTGCTTCTTTAATTTATGCTGCATACATGAGTAAATATCTTTTTAAATTTTTTAAATGAACTTTTCAAAAGTTCACAAAAATAAAACAGTAGAACAAACTCCACGAACCCACCGGTCAACTTCAACAGCACATCTGGCTTCTTCCATGATTCCCCCCCAAATACGACACATTGTATCCACAGTTTGTATTGTTCTTCAAAAAATAACAATTTTTAAATAATATAACCACTAATAAAGTAGGAATTGCCTTAATTGCAGATGTGCAACCCGCAGATATGAAGGCCCAACTGCAATGTGACACATGAGAAAAGGAAAGGCTGTAATTGGTCAATTCTAAGATGCCCTTTTCTCCGCCACCCCCAACTGGAATGCAGCTCATGATCAATTACGTCGCCAATGCTAAGGGCTGGCCAAGGCCCATGATGCATTATTACCAGCCCATGCTCAATCATCCAAATCTGCACGACACACATGTCAATGGCTTAGAAGAAAATCAAAGAAACAACAATGAAGCCAGCACTCTTAATCCCTAAAAACCAAATCATGGTGGGATAGGAATGGATGGTGAATTGAGGAGCCAGGCCAAATTCCCCGAAGAGTCAAAGGCTGGCTACCTCAACTTCATTGCCAAGCTGTCTTCAAAGTCCAGAACCAATGGCTCTTAGTGTTTTTATGGATTTTTTTCCTTAGGAAATGCTACATCACCAGCGCTCTTGGTGGCACAGTGGATGACTCTGTTTGAAGAAAATAGGCACAACATCTGAGTCAAAAAGTGACTCAGAGTGCTTGGACTCTGAAAAAGTTTTAGAACCCTTTGCTCAATGTATTTCACTTGTATTTTCCTTTGTATCTATCTATGCCCGAGAGTGATATATGGAAAAATCGATGTCTCAGTCTGAAAGAACTCTTTCAATAAGTGGAAAATAAGAATGCCAACTGATAAGAACCCGTTGTGTCACAGGTCAATGGACAGTGTTTTTTCTTTCCTAGTGGTCCACAAAATAATGGCATGTTTGACAAATAATGGCCTCTTGGAATTGATGAAAAAGGTGTATTCCAGACACAGGGGAAATTAGTGATGATCCAAAGTGAGACAAGAAGACAACTAAGTGAGCTCCCTGGCATAGGGGATGGGGCAGGACATGGGCAGGAGGGGAAGGAGAGTGCGGCAGGGCAGGCCTTTCGAAGGTCACAGAGCAAAGGCTCAACATCCAGGTCAAGGGGAAAGCCCTAGAGGCACAAGGAGGAAACAATGAGACTGGGAGGCATCCCACACTGGGCCAACCCTGTCATCATCCAGGACAGCCATACAAATGCCCCTATCCAACAGTCATCTACACTTACCCAAATCCTGATAACAGAGTACTTAATTTATGGGCATCTCCAAAACACAGGCCTTTAATTTGCACTGGCTCCTCAGGCTCTCACAGAGCAATTTAGCTAAGAAAGACCCTTCATTTGAAGTGCGTCATTTTTCTAGGGCAGCACCCTGTCAGGAAGAAAAGAGTTCACTCCCTGGGCTGGTCTCTGACGCAGAGAGGAAGAAACCTTGATGGCCACTCTTGAATGTGAAGGCCTCTCAAATTACCTGTTCTTTTTGCCGCCATGTAAATGCTCCAGTTGTTTTATCCAGAAGTACACTGGACGCACGGTGCGTAACCATCCCAACGGTTTTATAGGATTGGTACCTACCAATCCGATAAAATATCTAATGACCCTTCATAAATGAGAATGGCCTCTATGAAAAGCACCTGCATGCCCTCACCTTGAGAACCAGGACCAGCTACAATTTCCCACAGTTCCGCCTCCCTGAGATTGGCCATGAAATCACATCTCCATTTTACTGTCCCCAAGTACAATACTATCAATCACAGAAGCTCAGTGTTACCCATATTGCCAAGAATAACCCCCCTCTCCAAAGCCTGGGTATCAGGCAGGCATCTGATCTCTGGTTTCCTGCACATATGAATCAACAACCCCCACTCCCACCCCCAGCAACTCCCAAAGATCACATCACAGTGGAAATCCTGTGCTGGAAAAAGTGCACAGGGACACAGGGGGATTTCTCATTAAACAGCAATATGTGCAGAAAGCACTTTAAGAATGTGTAGTGTTCTTCAATGGTGCACCTAACAATGAATGACTTACCCGATCCGACTCGGCGCTTCACAGAAGTCAGCTCAGGAATCAAGAAATGAGATTGTTCCACAAGCATATTCTATGAAGCTGATCAGCAAATTAAACTGCTCGAGCAGCTTAAATTAAACTGCCTCGAACAGCTGCAGGTCTGTAGTAAGGGAAGCGATTATGAGAGTACACACAACCTTTTAACCGGGATGCATTCATGCCTCATCGAGGAGACCAGAACAAGAACAGGTGACCAAGATGTCCACAGCATGGAGGGAAACTCCACCACTAGCCAACTAAAGGCAACATCCTTTGGGAAAGAAAACTGGCTCATTTATTTAGCAAAAGAAACCAAGGAGTAGAGAGATCACCAAAAAAGAGGCTGGACAAAGCTGAAACCAGCGGCTGCCTCTGAAGCAGAGGGAACCACAATGGCTCCCTCTGAGTCTCAGCTGCAAGCCTGCCTTCCCCATGAGCCTACGTGATCACCACTTTAATACTGCAACTATCCTTCCACCCTGATCCCTAATCCCCATACACCGCTCTATTTTTTTCAACAGCACATAGCACCTTTCTGCACACTACATAACTGACTTTATGTCTACTGTCTGGCTCCCCGCAGCCCCCCACTAGAATGAAAGCTCCAAGACCACAAGGATTTCGTGTCTGTTACAACCACTGGTGCACTCCCAAACACTCAAGCAGTGCCTGGCACATAGGAGGGTCTCAAGAGATACTCACTGAAAGAATGAATGAAAAGAACCAGAGCCAGTTTTCATCTCTGCTCCTTCCGGAGGGGCAGCTGAGGATCGCAGCCTTCAGGATCAGGCAGAGGCCTGGAGGATAGGAACACAAATTCCACGGAGCAAAAGGTAAAAATGAAGAAATGAGCAGCTGGGCACGGTGGCTCACGCCTGTAATCCCAGCACTTTGGGAGGCCGAGGTGGGTGGATCACCTGAGGTCAGGAGTTTGAGACCACCCTGGCCAACACGGTGAAACCCTGTTTCTATTAAAAATACAAAAATTAGCCGGACGAGGTGGTAGGTGCCTGTAATCCTAGCTACTCAGGAGGCTGAGGCACAAGAATCGCTTGAACCTGGGAGATGGAGGTTGCAGTGAGCCGAGATCATGCCACTGCACTCCAGCCTGGGAGACAGAGTGAGACTTTGTCTCAAAAAAAAAAAAAAAAAAAAAAAAAAAGCAAAACAGACCAGCTTTACTATCAAAGCATTACCGAGTGTGCATCTGCTCCAAGATGCCTTCCAGGAACGTTCCAAACGAGGCCGCAGTATGAGGGCACTGCCAATGCAAGGAAGGGGCATGGGAGGCCCAGGGAGCAGGAGCAAGCCAGGTTCACTGCTGGCTGCCAGAAACCCTCGGCCAGGAGTTGCAGAAAAACCCCACTGCCTCCAGAGGCCCTGAGGAGATCTCTTCCACCAGACAACCCTGGGTCTGCCACCTGTGAGCTCTGTGACCTTGGGAAAGTCACTTAACCTTTCTGTGCTTCAGTTTCATCAGTACACTAGAAGAAATAAAAGGGCTGAGATGAAAAGCAGCCCCTTTATTTCTATGCACAGTAGGTGCTACGAAAGTGTTTATTAAATTTTGAAAATTAAAACGTATTAATATATTAGTCCTCCCCACAGGGGTCCACCCCAGACCACACAGAAAGGCAGTCCCATTCCAAGAAGGTCTAAACATAAAATCTCAGACAGAAGGAATGAAATCAAAATTAACGGACTAAGGCAGTGGTTCTCTACCAAGGGCAATTCTGCCCACCTCCCACCCTCACCAGGACACTTGGCAATGTCTGCACATTTTTGGTTGTTACAACTTGGCAGGATCAGGGGTGGAAGAACTACTGGCATCTAGTGGGGAGAGGCTGGGGAAGCTGCTACACATCATATAATGCAGAGGACAGCCTTGCACAACAAGGAATGATCCAGCCCAGTGCAGTCGCTCACACCTGGAATCCCAATGCTTTGGGAGGCCAAGGCAGGAGGACCGCTTGAGCCCAGGAGTTCAGCCTGGGCAACATAGTGAAACCCTGTCCCTACAAAAAATTTAAAAATTAGCCTGGTGTGGTGACACATGCCTATAGTCCTAGCTACTCGGTAGGGTGAGGTGAAAGGATCACCTGAGCCCAGGAGTTTGAGGCTACAGTTAGCTCTGGTTGTACCACTGAGCTCTAACCTGGGTGACAGAGCGCAATTGTCTTAAAAAAAAAAAAAAAATCCTGCCAAAAATGTCAATGGTGCCAGAGTTGAGAAACTGAACCAGAGCAACCACGGTCCCGAAAGTACCCTTGTCCCTGCCCAAATGCATGTCCTGACCTGAACTCTGGAAATTCAGTAACTCTACCCCCAACCCTCCTGGCCATTCCTCTTCTCTAAGAGTTAGGGACAGAAAATTGCCAGCCATAGGCAGGCTCAGGTGGTCAGCAAAGTGGCCTAGGAGAGACTCTCTGTTCCATGGGGAGCTTCTGGAAGGCTGGGGCAGAAGGGACAGTTGACCAGGGCGAGCAGCCAGCAAGGGCAGGCTGAGCCATGAGTGATCGGCCCATTTCCCAGCCCCCAGGCAGCCAGCCCTTAACTGCTTCTTTGTGACGGCTGGCCTCAGTGAGACAAGGGGCTCATATAACTCCCATAGCCTGGGAAAGCTTTTTAAATGTAAGCCTATGAGTGAGACTCTATGTGACAGTTTTTGTTTATCTCCAAATCCGGCCCTGATGAATCACTGTCATCTATATTTCAGCATGCTAAGAAACCTAATCCATATAAAACACCCCATGCTTCTGGGGCCCATACTAGTAGACATGACTAAGTGCAAAAAATGCCAGTGTTTCACCCTGTGCGGCAAGAGGCAAGAGCCAAGCAGGAGCACAGTGCCACCTGCTTAGAGCAGGGAACCCTAGAAAGGTGGGGGCCCATCAGGGAAGATGGATTAGTGTCTTGAGCCCCTTTTATTTCCATGGTTTACAATAGAGAAAGGTGGGAGAGGCTTTCTGGACTGGGCAGGTAATCTGAAGACAGCTTTCCTGCCAACTCCATACTGGGTTCATCATGAAGATCAAGCACAGGGCCAAGGTGAAGGAATCTTCACACTGTTAAGACAACAAGGTCAAGTTCCACTCTAAGGACAGGAGTGATCACTGGTGAGCACACATCAATGAATTCAATGTAATTCTCCACAGAGGAGAGCTCCCTGCCAGGCCCAGCCTATCCCAGACCCATTCAGGAAGGTTTGCATATGGAAGTACGAAGACATCACTCCTCCTTAAAAACACCTCACCCATAAGGCAGTCTAGAGGCAAGGCCACAAGATTACAATGGTGGAACCAGGACTCTCAACAGTAACAGTGAATCAAAGACTTACTCAGAGGGAAAGGGGATTGTTCCCATGATGGAAGTGGGGCTAGGCCTCCTTCTATCCAAGCAGCACATTTGCAGGGGTGACAATCAGCACGTTCACTATGGCACAGGCATAGAAGTGGGTCCAAGAGGCCCCTCAAGTGGCAGGATTCAACCCTTTTATTGCTGAACATGGGAAAGAGATCCCAAGGAAAGACCAGGGCAGCTATGAACTGGAGGGCACTCGGGGGGTCTCAAGGCAGAGCATATTTAACAACCAGCACGAAAGTGCCTCACTGTTACATGTGAGTGGCATGGCTAAGCCAGTGTGTTTCCATCTGGATATCCACTAACTTGTATGGCTCAGCATCACCCATGCAGAGCTTCCACAAGAGGCTTCACAAGGGCAAAAGCACAAAAACCAACAGAGAGCGTAGACTTGGCCAGGTTTGTGTGTTTTCTCATCACGTGAATTCTGCTGGGTGCTCCAGGAGACTTCACAGGCTCTTCCCAGGAATATCTAGCTTCCCTTCCTGGGATCTCAGCCAGAGCCTCACAGTCGACTCCTGCTTACACCTGTGTCTCTGTCCCAGGCAGCCTCACTGTCCCGCCCGCCCCCCGACCCCCGCCCCACCACACCTCCTGTCACTAAGCCCACTGCCTGTAGACTTGCTAGAAGTTAGGCAGGACAGTGGCCTTGCCTGCTTTGACACTAAAATCAGTATCTTCCCAAACTGACTTCCCTCTCCCCAAAGCCCTGAGAAACATGAGCAGTAGCAAGAAGAAATTATGTCTTCCCTGACCCAATCTCCCCCACCCCCTCTCCCATCATTTTTCTGACCACCTCTTCCTCTGTTCCAAACAGGAGACCAACCACTCACCCATCACTCATCCAAACAGGAGCTAGGGTGGGGAAACTGACAGCGGGCCTGAAGACTCACAAAACCTTCACCAGTCTCCCAGGTATCCCCTACTCCAAGGTCCAACAGAGCCTGGGCAAGCTGACCCCACTCAGTGCTGGGTAAAGCAGCTGCTTTTTCATTTTTGCTCAAGGGTCTAGGGAAGAGCTGTTTACTTTTGCACTGTTCAGCAGTCACACAATCTGTTTCCATTATGTTTGCAGACCCAGAGGCAGCCACAACTTCACTCCAGAATTGGGAAACTTTACTTTCTTTAAAGAGAAGTTTATGTTACAGTGCCACTGTCGGATTATCTGGCTATACAGTGGTTTTCCCTGCTACTGTCCTCCCTATGTCAACTTCAAACTCTCAATTCAAGTGGACTTTCTTTAAACTCCAAACTGATGATAGGTGGCAAGGAGTGATATGGGTGTTCCCCTCCGCATCCACCAAGACGCTCACAGATTTTTGGCACCCATTAAACCACGTGAGGGCCCCATGCTCGACCTCAAGTCCTGCATGCTTCCAGGGATCACAGCGACCTGCCCTTCTAACAAGAGGGGCAGGGCTACAGAGGGACAGCAGTGGAGCTCAGAACCTGGGATCCCACCACAGGAACCCCTCGCTCAGGGACACGTCCACCCACTGGTGTACACTCCAACTGCCTAACCACCAAGGCAAGCTGCGCCCTCCACCCACATTCCTGATGGCTGCCCACTACTGAGATCCCCATTCTGACACCACAATTGGGTACAAGAGAGCTGGCATGGTGTCTGGACAACTTCCCAAAAAGTCCATCTCTAACAGCATTTAAGATTCATAGCCCAAACCCCAAACCAACCAGTCAGATCAATCTCAGAGGTGGGGGTGAGGGATAAAAAAAAAAAGAAAGACAACTATTTTCCAGAAATCAAGAAGTATATCAGGAATATCGTGAACTTAAGATTCCTGGTTCACTAGACTTTCAAGCGGATATTTAGGCTTTTATTTTTTCATTTTCCTCTTTTAGAGATAGCAGTTATTCAGCACCCACTAACAGTATTTAATTCTCCAAACAAGGCCATGAGGTAAGAATGATTATTCCCACTGCAAAGAGGAGGAAACTGAGGGTCAGAGAGGTTCAATGCATCAGTGAAGGTCACTAAGCACAAAGAGGTAAACAGCTAGGTCTCACTCAATGCCAATAAGTGGATTTGTGCCATGTCCCTTTATTTGAATGTCTACTACTAGCTCAAAAACATTACTGCTTCCCAAATTAAGAACAAACAAGTCCGCTTGGCATTTGAAGCCCATTACCATTTAGTTCTGAATTTCTCCAACTTTACACCCTAACGTTCCCCTCCATGTGTACCATGGTCTAGCCCGGCAAGGTCCTTCACTGTTCCAAGAAGTAACCTGCCCGCATCCCCCCATGACTCCTAGAAGATCCCACCCAAAGTCCCTCACCCTTGGACTCTCGGGTAAGGGATATAGGACTCGTGCCAGCTCAGGGAATAAGGGTGATGCTACTGTGCAAAGTGGACAGGCTCCCAGGGCTGCGGATCATGTCCCTCAGCTAACACTGTCCCTTACCTCCCAGCACGCAGGCACACAGGCAAGGGGTCTCAGGCTCCACACACTCTTACAGCAGAGAGAAAAGCCTTCCCTTTCCACCCTAAACAGCCACACTTCACCCACAGGCAGCTTCATTTCCAGAGAAATCCCTTCCTCTATTCTGCGGCTCCATCCACTGCCAATATACCAAAGCCCAGGGGAGACTTAACATGATTAAAATTTTAAAGCATTTAAGAAGCTCAAAGGAAAGGCACCCTTGAAGTGCAAATCATCAATTTAGGAGGAAAGAGCAAAACATGGGGGGAAGGGGTATGGACACAAATGTAAATGAAATGCGATTTTAAACAATATTTTGCATAAACTGTTTTAACATACATGTCCTGCGCCTGGGTGTTGAGTCCTGAGTTGTGCGGCAGTGCCTGAGATTGGTCTTCAGCACTCCCTCCTGCTTAGTTTACTAAACCTGCAATCTGAGGTGAGCTGGCTCTCTGGGTTTTGCCAAGTGGAGAATAACAGTTCTGTGATGAGTTACTTAACAGGCAGGGCACACAATGACAAGCCTGGGCTGGGCTGCTGAAGCAGCAGAAATCCTAGTTGGACTCCCCTCAGACGATCCCTAAAGCCCAATACTGCAGCCTAGTACCCTATGAAAAACGTCAGGATGTGCAGAAACTGGCTAAATATGGAATGAAAGCCCTGACTTGAACAGTATGAGGCAAGAGAAAAAATATAGGTCCACTTATCTCTAAAAAATTATAGCTAGCTTTTAAATTCTGCCTTTCTGTGCATGGCCCGCTGTCTTTTTTTATGTCCATACTTTACAAGCCAAACAAACCACGTTTTGTTTTTTGTTTTTTGTGTTTTTTTTTGGTATGCGAATGAACTAAATTTAGAGACACTTCTAGTGTCTAAATCCATGGAAACAATTGGGGAAGAAAGAAGACTACACGATTTTCCTATAGATCAGGCATTCGTGACAACAGGGCTCTATTTACCCTCTTCGGAAACCATCTTAAGGCTTCTCTTTAACCCAGGGTCCACCACACAAAGTTAATGAGTCTTCCACTGCAATTTCAAAAGCTATTGCATTTACACACCTCTTCCTCAACCAACAAATCACTAAAGCATTCTAAGGGCTAGGATTAAATGTTATGGTTCGTTGACAGAAAGAATAGAATCCCAAATCACCAATCCATGTGTAATTGTTCATTTCCCCCACTTTTTCTACCTGGTCTCCGTGCCTTTCTATATTACCACCAGGAATTCTTAAAAAAAAAAAAAAAAACTAAGAATTACACACTTCAGGAGTGTCTGAAGACTTCTGCATGGAAGACCCCTCACACCATCCAGGAACTGAAGCCCACCAGAGTGAGGAATCAGCCTCCGGGAGGCGAACAAGCACGCTTGCTCTTTCTAATCACGTGTACTAATGAAAGTGGCAGACTAAGGAAAGAGAAACGCCAAGGGTGGCTTATGTGTTTGGTTTTCTTTGCATGAAAGGCAGAAAGCTTTGCCAGGTCTCACCAGCACACCAGGCTATGCAGAGTGGCCAAGGCACAGTTTACCGGGAAGCAAAGTTTTAAAAACCATTCCAGTTTGACACGATTATATCTCTGAATGGACTGCACGGCTTTTGCTGGCTGCATGATCTTTGCTGTTCAAGAATAAACCAAGTCTTCACGTACATATACTACCTATACTATTTTTTACAAAAACAGCGCTAAGAGTACAATGTCAGCTCAGAAGCTAGGCCGATTCAGCACGTGGTAAGACGGCTTTATTTCTGCCCTCCTAGATAAAACAAATCCATGTAATTTACCAGAAACCAAATAAGGCACCCATTCCACCTAACATCTTCGGCTAAGAATGAATGAATGAAGCAAAGAAAAAAACCCTCTGAAGCAGCCAAACCCCGGCGTGGACATCTAGGGGCCTGACTTCAGAACTGAAGTCTGTTCATCTAGTTAGTTCCCTCTGGCTTGTTTCAGGATACCACTCTCTTGTTCCAACCCAACCACCCGTAGTCCATCTCCATTAACTCAGAATTTCCTGGGTTTGCGGTGACACTAAATGTCACAGTAACGAGAGTTACAGGAATTCGGAAAAGATAACGCTGCTTTCAAAGCCGAGGAGCCAGTAAAACACTACAAACGTCCCCTGCCGGCATGCTCCAGCCCACAGCCCGACCCCCTGCTCTCCCGGCCGGCGCACGGCCGCAGGACCGCGCTGTCCCGGCTCCTCTCGGCGCTCACCATCCTCCCGAATGCCCAGGGCCCGGCCATACGGAGCGGCGGGACGAGGACGCGGAACCGCAGAGCGGCTCACACGGTCCCCACAGCCGGATCACTCGGCCCCTGGAGCATGTTAAAAACACATCCACAGAAGAGGGATTCTCCCTGAAGCGGGGAGCGGGGATGGAAAATGCAAGCGCAGGAGGCCACGTCCGGCTCGTGTGGGAGGGCCAGGGGCCGGGTTGGGCAGAGGGTAACGCTGGGGCCGCAAGGGGACGGCCGGCACTGGCCTCGCTCCAGGCGCAGGGGCGCACTGGTCCCTGGCTCGCACGGGCCCTGGGGCTTTACTTGGCACGGGAGTGGCCGCCCCTGCCCCCCAAAGGTAAAGGGCAAAGAAGGTGGCAGAAACACGGAACCCACGCCCCGCGGAGTGACAGGGGGAAAGGGACGAGGATTTACAGCCGCTGGTATCGAAGGGCTGAAAAGAAACTTGGACTCCTCTCTCCTGCTGTACATGACGCTTTGGAAAGGCGGTCGCCTCTCTCTCCTCTCCTCCCCACCCCCTTTGTGTTTCCCAACACCCCCATCCCTAAACTTCCAACCGCAGGGGATGGGGCTCCCGGCGGCCGCACAAGACTCGAATTACGACGAGCCGAGAGAGGGGCGACGTCCACGAGATGGGGTAGAGGGGTGAGAAAGGCTGCGGGGGCCGCCCTCTGGGAGCCCGGCGTGCGCAGAGGGGCCGGGTGCACCCCTGCCCTGGGCACTCGGCGCTGAGGCCCAGGACGGGGGCGGACGGCGCGAGCAGAGGTCCGGGCGGAGGAGCGCAGGGGCGGCGCGGCGCGGCGCGGGCAGGGGACAGGGGCGCAGGGTGGGGGGGGTGGGCGCAGGAGCCCGGCCGCGGCAGGGCGCTCCACTCACCTTCCTGCTGGCGCCGCCGCCCGCGCCCCCGGCCAGCGCAGAGCCGCCCCCCGAGTACATGTAGTAGGCGATGCCCAGCACCCACAGGAAGGCGAAGCAGAGCAGCATCCGCGAGCGCCGCCGCATTCTCCCAACTCGGCCGCCAGCGGGGCCGCTGCTGCTCGCGAGTGCTGCCTGGGCCGGCCGCGGGCGCGGTGGGGGCCGGGGGAGGAGCGGAGGAAGGGGAAGGGCGCGGCGGCGGCTCCTCCCCCGGCGCGGTGCTACTGCTCGGCGGCGGCGCGCACTCGGCGCCCGAGCTCCGCCCCGGGCCGGCGGCGCCCGAGCAGGAAGCAGCGGCCTCGGAGGCGGCGAGGGGGGTCAGAGAGCAAAGGGCGACCAATCGGCGGCGGCTGCGGGGGCCGGGGCGCGGGCCGCGGGAGGGGACTGCCTCGTCTCCATGGCTGCAGCACGCCGGGCTCCGCAGTGAGGGCCTGGGCGCCGCCCCGCCCCCGGCCGCCCGCCCCCTCAGCGTGCTCCCCCCGCCGGCCGCCCCCTCCCCCGTGAGTGACAGGTGGCTGCCCCGGGACCCGACTGGAGCGCGCGCACACGTGGGCACAGAGCCTTGCTCATGCACACGGGGCCTCTCGGTTACGGGGGCGGTAGTGGCCTCGGCGCTTCCTGCCCAGACTGTCACCTCTTCAGCCTTGGTCTTTGGGGCCACCTCAGACCCTTAACGGGCTTGCTCTTATTGGCCAACTGACCTGAGTTTTTGGTGCAAACCGCCCGCTTGAACCCGACTTTGCTGCTGCTTGCTGCAGTTTTCTCACTAATCTTGCAGCAAAACATTCCTGACCCGCTGGTATCGATTTTATTTATCTATATAGGCAGATGTGGAGGTTTTGAGGTAGGAACTGAAAAGGTAATTTTCAAAAGAACATTTTTCTGTGGGTGACAGAGCTATCAATGGTAGAGTTGTTCTTTTCAATAAACACAAAATGAGGAAGAAGGAAAGCAATAATATATTGTTTAAAATCTTTTCTTTCTCATTCGTTGCTTTCTTTAAAAAGCACATTAAGCATCTTTAACGATACAAGAAAACGATCTGTCTTGTAACATAATCTATGTAACCTTGGTGATGCCCTTGTAACACGCAAAGCTTCCAGTGTTCCTAAGAAAGAAATTTTACTTAGAACTTGACATATTAAATGTTTTCAGGAGCTTCTCGGTCAGAGGATAATAGCAGCTGCCTGATATAAGTCCCTACCCATACCCTCAACGAAACAAAAACAAACAAGCCTTCAGCATTACTTAGAGAGAGTGCCATGAACTGAACATTAAATTACTTAAGTAGAAGAAAGAAAAGACATCAAATTCCAACTGAGCTCCCTCCACTATTGCCAAGGACTTAAGTGAAGTACAGGGTTGTCACCTCTTTATAAATAGAAAGTCCAACACCACGAACTAAAAACTGAACAGAGGTCAGGTGCCTTATTGATCAAGGGAAGAGATTTGAAAGAAAACGGGACAAGAGGTGAGAGCCTTGAAGGAGCCTTGCTTCTGGGAAAAAGTCGGATAAATACGAAAAAAAGATAATGTCCTTCAGAGGCCTGACAATGAAGGGAAAGAAGAAAGTCAGAAGGGAAAATTACAAATCCTGCAGAAATTAAAGAGAAGACAGCCAGTCCCCTCCCCAAACACCAACATTATCTATTAAAAACTGCATTTCAGTACACAAACAAAAGAGAACACTCTTGAACTGGGAACCCTGCCTCAAAATGCCTAGTAACAGAAAAACATCAAATCAACTGCGTATAAAGATTCTGCAAAAAGAAAACAGAAAAGTAATCACATTTCTGATGACAAAAAAATAAATCATAACATTTTCACTGATTAAAATCCCCACAATAAAAACCATGAAGCATAAGAAAATTGTAATACCACATATCGAACTGAACGAAGTGTCATGTATTTGTATACACATACACACACACACACACACACACATCTAGAATAAGAAATTTCAAAAACTGAAGACAGACTAGACAAAAATTAGGCAGAAATGCAACAAGGGTTGAGCAAATTCAAGAGGGAAATTGAAAACAATGACAAAAACTATCCCAGAAACAAAGAATAATTACAAGGTGTCCAAGGGAGAATATATTCAAATGAAGATATGTAAAAGGACACTGAAGAATGGCAAGAAAACAATCAAGAAATTGAAAATAATACAAAGATAGAAGTAAAAAGGTTCAGAGAGAAGAGGTTAAAATAAAACCAAGGAAAGAAAGACCAAAATACATGTTAACTGGAGTCCCTAAAGTACAAACATTAAACAATAAACAATAAAACCTAATTAATATTAAAACTATAACCCCAGAAAATAATCCAGGAATAAGGGAAAATTTAAATGTACATGTCAAAAGTGACTTCCATGTACCTTGGGAAATGATCTGGAATTATCAACTCCTAAATATATTTTAGTAAAATGATTAGATTTTAAAGGCAAAAAAGATCAAATTGCTTATAGAGATAAAAATTTATGCTGGCATCAGACTTCTGAACAGCAACATGCAAAGCCAGGCAACAGTGGAGCAGCATTAACAAGGAACAAAAGTGCCAGGCAGGCTGGGCATAGTGGCTCATGCCTGTAATCCCAGCACTTTGGGAGGCCAGGGTGGGTGGATCACCTGAGGTCAGGAGTTCAAGACCAGCCTGGCCAAAGTGGTGAAACCCCATCGCTAAAAAAAAAAAATATGAAAATTAGCCGGTAGGTGCCTGTAATCGCAGCTACTCAAGAGGCTGAGGTGGAAGAATCGTTTGAACCCGGGAGGCAGAGGTTGCAGTGAGCTGAGATCGTGCCATTGCACTCCAGCCTGGGTGACAGAGTGAGACTCCGTGACACACACGCAAAAAAGTACCAGGCAGTGATTTTTATGCCCAGCCCTCAAGTGTCAAGGTTATAGGCAAACAGATGTGACCTGAATGCAACATCACACACATGGGCCTTTCATGAGGAATCTTAGAGAATGAGCTTCCTCCAACCAAGAGACAGCTGAGGAAGCCAGCAGAGTGACTAACGGAGAGCATTTTGTATATTCAGAAGGTGAAAGACTAGTGTATACACATTATACTTTCTGATAAACTTAGAGCAGGTGCAACTAAAGACAACTGGAGGAGAAGGGGAAGAGCAAAGGGAAAATAGAATAATATCATTGTCTGCAATATCAGTAGCAGGTAGGAGTGAAAGGATACCATATAAAACGGACAGACCAGATGTTAAAAGGTTAGAAACAAAAAATAGGAATTAAGGGTAATATATTAAAAATATAAATAAAAATCACTAAAACAAAATATACATATTCCCAAATATTGGAAACCCTATTCCAAAACTCCAAAAGTTCTAAAAATAGCAAAGAATACATACCAAATAATGAAAGAAACACAGTAAGTGTAGCACAGTGATGCAGTAGTTATAATAGGAAACAGTGTGACACAGCTGAGACCAACCCACATCAGTCATAACAATTTATAAGTGGGCTCAGTTCACCCTTTAAAATAAAAGCTTTTCAAATGTAGGCATAATGGAAACCCCAACTCTGAAAAAGCAGGTGCTGTGATTCTGATATCAAACAAAGTAGATTAGGCCAAAAAGCATTAAATGAGATGAAGAGGGACAATTTATAGCCCAAAACCTTCCTTCCTAAACACTTATCAGTTGTATATCATTAGGATTTGATCTGCAAAGTAAAATCATTATTAGTTTGATGGAATAAGGGATGTATGATGGGCATTAAACTTTAGACAATGTTAGAGGTGGAAGAAAACAGGTTGTGGAAGTCTTTCCATTGTACGTGGGGCAGGTCTGAAGTCACTGTAGTTTCTAGACCTGAGAATCAGAGGAACAGCTAGATGTGACATGGGGCATTTCAAAGACAAAGTCGAAACTACAAGAACAAAATGTATCTCATGAGAACAACTAGAATTCATGAGGACAAACTGTAATGTACCTCCAGTGTTAATAATGGAAAAAAAAAACATAACAAAAACCCACAGTGAGATACCACTTCATATCCATTAGGATAGATATTACATAAAACTTTTTTTTTTTTTTGATGGAGTCTTGCTCTGTCACCGAGGCTAAAGTGCAGTGGCACAATCTTGGCTCACTGCAACCTCCACCTCCTCGGGTCAAGCCATTCTCCTGCCTCAGCCTCCTGAGCAGCTGGGCCTACAGGCACGTGCCACCATGCCCAGCTAATTTTTGTGTTTTTAGTAGAGATGGGGTTTCACCATATTGGCCAGGCTGGTCTCGAACTCCTGACCTCATGATCCACCTGCCTTGCCCTCCCAAAGTGCTGGGATTACAGGTGTGAGCCACCGCGCCCAGCCTATAAAACATTTTAAAAATAAATAATAAATAAATAAATAACAAGTGTTGGTGAGGATGTAGAGAAATTGGAACCCTTATGCACTGCTGTTGAAAATGGTATAGTGGTTCCTCAAAAAATTAAATTTAGAACTACTATATGATCCAGCAATTCCATTTCTGGTTGCATACATAAAGGAATTGAAAGCAGGGACTCAAACGGATATTTGTACATCCAAGTTCATAGCAGTGTTACTTACAGTGGCCAAAGGGTGGGACAACACAAATATCCATCAACAGATAAATGGACAAACAAAACGTGGTATATCCATACAATGGAATATTATTCAGCCCTAAAAAAGAAGAAAATTCTAACACATACCAGAACATGGATGAACCTTGAGGACAGTATGCTAGATGAAATGAGTGAGACACAAAAACACAAATACCTAATGATTTCACTTATATGAGTTTCCTACAGTAACCAAAATTATAGAGGCAAAAAGTAAAATGGCAGTCACCAGGGGCTTGAGGAAGAGAGGAATGAGGAGTTCCCATTATTATTTATGAGTTCGGAGTTTCAGTTTAAGATGATAACATTCTGGAGATGGATGGTAAATGTACTTAATGGCACAGAATTATACACTTAAAATGGTTATGATGGTAAATTTTATGTGATGCATATTTCATCACAATTTGAAAAAACCACAAATGACAAGTTGGGAGAAATTATCTCCACAACATTATAGATAAAAGGGTAATATCTCTGACATATAAAGTACTTAAACATTATGGAAAAACCCCAAATCTCCTGTAAAAAATGGGGAAAAGCATAAACAGACAATTCATAGTAAAGATCTACAAAACGTCCATAAACATATGAAAAGACATTAAACTTTGCTCGTAATAGAGTTGTAAATTAAAACTACAAACATGCTATTTATCCTCCCATCAAACCAGTAAAAAATCAAAAGCTTGACAAAACATCCTGTTGGCAAGTCTACAAAAAAAAATAATAAATACGGAAGACGTCTGTGAACACATATAGGGTAATATCCAGGATATTTGGTAAATGAAAAAAGGAAGTTGCAATAGGTTATGTATCATCTGCTACTTTTTCTGTAACAAAGAGGGGACTAGAAGAAAACATACATGTAAGTGTTATAGCTCTTTTAGAACTTGTGTAGAAGGTTTGCTGGTTTTCACTGGAAAACACTCCGTGCAGAAAAGAAAAGACACATGTATCTGCGTATTTTGGCAAAACACACATACACACTCACGTACACAATAGTGGTAAACCAGAAAACAATTGAACTGGTTACCTAGAAGGGGTGGGAGGGAAAGGTAGAAGGGATAGGAGAAGAATTGATGCTTCTCTGAGTATACTGTTTTTCCAGGCTTAAATTTTGGAAACATGATAGTGTTCTCTATATTAAAAATAAATAAATAAATAATAAAATCAAGAAAGCTGAGAGGAGAGGAATAAAAACTGAATCCAAGCAGAAATATCTGAATCCAATTATATTATAAGTGAATAATATAAAGCTTAAAAAAAATTCATAACTTTAAACAAAGTACACCAGCTATGTGCTCTCAGCCTAGAACTGGAAAGAATTTTAAAGCCCTTTATTTTTTTCATAGTGTTATGGGTATAGCAATTATATTATTTTATGCATAGTATGCAATTGAGCAAATCAGGAAATACATTGTTTTGGGGAGCTAGGATTTTCACTATAGAAGAAGGGAGATACAGTATGGGATGGAAGAAGGCAAGAAAGATTCCTGTGGAGTAGATTTGGAATTAGAGATAGCAGTATGAACTCATTATTTCATACACACACACACACACACACACATCTATGCTCATATGTATGCATATTTAAACAAATATACATACATATTTCCTAGATCTGTCCACTTAAAGTGCCCTGATTAATAATACCCCAGTAGCAATGAGCACCCCTTGCACCCAGATCTTGGTTTCTAAATACCATTCTCCACTGTAAGAGTTCACTGGAGAAATTATTGATTCCAGGACTGGGGTTGAGAGGGTATTAAATGAGCCTGCAACATCTTGTTGTACTAGAAGTAAGGAAGGGCAGAAAGAGCGAGAGAGAGAGAGAAAGAGAGAAGCAGAGGAGAGAGAGAGCACAATGTTAAAAGGACATAGGAGCCAGCTTGAAGGGGCCCCACTGGCTAAATCTAAGACAACATATGCATCAAAATAAACACTGAATAAAGTAGAAGTCTAGGTATACACAGTGATAATAAATAAATGGACAAAAGGAGAACTCTTTGAGTAGAATGCCAACTGATAAACATTCAGAGAAGAGTGGATCGCCATCTTACAACCATCACAGTGAATGTTTGTTTGGAGAAGACACCTGAATGGATGCTGAAGTGGTTAGGGGAGGAGGAGTTTGATGAACAGGAGATTTACAAGGTCTTCAAATATCTTTCAACAGACATTTGTTAGTTGGATAATAGACATATTATTCACTGCTGGGTGTGGGTGGTGGTGGTGAGGGGGATGGGGGAATTAGTAGCTGGTGGAGAAACAGGCAGCACCTTGGCCAGGTGACCAAAACTAGCATCACTCATGAGGGTCAGATGGATATCCTGAGTCTGCAGAGAGACTCTGAGAAGGTGACAGCATCATGGCTTTTGTATTCTGGCCAAGGATATATATAAACAAGGGTTGAACAAACTCAAGAAGGAAATTGAAAATAATGACAAACAACTATCCCAGAAACAAAGAATAATTACAAGGTGTCCAAGGGAGAATATATTCAAATGAAAATATGTATTCTGGCCAAGGATGTGAATAAATATCAAGAAAAAAAATGGGGAACATTCTGTAAAATAAGTGGTTTGTATTCTTCAGAAATGTCACTTTGTCTATTGTGAAAGACAGAGTAAGGAAATGTCCCAGATTAGTGGACCTAAAGAGACATGATAACTAAATACAATAAAGCCCCTGTAGTGGAGAGTAAAAATACTATGGAGAACATGAGTAGGACAACGAACAAAACAGGACTGTGGACTATAGAGCATAGTCTGATATACCATGGTACACTGTGGTAAATAGCATAATGTCCAATTTTCCGATTTTGCTAACTGTACTATGGTTGCTTAGAAGAATGTTAGGAAATACGATATTTATTAGGAAATGTAAACTAAAGTGTCAAGGGTTAAGGGGGCATGACATACACGAGCTGCTTTCAAAAGATTCAAGAAAAATATAGAGGATGATAAAAAAAATGTGGCAAAATATTTTAAAATGGCAAGTGTGGGTAAAGGACATAGGTGAATTCTCTGCACTGTTTTTGCAACTTTTTTGGTAAATTTGAAATCGTTTTCTTTAGAAGTGGTTTTACATGCAATGTGGTGACCCTGAAGTTTCATTCTGCTGATTAGGAAAAAGGCAGAAACCTAAAAACATTCCACTGCCACAACCCCACACCCCAAGCATCTAAACGATATTACAACTTGCTTCCCTAGACAGCTGGCATATAAACACCCCCTCCTTGTCTTTCTTCTACCTTCATTTATTTTCCCAACACATCTCCACAGACACTTTCAAACACTTGTGCATGATTTCTAGTGTTTATAGGTAAGGTGCTGAGTAGGAAACTCTATATACATTGACTTGCCCTTTTGTCAGACCCTAGTACTGTTCAGCACCGTGGCTGTCATTTATCAATGTAACATTTTCATGCCAGAAGCCCTTAGGGCTTTTTCCTGACTGTATAGTACAGTAAGAATAACTACATATTTGTAGCAGCACATAAATACAGCTTCAGCATTTCTGCTGCCAATTCACTGTACCAGTTACTGTTGTCAGAGACGTCGGGAGCCCTGTAAATTTTAATGATACATTGTGACTTTGCACAATAGAACCTTTCTTATAATCTGATTGTCCAATTTCCTTTTTTTCTAAAATACTTTAAAGGGGGACAATACCCAATCAGGAGAAAAGGAGAAACAAAATTATGACTGCTTAACAGGAACAAAATATGAAACACTGAAATTGGATAATTGGAACTCGTTCACACGCCCCTCCCACCAAACTGAAAGCACATTTCTATGGAGGTTATTATAAAAAGAAGATATTAAAGAGCTTGCCCAGGCCCTGTCATACTCCCAGGACCCACAATGGGCTGTCTTTAATGAGAGGGGACACTTTGAAGTACTACAGTTCTATCCTCAGTGAGCAGCTCTTAGTGACACTAAGCTCAAAATCCCCACACCCCGCGGACAGTGTTAACCACCTGCTGCTGTCTTCCCAGAAATTGCTTGACTTGAATTGTGACTGAGAAATAGTTTATCAAATGTGATTTAGGTTAAAGGAATCGATTGCCCTGAACATAGAAACATTAATGATGTGCTTACCATATGCCAGGCACTGTTTGTGTATTACTTTATTAAATCTTCACAACAGCCCTATCAAGTAAATGCTCTCACTATTTCAGTTTTATAGCAGGGTGCTGTTAAGGGCCTTGCCCGAGGCAGCTCAGTGAGTAGCAGAGTCAGGGAGAGTGAGGCACTAGGAGGCACTTGGCCACACATGCCGGGGGGAAGGAATCTTCCTCATTAGGCAGGACAGCAGCTACCTGGAGGGGGTGAGGCAGGAACGCGACCAAGCACAGCATCACGAGGGCTTAGGGGATCCTGGGGACATTCTGCTGAGAGGCAGTCTTCTTGTTCCCACCTTCCCCACTGTGTAACCCTCTCATCTCAGGCTCCCAGGGAATATGTCGCGGTGCCGCCAGCCAGCACTCAGCACTACGGCCTCTGCTGATGCCTCACCAGCCCAGGCTGCCCCTGAGTGAGCCTGAGAGTTGGGCCTAGGAAGGAGGAGGCCAGTGTAAGGAGTGCTGGAAAGGAGACTCATGGTTAAAGACGCCCCCATAGCCCCAGACTTAAGGACATACGTGTACTTTAGTGAGAAGTTCTACTTACTCCGTCAGCCATAGGGGCTACGGGCACCTTGCCCTGTCCACATTCCACATAGATGATCTCCAGCCAGTGCTTTTTGTTCATGTACACTCCTGTATCAGAGCCCTTTCCTCCCTACGTCCTGGGGAAAGAAGCCAGTGGAACCCTCCTGGCCCCAGACGATACTTCCCTAACCCCAGCAATGCCCCTTCCCATTTCTTACCCCTCCTGCCTGTGGTTGCTACCTTCCTTTAGGGTAAGCTTCTTCCCAAGGGG
This sequence comes from Hylobates moloch, assembly GCF_009828535.3. Taxonomy (NCBI): domain Eukaryota; kingdom Metazoa; phylum Chordata; class Mammalia; order Primates; family Hylobatidae; genus Hylobates; species Hylobates moloch. The sequence continues at coordinate 62,725,878 of NW_026652293.1, read as the reverse complement.
CCCCGCAGCTCCTCCGGTAGCCAGTTCCTGGTGTGCCTGCCCCTGCCCCCAGGTAGATCCGGGCTCTTGGGTGAACTTATCTCTGGCTCAACTTAGACTCCTGCAGGTAGTTTACAAAGCACTTTCACATGCATGACCTTAGGGTCTCATGAGGTGCATATTACTCTGCTCATCTTAGAGGATGACAAACTGAGGCTCAGAAAAGTCAGGCAACTTGTCCAAAACCATCCATGTAATTAGCCAATGGCAGCACCAAACACAGACCCAGCTGGTCATCTCGCTGCAAGTCCACAGTCTCTCTCCACTGTCCCCCACCTTCAGCTGCAGAGTCCCCAAGACTGGTCCCATCACACATAGATGTTCTGAGAAAGTCTCTCGTTTATTTATAGTTTATACTCCACTCACTTCCAAAGATAATTGGAGACATTTTACAGAAACCCACAAACACATATACATAAGATGTGCAGAGCTGTGTAGGCAGACCACGTAACTCGTGAGGGATTTTCCATTCCCCCCTCCCCCTGCCAGATTGCAGATCTTGGAGAGCTTTTTAAAAATAAAATTTCTCGAGATTCCCATCCCAGACCTACTGAATCAGAATTGCCAAGAGTGGAGCTGACTAGTGTATCGTGTTTCCATTTGCCAATGCAAGTAGACAAAGGAGAGTAGAAACAGGGATTTTAGAAAGAGACTGAGCAAGCATACATTGTGGAGCTGTGGGGTTAGAAACTCTAAAAGGTATGTGGGGCTCATGGCAACCCTCAGAGTCCCAAAGCAACATCTCCCTGGTCCCGCTTGATGATGGACCTGGTCTACCCTAGAAACAGCCCATTCTGGGGGCCTGAACATCCCTTTGTCATCCCAGAACCAAAGAATGCAACTATCTTATGTGAACTGTACATCTTGACTATACCTATAAATCCTAACGGATCTGTAGGGAACTAGGACTAGAATTCCACTTTGGAAAGCAAAGTCATTGTCTGATCAAAAGGCAAGCTTTTCCAATTTGAGAATAAATGAAGGGGTATTAGATTATATTTTGGAGTTATTATTAATTTTTTAGGTGTGATATTGCTATTGTGGTTACTTAGAAAAATGTCCTCATTCTTAGGAGCTGTGTGCTGTAGTATTTATGGGTAAAGTTCTTGATGTCTGAAATTTACTTTCAAATGACCTAGCAACGAAAGTATTTATATTGTAGAGAGTTATAAAAATATAGGCATAGATATAGCAAGAGATAAAAACAAATGTGGGAAAACACTCATTGTTGGATCCAGGTAGAGAGCATAATGGGGTTATTATTCTGTTCTTTCAACTTTTATCTACAACTTAAACTTTTCAAAATGAAAAGCTCGGAGAAAAAGAAAAATAAAGGGCACATGAGGAAAATCTGGTGAATAATTGCAGTGAAAATCATAACAATTTTTGTTGAAGAAAAGAAAAACCCAGACATTGCAGCCAGACAGAAACATCCGGCATGCTCAGCAGGCTGTCAATCAATCAGTTATGCAACAATTATTCAACAGGTGTTTATTACAGGTCTGTGCTGAGCCTAGGACTTCTACAAACAGTGAGAAAAAAAAAATGAAAATGTATACTATGGGTTCCTGTCCTTGAGCTGCTAACGATTAAATTCAACTCCATGAAGATTTTTTGTCCTGGCTATAATTCCTTGGGAGGTTTTTTTAAAGCACCCCAAATTATAGCTCTGTTAGCAAGCAGGTTTCTTTACCAGGCAGATTATCTTTGTTAGAAACTTCTGAACCAGGAAGAGAAATGATATAGGATTCTCCAGGATGTCAGAAAAGAGAGGTTTTTACTAAGAAAAGTCCTTAAATCAGATCCCAAATAGAGCAACATAAAATGGTGCATTTGGAAGTCCTAGGGAGGGGAAAGGAGGGCAGAATTAGGTCATTGTTAAGGGTGAATGCTTGACCTTTGCAGAGGTAAGTGATAGAAGAGAGCCCTGGAGAGAAGGGGGCTCAAAAGAGGGGCTGGATGAGTCTGTAGACATGATGAGGATGGGCAATGAGAAAGGGATCCCACCATAGCTTGTCCTCTTCAAGAACCAGGCAGTGAGCTGGAAAGACAATGGGAAAGTCTCCATGAATCACCTCCTCCTGAGGGAGGCCAGGCCAGCTACAGGTCAGATTGACCAGCCTAATTGAAACATCAGGGGCATTTTTGCTTAAGAAGGTGTGGGGAGGGAGAACATTTCTCCCATGTAGGTAATTGACAAGTCCTCAACAATTTATGAAACAACTGGAGATAAAAGGTTGAAAGCATAAACGCCCATTGAGATAACAATCACCGATTCCACAAATATTTATTGAGTATTTACATTTTGCCAAGTTCTATTCTAGATTACTGGAGTGCACAGATGAAGAAGGCGAAGAACATCTCTGCCTTCAGAAAAATCTCATACCTTCTAAGAGTGAGTGTAGTTCACACAGTCCAGAGGGAGTCAGTTTCAATGCATCCGTGAAGATAAAGGGCAGTCTCCTAGGTCTAGCCACTCTGCAGGAGGTTGGGGAGGTGGGGAGGTGGAGATGTGTGCCTTTCAGGGGCCTGACAGTGGTGCTGCTGAAGCTTAAGTTGGAAATGAGGAGGCTCTGCATGCCAAGAGCAAACTTCCCAGACTGCAGATTCTCCCCAAGACGGGTCTCGTTAACTTCAGAATCGGTGGAGACAAACAGAAACTGCGCATTGAAATATTTCTGACATGCAGCTGTAAGCTGGCAGCTCTGCTTAGAATGATTTATGAAGATATTTTGTTTTTATTTTTGAGTGTAGTCGATTTTGAATAAATGAGCCTTGTTCCTGAGGAATTTCTAATCAACGTATCACTGTATAAACCAGCCTTTACCCCCAAGGAACTTATTCCCTTGTTTGACAAACAGAGCACGCACATGTGAAATAGATAGTAAGGCAAAAAATAAAGTGGCAAATGCTGGATATGGACACTTAAGAGGTTAACAGAAAATTTAAAATGTAATATATATGGCGGAGAGCAAGCCTAGTTGCTATCAAAATCTCTTGGGGATTTCCAAATGATAAAAGGTTTATTGTCCTTAATCTCCTGCTTCGTTGATCCGACTTTTTAATCAGGAGCTGCCCTCAATTGTTGTCGGGAGAAGTCAGAGAACGGACCCATCGGTGTGGGCTGGAGTTCCAAGGAAGGGTCGAGGGGAAGGTTTGAGTTGGGCTTTGGAGGATGGGTATGGTTCAGACATGAGGGTGAGCGTTCTGGGAGGCATTCTCGACTGCAGACAGCTGTGGTGGAGGAGGACAGGCCCTGAATCTGAGAGCTTGGCTCTCAGGCTGCTATACCTGAACTTGATCCAACAGCTAACAGAGGGGTGGTGGGTTTTTTAGAGCAAGGGAGTGGTAGGATAAAAGCAACATTTTAAAAGATTAATAGGTAATTTCAGGACCTGTTGGGGTAAGGGGACGAGTCCATGCTCTGCCAGCTGCAGCATGGGGGTGGGGCGGATCTGAGCTCCAGTCAGGTCTCCGAGGGAGCAGGGAGGAGTCAAATAAGAGCTGGCTGGGAAGCAGCAGCAGCTGGACTTGAGTGGGAAGGTTTAGGCAGGAAAGGAGACTCGTGGTTAAAGACGCCCCCATAGCCCCAGACTTAAGGAAATGGGTGGACTTTAGTGAGAAGTTCTATTTATTCCATCAGCCATTCTCTATTAGGCACTTGCTTTGTGCCAGGCACTGTTCTAGAAACTTGGGTTACATCAGGGAACAAAACAGACTTAGAGCTGGGCACGGTGGCTCACGCCTGTAATCCCAACACTTTGGGAGGCCAAGGCAGGTGGATCACCTGAGGTCAGGAGTTCAAGGCCAGCCTGGCCAACATGGTGAAACCCCATCCCTACTAAAAATACAAAAAAAAAAAAAAAAAAAGAAATTAGCTGGGTGTTGTGGTGCGCCCCTGTAATCCCAGCTACTCGGGAGGCTGAGGCACGAGAATCACTTGAACCTGGGAGGTGGAGGCTGCAGTGAGCTGAGATTGTGCCACTGTACTCCAGCCTGGGTGAGAGGGTGGAGTCTGTCTCAAAAAAAACCAGGCCGGGCACAGTGGCTCATGCCTGTAATTCCCAGCACTTTGGGAGGTCGAGGTGGGTGGATCACCTGAGGTTGGGAGTTCGAGACCAGCCTGACCAACACGGAGAAACCCCATCTCTACTAAAAATACAAAATTAGCCGGTCATGGTGGCACATGCCTGTAATCCCAGCTACTCGGGAGGCTGAGGCACGAGAATCGCTTGAATCCGGGAGGCAGAGGTTGCAGTGAGCCAAGATCATGCCATTGTACTCCAGCCTGGGCAACAAGAGCGAAACTCTGTCTCCAAAAACAAAACAAAACAAAGCAAACAAAAAGAAACAGACTTAGGTCCCTGCCCTCCTGGGGTTCCTATTGTAGTGCAGTGGCGGATGGGGAAGGGAGGGACTGGCAGTAAGCATTCAACACAATGAGTAGGTACAGTAAATACAAATTGGCCCTTGAACCACATGAGGTCTACTCATATGTGGATCTTCTGCCACCTCTGCCACCCTTGAGACAGCAAGAAGAACTCCTCTTTTCCTCCTTTATTTCAGCCTACTCAACATGAAGACAATGAGAATGAAGACCTTTATGATGATCCATTTCCAATTAATGAATAGGAAATGTATTTTCTCTTCCTTATGATTTTCTTAATATTTTCTTTTCTCTGGCTTACTTTATTGTATGGACACAGTATGTAAGATATATACACAATATGTGGTAATTGTTTGTTTATGTTATCAGTAAATCTTCCAGTCAACAGTAGGCTATTAGTAGGTAAGTCTTGGGGGAGTCAAAAGTTATACATGGATTTTTGGCTGTGAAGGGGGTCAGTGCCCTAACCCCCCATGTTGTTCAGGGGTCCCCTGTAGTGTGTTAGAAGGTCACATGTACACTGCACACAAGGACAGGTAGAGCAGGGACGAGGAGAGTGACAGTGAGTGCGGACTCAGTGGCCACCCTGGTTATGGTGAGCAGGGGTTATCTGAGCCTAGACTAGAGGGAGGTGAGAGAATCAGCCAAGCAGGCACCTGGGAGAAGGGCCTTCCATGCAGGAGCTAAAGCAGCCAGGCGAAGTCTCTGAGGCAGAGCTTGTCCAGCCTGCATGGTGAATTGAGAATAAGAAGGAAGAGGTCAGAGCTGGGTCAGAAGGTCACAGTGAGTTGGAGAATGTAGGATCCTGCAGGCTGCTTTCAGGATTAGCTTCTACTCTGAGTGGAGGGTTTTGGGCAAAAGAGCAAACATATCTGATGCTGGCTGCTGTGTTGAGTTTGATTATACAAGGCGGGGACAGAAGCAGTCTTTCCGACCTTTTGGGAAACTCTCCCGCTGGGCTGAGACCAGTGTGGGAGCAAGCAGAAGAGAACAGCCAGCAGTGAGGGCGGAACCAGCAGGGTTTCCTGATGGGTGGGAGGTAGGGTTTGGGAGAAAGAAGAAGGTAAGTTTGGTTCCAAGATTTTTCCCTGAGCAATGAAAGTTGGTGGCTGCTCTCAGCTATATTACTTGTTCACAATTCTGGAGACTGGAAGTTCAAGATTAAGGTGTCAGCAGGGTTGGTTTCTCCTGAGGTCTCTCTCTTTGGCCTGCAGATGGCCATCTTCTCCCTGTGTCCTCACATGATCCCCCCTTGGAATGCATCTCTGTCTTAGGCTTCTCTTCTTGTAAGGGCAGCATTCATATTGCAGTAGGGTCCGCCCTAACGACCACATTCTATTCTAATTTGCTTATCTCTTTAAAGGCCCTGTCTTCAAATACAGTCGCATTCTGAGGTCCTGGAGGTTAGGACTCCAACATGTGAACTTTTAGGGGGACACAGTTCAGCCCATAATGTAGAGAGATGGGATTAGATCAGATATCCTCCTGACATGGTAAAGCTAGAGGCAGAATAAAGCTGCAGTGAAGGTGGGGCAGGTGCTGTTAGCTAAAGCTTCCCAGCAAATTAAAGGTGAGATCAGAGGCAGCCATGATTAGGGGTACAAGAAACAGAACCCCCCAGCTTAAGCAAAATAGGGCAAGTACAGGAAAAGTGGTCAGGTTCCAAAGGGCTGGTTCCCAGAACTGGGATCTCCACAAGAACCGGGTTCCCACGTGGCCTCTCAGAGCCTCCCGATCTCTTTCCCTTGTCTTCATGGCCATCTAAAACATCTGGCTTTCTCCACTGCAGGCCTGACAAGGTCAACCTTGGCCCTCCCAGGCCTGGTCTCAGGTGACTTCTCACTCTCACCACCTAAAAGATTTTAGGGACGATCCCTGAGGCTCAACTCCAGAATCCTAGGAATTGAAAATCTGCTTGGCGGAATCAAGGAAAATGCCTACCCCGTTTTAAATAGTGAAGGCTGGGGGAGGTCAGTGGGGGACTGGATGGGAGAGCCATGGAATGCAAATACGGCAGAAGGGCCCATTCTAGATGCACTGCTGGAAGGTGAGGGCTGGGGCGAGGAGAACAGAGCAGAGCTGGGAGCTTGAAGAGAGAGACAGAAATCTCCACTCAGAGAGCCAGTCCCTGTGGACATCAGCCGAGGGCTCAGGAGAGATGAGAGGAAACAAAGCCAGGGTCCGAATGGCTATAGGAGTATGAGAAGCAGAGACACAAAAAAGAGAAAGTGAAAGTTCTATTGACAAGACAATTTAGACCACGTAATGTTTTATCCAGTGCAATTACACAGAATGAGGCAGAACAATAGAGAAATAAGTGAGGTCTCAGACACTTTCAAGGGACAGATGGAAATCATTTATTTTGGAATCTTTTCTTTCATGTTCTTAGAATATATTGGGCACTTCAGGCAACTTACTATAGAGTATAAAATATATATTACATATATAACTGCAGAGTATGTGTCTATCAAGTGGTTCAGCCCAAATGCAGAAACCAATTTGCTACAGAGTGAAATGAATCTGCCCAAAGTTGGGGAATATTTAGAAATATTTTTAAAATATTTAAAAGTCGATATTTTAAAAATATTTAAAATATTTAAAAGTTGATATCAAAGTTGATATTTTAAAAGTATCAACTTTGGTTTTTTGTTGTTGTTGTTTTTTTTTTTTTTTTTTTTTTGAGACAGAGTCTGGCTCTATTACCCAGGCTAGAGTACAGTAGCATAATCAGGGCACATTGCAGCTTCAGCCTCCCGGGCTCAAGCCATCCTCTCATCTCAGCCTCCTAAGTAGCTGGGACCACAGATATACACCAGTGCTCCTGGCTAATTTTTTTTTTTTTTTTTTTTTTGTAGAGACGAGGGTCTCACCATGTTGCCCAGGCTGGTCTGGAATTCCCGGGCTTAAGCAATCCTCCCACCTTGGCTTCCCAAAATGCTGGGATTATGGGTGTGAGTGACAGCACCCGGCCTCAACTTTGGTTTTGATGACTGACATCTAACAGATGAGACTAGTCTTGCCACCTTCTTTGCCTTTCTCACCCATCAAAGGCAAAGAGCTACCTATGACAAATGGTATCACAGCAGCGTGTCGTACTCTTTTGGGATCTGAGCTTACTTTTCTCTAACATGGACATCACAACACCTATCCTGCCTGTCTCTCCAGGCGACATAGGAGAGGCTCACCTGAGACACAGTGTGTGCAAGGACTTTTCAAAGAGCAGAGTGAATGTATCCCCTAGGGTATGTGTGACATTCTCCTGTAGTTTGTTCTACAACAGTGGCAGGCAACTGTGGTGGTGGTGGACAGGGGTGGGTGGTCCTCTTTTATAGGCTGAGCCCCAAATACAGGCTTTGCACTAGGTGTCACTGCAGTGGAGGCAGGCTGAGTGCCAGCCCAGACCTGTTGGGGACTTGTCATGTCACATGTGATTCAAAAGCAACTGCAAGTGATGTTGACAGAGCTGGTCCAGATGCTGAATGCTGCAGTGCAGACAGTTTGAAAAATGACTCGTGAAACACCATCTTCTATGCCTCTCCCTCATTACCTTATTCAGATATGTATTCAGGGACTTCTAGGCTTATTACTTTGTCCTCTGGACTTTGGTGCCATATTCGCAAGAAGGTGGCACAGCTCATTGTCATCAAGGGTTAAAAAATTAAATTCATTCTTTCATTTAATAAATAATAGATTTTATTGCCCCCCTTTCTATCTATTTGCTTATTTTTCATGTCTTTGTCTCTGGCACCACAAGGTAAAATATGGTAAATCTGCAATCCTATGAGAAAAGCCCTAGACATCGGACCTCGTCCTCTTGTGAATAACACCAGGGTACTCACTCTCAGTTCAGCACTGCAGCTCTCGAATAGAAGCTGCTGAAAGCCTCTGTATCAAGTAGGGAGCTCTGGTTGCAAGCCCAATTACAAGTGCCTCATCTTGCTCATGGACCTGGAAAGTCTAGGTATAATGCTTTATTGTATTAAATACATTTGTCATTTTTGACTGTTCAAAATTGCTTAAACATCCTCTCCACATTTCTGGTCATTCCCCACATTGTAAATCCCTCCTTTCCAATGAAGAGACCCAGTCCCTCTTGCTGCTGGGGAAATAGATTCTATCACTCAGTTGCACTCTCCTGTAACTTCTATCGGGAAGTAGGGTGACCAACCATTCTGGTTTGCCTGGCACTGAGGGAGTCTTGAATGTGAGACTTTCTGTGCTAAAATTGGCAAAGTCTTGGGTAACCTGAGCTGAGTTGGTCACTCTATTTGAAGCCAGCTATAAAAGACAAGGGCCGGGGCATCCATTGTGTTGGCCCAAGCAGAGGCTGCTCAGGTTGATGGCAGCAACAGTTTCCATTTCACATCAGTTCTGCAAAGGAGAGCTGGAAGCTGTCCCTGTAAATGCAGCCCAGAGGCTACTTCCCACCATTCTCTGAGCCTCTGAATAGTCTTTATTATATTACTGCCTTTAAACTACCTAAAGGGAGCTCTGTTGACTGACAAGACACGCGGACTTCGGGTGTAGTTGGTCAGTGGCTTGGAGGTTCAGTGATGTCCTAGAAGGCTGTGTCTGCCTCTCCAATCTTCTGTCCAGCTCAGGTGGCTCCTCTTGTGGTTTTTGGATGCCTGCCATGTGCAACAAGGGCCATAACCTTTCCTCACTGATATCCAGGGGAAGAGAGAGAGTGCTTCTGGGTCATAATTCCAAGCAGACCGACCCCAGAAATTTACCCTGATTGCACGGACTTAAGTCATACTTGTTTTAAAGTGTAGGCTTTATTATTATTCAGGTATGATGAGGCCAACGGGTCATGCAATGACCACCACCGGAAAAGATAGTTTGTTACTCACAGTTCCTGAGATGAAGCAATCCCTGCTGGTGCAGGCGGAAACACCAAATTGGATCTCAGGGCAGAGGGAGAGAGGGAAAAGCATGACCAGGACCCTTTACTGTGGTTTCCACAGGAAAGGTTAGGCAAGGCACAGTAAGCAGGCTTAGGACTGGCTAGTTTGAATAATTTCAATGGGCCCTGGAGTGTAGGGGCTGGCCCAAGGTGGCTGTACCAGGCCCTGGGATGATTTAAGGCACAGGAATATTGCTTCCTGGAGTGCAAGAACCAGATAGGAGAGGTGGCTCAGAGTATGAGCTCTGGATTTGTTAGTTTGCCTCTGAAAGACCTGGGTGGACCTTTTGCTACTCTATCTCTGAGCTCTGGAAGAGGCAGTCTCTCTCCAGTCAGTGAGGACCCAGATGTCAGAGCATCAAGAATACAAAAAATAAGAAAATGTAATTAATACAATACTCTCACCAAAATAATGAAATGGCCAGAGGAATGGACAGTGCTGACTGGCTTAAGGTCAGTCAAGCATTTCCCAAAGCGCTTAGCCTGTGTTGGCAAGAGGTAGATGCCGGAATTAAAATTGGTTTTCTGTTAGGCAATGGAGAGGTGGGAGGAAAGAGACACTGGTGAGATCACAGTGATGTCATGACATACGGCTCTTGCTTTTGCTACCTGTAAAACCTTAAGATTTCGCTCAAAGGTGACCATTAGCATAAAGCCTTCTGCAGACCCAGCCCACAGAAACTCTCTCCACTAAGTGTTGCTGTAGTATTGAGTACACCATGCACACATAGATCCCATATCTTATTACATGGTAATGACTCTTGTACCCATCCATCTCTCCTACTATCCTTTAAGGTCATGAAGGGCTAACGCCCTGCCTCATACATCTCACTATTGTTCTCCAGCAAACCATGGTTGCATGCAACCTCATACCCAGCAGCATGGGCATTGCAGACAGTGCTACTGAATGACCAGCCCCTCAAAGTCCCTAATTTCAGGGTGTTTAAAGCCTGGCCTAACCAGGAACTCTGTTCTGTGAGAACTTGGACTACAAAAATACAAACATCTCCGTCTCTTTTTCTTTTCTTCTTCGTCTTCCTCTTTCTCCTTCTCCTCCTCCTTCTTTGTCAGTTGCACAGTGCTGAGGACTCAGGCCTCCAGCTTTCTCCAAGTAATCTTCACCTTATTGTTGTATGTCTGTCCCCTCAAACCTCCTGCTGAAATTTGATCTCCATGTTGGAGGTAGAGCCCAATGGGAGGTGTTTGGGTCTTGGGGGCGGATCCCTCGGGAATGTCTTGGTACCATCCTCGAGGTAATGAGTAAGTCCTCGCTGTATGAGTTCCCACAAAGCTGGTTGTTAAAAAGAGCCTGGCATCTCCCCCCGCACCTCTTGCTTTCTCTCTTGCCTTATGATTTCTGCACAGGCTGGCTGCCCCTCAGCTTCCATCATGTGGAAGCAGCCAGAGGCTTTTACCACATGCCTAATCTTCCAGCCGGCAGAATCATGAGCCAATTGAACCTACTTTCTTTATAAATTGCCCAGCCTCAGGTATGCCTTGATAGTAACACAAATGGTCTAAAACATCAACACGTCTGCCCACTCTTCTGTCCTTAAAGACCAGTCATCACGGAGCATCTTCCTCCCCGGAAGCAGTTGCCCTTACCTGCTTATTAAAGACTGAGCGAGGTTGGGTAGGGGGGTGGCCAAGACTGGCTTCTGATATGGAAAGAGGTTCTCCACTTGGATCAACAGAGCAAGCAGTTTGAAGTAGAAGTCATGGCTCATTATTCAAAGGCTTCTTCCCGTCATGTTCTTTCACGTGGGGATGAGAATTGAGAAGATAACTTTTCTTCTTTAATCAAAGAGAGCTCACAGTTAACGTACTGAAAGAGAAAACTTGTCATTTTGAAATGAGCAGGCCAGTTGTCTCAAAGGAAATTATTAGCATATTTCAAGAACAGCATTGTTAAAGCAGCCTCGAGAGCTCAAAAACACGAGAATCAAACGCTGCAAGTTAAACAGAGGAGATCAATCAGATCCTAGTGCAGAGGGCTTGGAACTCAAGAGACATCCGCAGCAGGCATTTTCCTTGATTGTTTCCAAGCTTCCTTTGCAGCTGACATGATTGCAGAGAGGCCCAGGCAGCAACTCCTCACCTGAGAAATGCAAGTGGATGCCCAGGAGGGCGGAGCTCCCGCAGTCCTCCCAATAATCTGAGAAAGCAGCACCGCACCGGGAAACAGGGAAGAGAAAGGTCCACACCCCAACTTTTCCCAAGAGTAGTCTATGGAGCACCTGGATCATGAGATGCTCTGTAATCAAATACGTTTGGGAAACGTTACATACTCTAAATCCTCTTACAGGTACATTACAGATTTTGGCGTGTCAAAAGCCCTGAGAAGTCCTGCAATAGAAGAACCTGTTTAACTGCTGCTAAGCCCAGACTTCGCAAACATATCTGGCCAGACAATTTTTTTTTTTACTCCAGAAAACATCCTGTGGAACTAGCATTTCCTAGCACACAATTTAAGAAATACTGCCCTGCCTCATTTTCAGGCTTCAATTTGGCCACCATTTTCAGACTCTTCTCCTCCCAAGACTTTTTTTTTTGAGACGGAGTCTCACTCTGTCGCCCAGGCTGGAGTGCAGTGGCACAATCTCAGCTCACTGCAAGCTCCGCCTCCCGGGTTCACGCCATTCTCCTGCCTCAGCCTCCCGAGTAGCTGGGACTACAGGCGCCCGCCACCACGCCCGGCTAATTTTTGTATTTTTAGTAGAGACGGGGTTTCACCGTGTTAGCCATGATGGTCTCAGTCTCCTGACCTCGTGACCCGCCCACCTCGGCCTCCCAAAGTGCTGGGATTATAGGCGTGAGCCACCGCGCCCGGCCTCCTCCCAAGACTTTCTAAGGGAACCACTGTAAAGTTTGAAAAGACCCTGCAAGTCAGGCCTCGCATTAAGGGAAAAGTCCAGCACCGTCTAGACAAGGGGTCAGAGCAAGGCTGATCAGTGTGGGGTTCCCAGGGCATCATGGCCCAGGCTCTGGTGGAAATGACAGTGATTCACAGGGACATGGCAGGAGAGAAGGCTTGACTGGTTGTGCAGACTGACAGCCCTTGATGGGGTGTGGGGAAAGCCACAACTCTGTTCCCATGAGGGGCTCCGGAAACTCAAGTCATCTCAGGCAAATCTGGATAGAAGACAGTGGCAGTAGATGCTATGCCCCCAAGAGAGAGGATGTTTCTCCTAATACACAGTGTGTCATCATCATCCTTGGCTCAGGGCTTAACAGTGTGAAGCAGATAGCTGTCAGGCACCATTGCAGACACCTGGGTGGGACAGAGACCACCTGGAGGGACACCTGTACTGACATAAAAAGCAGTGAATTAAGAGGCCAGGAGCCTGCCTGGCAGACAAAGTCACTATTAATTGCTAATGCCAAGAGAGGAGGTAGGGAGTCAAGGCAAGGAAATGAAGGGCACTGTGCCAGCTGTGTACAGTCGTGTGGGTTGTACACTATACAGGGAGCGGGTCAAGGGGGTGGGCAAGGGCTAAAATCTAACCTAGGTTCCATCTGCCAGGCTAGAAGCCCTCACGTGGGACTACACATAAAAGGAACCTTTTACTAATTCCCACAAAATCTGATGGGGACCCAGATGGACCGGATGCCGAACGCTAGCTTGTGAAGTGAAAGGAACCGGGGGATCTGGCTGGGGTCTTTCAGCACACTCACCATGCAAAATTTGGGCAAAAGATGGGTAAGAAACTGACACTGTAGGCAAATCCAAAAATCCCAAGCTGGCAAGGGCTGGCAGCCAAACAAGACACAGAGAAAAGGACTCAGGTCCAGTCAGCCCAGGTGAAGTCAACTGTCCTAACAGTGCCTCTTTGAAAGCTCCAAATCTCCACCCTTGGGTACTCTTTCATAAGAGTTGACGGCGTGGTTTTGACCTATGTGTCTGACCATGTGTGACCTCTTCTCTGTTTTTGTTTTTTTTTTTTTTTTGAGATGGAGTTCCGCTCTTGTCTCCCAGGCTAGAGCGCAATGGCACGATCTCTGCTCACTGCAACCTCCGCCTCCCAAGTTCAAGTGATTCTCCTGCCTCAGCCTCCCGAGGAGCTGGGATTACAGTCATGTGCCACCATGCCTGGGTAAGTTTGTATTTTTAGTAGAGACTGGGTTTCTCCATGTTGGTCAGGTTGGTCTCAGGCTCCTGACTTCAGGTGATCTGCTCGCCTCGGCCTCCCAAAGTGCTGGGATTACAGGCATGAGCCACAGAGCCCAACCTGATTTTTGTATTTTTAGTACAGACAGGGTTTCACCATGTTGGCCAGGCTGGTCTCGAACTCCTGACCTCGGGTGATCCACCCACCTCAGCCTCCCAAAGTGTTGGGATTACAGGCGTGAGCCACCACGCCCAGCCTCTTCTCTGTTTGTAATAGAGTAACAAGAGCCAAGGATCTAAGGAAGCCTTTGCAGCCAGACCTGGGAACAGGACTGGAAAAGCAGTAACTTGCTCTAATGATATTTAGAGACTGCTCAGAGGAATGACTTTTCAGCAGTGCACAATGTCTGTGAACCTTGGGTTTTATAGAACATGGTCTTATAGGTCTCATGGTCAAGGGCATCATTTCAGACATGTTTAGTGCTGCCATTCAAGTTACGTATTTCTTTGAGGAACATCGTGACTAACCTACGGCTTACAATATGTCCCCTTTCACCTGGTCACCAGTGTTTTTTTTTTCTTCCCTAATCAGCTCTACTTTACCCTCCCTGCCTCCTCCAGCTGATCTTTAAACTTTCACCATTTTCTTCTGTCACATACCATTTTTACTGGATGACTGTACCTCCCACAATATAGAAAACATAAATGTCACCAGAAATGAGCTTCTTGAAGCTTTCTACCAAGTATCACAAACTTTAGTTCTAATGGCATTTATTCTTTGCTCGTTCTCTCTTGTCTGCAGAAGAAAATCTCTTTTCCAACTTAAAGAAAAAGATTCGCTTGATTCTGTCTGACCTTCAAACTACTTCTCTCTTGCTCTGTATCACAAAACTTGTTAAAAGAGCATCTGAGACTTCCACTTTTGCCCATGAAGGACTACTGGGGCCGGAATTACCCTCCCACTTTACACAACTTGAAAACTGGACAAAATGATAAGAAATCATGTTTTTTTTCTTCAGAAATTAGACAATAGGCAGTACAAGATTGAGAATCCTGAGAGAGGGCGACAAACAAGATAGCCCTACAATTGCCCCAGCTAAGTGCCAGGAGGCAATTTCCAGGCTGTAGCGCAGGAAGCGGTTCCCACACTGTCTGAGGATTACACTGAGCTCAGGAGAAAGAGATCAGCAGTGGGAGGGAGGAAGCCAAAGTGGTTAGAATTTGTGGAACAGAATACTGAAGAAAAAAAGAAGGAGCTGCACCAATACATAGCTCAAGAAACCTGTGGAGGAAACCAGGCACACCTTTAGATGAACACTGACCTGCCCACGTGTGAAAGGGAACTACCCGGACCTGGGTAACTACTCTGCAAAGCAGTAGGCTAAACATTCCTGGTGCTCGCACATAAGCAGGAATAATTCATGTTCCCGCTAGCCAAATGGACAGACCTTGCAATAAATACACAGGACAGGAAAATACCATCTTACTAGTTGGGGTAAATTATTAGCCTTAGACTGAAGGCTGCCTCAGACATGCCCCCAAAATTCTTGATAGCAGCCTTGAAAGGAGCAAACTGATTCCAAATAACTTAATTGTCTACCAGAACTAAGTCCAACAATTTTTAAAGGAAAACCAAAAAATTCAGCACCCCTAAAATGTAAATCCCAAAATATTCATGATCCAATCAAAAATTACTAGAAATGCAAAAAGCAAGAAAATATGAGCCATTATCAGGAGAAAAAGTAACCAATAGAAATACCCAGAAATGAAGGAGATGATAGAGATGATAGAATTAGCAGATAAGAATATTAAAACGGTTATAAATAAGTTCCATTGTATAAGAAAGTAGAGGAAAAGGACAAATATGATGAAGCAATAAATGAAAGAATAAAAAGACCTGAGTGAAGCTTATAAAGATGAAGAATACAATATCTAAAATATAAATACAGTAAAACATTATGTGGGATAAAAGGGATCATTTCATAATAATAAAGAGATCAAGTAATCAAGAGGACATCAAAATGCTAAATATGTATTAACCTGATATCCCAGCTTCAAAAGAAATTAAACCTGATAGAACTGAAAGAAGTAATCAAGTCCACAGTTATAGGTGGAGATTTCAACATCTCTCTGTCTCTCAATGACTGATGGAACAGGAAGAAACAAAATTAGTAAAAATATAGAATATTTGAACAACACTATCAACCAACTGGTCATTTATGTAACACTCCATCTCAGAATAGCACAATATACATTATTTTTAAGTGCATATGAATCATTTACCAAAATACACCATATTCTGGATCATAGTGTAAGTCTCAATGCATTTAAAAGGATTTAAGTCATACGAAATATGTTTTCTGACCACAAAGGAATTAAACTAGAAATCACTTACAGAAAGATACCTTAAAAATCCTCCCAAATGTTTGGAAATTAAACTACATACTTCTAAATAACCCCATGAGTCAAACAAGAAATGACAAGAGAAATTAGAAAATATTTGAACTAAATAAAAATGAAATTATTTACACCTTAAATATATACAATAAACAAAGAAGAATCTCTGAGGGTGAAAAAAATGAAAATATAACATGTAAACACTTGTTGGCTGCAGCTAAAATAGTACTTAGAGAGAAATCTGTAGCATGTCTTGCTAATGTAGGTAGATAGCTTGAAAATGAATGAAGTAGCTTTCCACATAGCCCTATGTGTATTAGGGAAACTAAATTTATAGTTTAAAACTTAGTCTTAGCAAATTAAGGCTAAGTTAATCAGAAGAAACAAAACAGTAAATAGTTAAAAGGAAACTAACGAATTAGGAAACATAACAACAATAAAGAACAATCAATGATAGTAAAAGCTGGCTGGACCTGATGGCTCATGCCTGTAATCCCAGCACTTTGGGAGGCCAAGGCAGGTGGATCACCTGAGGTCAGGAGTTCGAAACCAGCCTGGCCAACATGGGGAAACCCCGTCTACATTAAAAATACCAAAAATTAGGCAGGTGTGCTGGTGTGCGCCCAGCTACTCTGGAGGCTGAGACAGGAGAATTGCTTGAACATGGGAGGTGGTTGCAATGAGCCGAGGTCGTGCCACTGCATTCCACCCTGGGTGACAGAGTAAGACTCTGTCTCAAAAAAACAAACAAACAAAAAAAAAACCTAAAAGCTAATTTTGTTAGAAGATAAATAAAATTTATAAGACCCCTCCCCTGTGAAACTAATAAGACATAAAAAAGATAAGAGATGAAAAGATAAAGAAAAAAATTTAAAAAGAGAGAAGACACAAGTTACTAATATTAGGAATAAGAGAAGGGCCACCACTTCACCTTTGATAAATATTAAGAAGATATAAGGGAAAGGTGTGGACAATTTATGTCAATAAATTCAACAAATGGAGTAAAATGGAAAAATGTCTTGAAAGACACAAACCTCACTTGGGAAGAAATGTTATCAATAGCCCTGTATTTATTAGGGAAATTAAATATGTAGTATAAAACTTCCTCAGAATAAAGAGAGTAATTTTACAGTGGAGGAACCTGGCAAGCCTGACCTCAGCAGGAGAAAGTTAGTATCAATAGTGATTCCAGTTGATAGTGCATACCGTGGTGTGATGTGATGGCAGTGGTGCTTTACCTCTGTAGTCTTCCTCTCAAAAACCCATCGTCCCAGTATAGTTTCAGAAAACATCAAACAAAGCCCAATTGATGGACAGTCTACAAAATTCCTAACCCATATTCCTCAAAACTGTCAAGGTCATCAAAAACAAGGAAAGTATGAGGAAACTGTCACAACCAAGGAGAGTCAAAAGAGACATGATGACTAGAGGTAATGTGCTACCCAGGATGCAATCCCAAAACAGAAAAAAGACATTCAGTAAAAAGAAAAGGTGAATGAAATATTGACTTTCATCAATAATAATGCATCAGGCCTGGCGCCGTGGCTCACGCTTGTAATCCCAGCACTTTGGGAGGCCAAGGCAGGTGGATCACTTGAGGTCAGGAGTTCGAGACAAGTCTGGCCAACATGACAAAACCCCATCTCTTCTAAAAATGCAAAAATGTAGCTGGGTGTGGTGGTGTGCGCCTGTAGTCCCAGCTATTCAGTAGACTGAGGCAGAAGAATCACTTGAACCTGGGCAGCAGAGGTTGCAGTGAGCTGAGATTGCACCACTGTATTCCAGCCTGGGGGACAAAGCAAGACTCCATCTCCATTAAAAACATAATAATAACAATAATAATTCATCAATATCAGGTCATAGTTGTGACAAATGTACAATGCAAAATATCAATGGTAGGGGAAACCAAGTATGAAGTATATGGAAACTCTTCATACTATCTTCACATCTTTCCTGTAAATCTAAAACTATCCTATGATAAGAAGTTTACTGAAACACACACATACACGCACACACATGCACACAAACACACACACACAGAAAACTCCAGGCCCAGATGGCTTCACAGCTAAATTCTATCAAATATTTAAAATATAAATAATGTCAATTCTACACAAACTTTTCCAGAAAATAGAAGAGGAGGGAACATTTTTCAACTCATTCTATGAGGACAATATTGTTCTGATACCAAAACTATACAAAGACAGTAGAAGAAAAGAAAATGACATCCCAGCATCTTTCAAGAACATAGTTAATGAAAATTCTTGACAAAAGTTTAGCAAATCAAATTTAGTAATGTAATCCGGAATACATGATTATGAAGCAGGATTTATACCAGGAATGTAAGGTTGCTTTAGCATGTGAAAAATTAATGTAATTCATCACATTAACAGATTTAAAAAGAAAAAACCAGGCTGAGTATTGTGGTTTATGCCTGTAATCCCAGCACTTTGGGAGGCTGAGGCAGGAGGATCTCTTGAGGCCAGGAGTTTGAGGCCAGCCTGGGCAACATAGTGAGACCCTGTCTCTACAAAAATTAAAAAATTAGCTGGGTGTGGTGGTGTACACCTTCAGTCCCAGCAACTCAGGAGGTTGAGGCCAGAGGATTGCTTGAGCCCAGCAGTTTGAGGTTGCAATGAGCGATGATCATGCTACTGCACTCCAGCCTAGGTGACAAAGTGAGACCCTGTCTGAAAGAAAGAAAGACAGAAAGAAAGAAAGAAAGAAAAAAGAAAGAGAGAGAGAAAGAAAGAAAATATAGTCATCTCAATAGAAAGAGCATTTAATGAAATTTAATACCCATTTATGATTAAAAACACTCAACAAATAGAAGGGAAATGGAATAAAAATAGAAGGTAATTTTTTCTCAGCCTGATAGATACATGCTTCGTGATGAAAGACAGAATGTTCCACCTCTAAGATCTGGAGCAAGGGAGGGATATTTGCTTTTGCCTTTCCTATTTCATTTTGCACTGGAGGTCTTCATCAGTGAAATAAGACCAGAAAAAGAAGTCAAATGCATAGATGTAAAAGTGAAAAATAAAACTGATTATATTCACAAATGATGTGACATGATTATATATGTATAAAATAGTAATGAATTTACAAAAATGGTAGAATAGGTGAGCTTAGCAATGCCAATATATAAAAATGAGTTGCATTTTTATCTACTAGCAATGAACAACTTGAAAATTAGATTAAATATATACATATAAATATATGTATATAAAATATATACAATATACTTACAATTGCATCAAAAGAACACAATATAGTGATATATTTCACAAAATATGTACATGACCTGTACACTGAAAACTATTTCATACAAAACAGTGCTGAGAAAAATTAGAGAAGATGTCAACAAATGAAGAGATATTTCACAGGTTGGAAGACTCAGTAGTTTTTGATGTCATTTCTTGCCAAATTTATTTGTAGAATCCGAATCACAAGAATCACAATCCCAGCAGATTCCCTGGGTAGACATTTAGAATAGCAAGCCCTTGTTCTCTCTTTTCTTTCCTTCTTTCTTTCCTTCTTTCTTTCTTTCTTTCTTTCTTTTTCTTTCTTTTCTTTTCTTTCTCTCTCTCTCTTTCTCTCTCTTTCTTTCCTTCTTTCTTCTTTCTTTTCTTTCATTCTTTCTTTTCTTTCTTTCTCTCTCTCTCTCTCTTTCTCTCTCTTTCTTTCTTTCCTTTTTTCTTCTTTCTTTTCTTTCATTTTCTTTTTTGTTGTTCTGGTCTTGAGCTGGGATTATAGGCATGAGCCACTGCGCCTGGCCTAGAATAGCAAGCCATTCCTAAAATTTTCATGGAAGTGCAAATAACCTAGAATAGACAAAACCATTTTGAAAAATAAGAACCAAGTTGGAATGCTTACACTATCTAATTTAAGATTTGCTATGCAATATTCAGGAAAGGTATTTGTGTAGAGATAGACATATAGATCAAAGGGACAGGATGTCAGCCAGAATGGCAGAGTAAGTGCCTCTGAAAATTCTTTCTTCCAGGACAATGAGATGACTGGTTGACTTATGATGGGGTTATGTCCTGATAAATCCATTGTAAGTTGAAAATATAAGTCAAAAATGCATTTAACACACCTACCAAACATCATAGCTTAGCCTAACCTACCTTAAACATGCTCAGAACACTTATAGTAGGCTACAGTTGGGCAAAATCATCTAAGACAAAGCCTATTTTATAATAAAGTGTTGATTATTTCATGTAATTTGTTGAAGACTGTACTGAAAATGAAAAACAGAATGGTTACTTAGGTACTCCAGGTATGGTTTCTACTGAATGCGTATTGCTTTCACACCACTGTAAAATTGAAAAATCTTAAGTTGAACCATTATATATCAGGGGTTTTCTGTGCTGACAAAATTTGTCAGAACAGCTTTTTCAGTTCTGGAAGTTAACCAAAAGCTTGTAGTGTTATAGAACCAAACTGGGATCCACTTCCTCAGTGCAGCAAAACCAGATATGCACACTGAGGTTTTGCAGTGGTAGAAAGGAAGGCATTTATTTGCATGGTGCCAAGCAAGGAGAACCAGGCAGCTAGTGCTCAAATCCTGACCTCCTCTATGTCTTGCAGGTGACGGTTTTTAAAGGCAGGGGTAAATTTCAGGATAGCAAAGTCACAGGCAAAATTGTAAATCAATACATAGAGGTTATACATTGGTTTTGGCCAAAAAGGGCAGGATATCTTGAAGTGGGGACTTACAGGTCATGGATAGATTCAAAGGTTTTCTGATTTGCAATTGGTTAAGGAAGCAAAGCTTTGTCCAAAAATTTGGAATCAGCAGTAAAGAATGTTAACTGGCTTGTGGGTGTGACTCCCTCCAGGCTCCTCCTGAAGAAATTTAGAACAAAGAGCAGAGGTCAGAGTTCAGTCCTTGGTTTCCTCTCATCTGAGGTCCATGTGCCAGTGGAACTGTTTGGTGGGGGTCTAGGTTTCTGAAAAGCAACTCAGAGACACACGTTAAGATGTTAGCTTTAGTTTCCACAGGGAACCAAACATCTCCGGATTCTAACTTTTTTGGCTATTGTTTTCAAGCTACTGTCATTTTCTCGCTTATCAAGTTATTATTTACTTTTCAAGGCTAGCTAGGTACCTGGAATTTCCCTTAAAGGAACTCAAGATTTTCCTTAATTTCCATGCTTGAGGGGGGTGGAGGTGACGGGGCTGCCAGGCCCCTAAGAGGGTGTCCTTGCTTCATCTCAGTAGCAATCAAGAGAAACGTCTGAATCTCAGTAAGAACATTGAGCTTTGCGATGTTTTAACTTTCCCTATTCCCATCCCATCTAGCCAGGTCTGCAATAACCTTGAAAACAACAACAACAACAACAACAACAACAAAAATGGCCCACAATAACAGTAGGCCTTAGAGACCTGCGGGATACAACCAAAATTACCAAGATACTCATAATGAGAGTCAGATAGGGAGAGGATAGAGAGAAATGGGCAGAAAGAGTATTTGAAGAAATAATGGCTGAAAACGCCCCAAATTTGGGCCAGGCATGGTAGCTCACGCCTGTAAGTCCAACACTTTGGAAGGCCAAGGTGGGTGGATCACCTGAGGTCAGGAGTTCCAGACCAGCCTGGCCAACATGGTGAAACCCCTCTCTACTAAAAATACAAAAAAAAAAAAAAAAAAAAAAAATTTAGTCAGGTGTGGTGGTGCATGCCTGTGGTCCCAGCTACTAGGGAGGCTGAGGAAGGAGAATTGCTTGAACTTGGGAGGCAAGATCGCACCACTGCACTCCAGCCTGGGTGACAGTGCGAGACTCTGTCTCAAAAAAAAAAACAAAACAAACAAAAAAACAAAACCTCCCCAAATTTGATGAAAAACATTAATCTACACATCCAAGGAGTTTAATAAATCCAAGTAGGATAAATGCAGAGAGAGCCACATCTAGACACATCATAATCAAACTGTTGAAAGTCAAACAAAAAGACAGAATTTTGAAAGCAGTAAGAAACAAGCAACTCAACAGGTTCAAGAATACCTCAATAAGAGTAGCAGCTGACTTCTCATCGTAAACCAGAAAGGCCAGAAGCAGTGGGGTGATGTATTCAAAGTACTGAAATAAAAATGACTGTCAATCAAGAATTCTATATCCAGCAAAAACATTCCTTCAACGAAAGAGAAATTAAGACATTCCCAGACAAACAAAAACTGAGAGAATTTCTTTCTAGCATACTTGTCCTACAAGAAATACTAAAGGGAGCATGTAAGGCTAAAATGCAAGACCGCTAGACAGTGACTTGAATCCATGTGATAAATAAAGAACACTGGTAAATAAAGAACACCAATTAAGGTAAGTCCATAGGTAAATATAAAATAAAGTATAAATGTATTTTTTGTTTCTAGCCCCTTTTCCTCTTAACTGATTTAAAAGACAATTACATAAATCAATAATCAGGCCTAAGGTACAAAATGGAGAGTCCAGAAAGAGACCATAACATATATGGTCAATTGATTTTTGGCAAAGATACTAAGATAATTCAATGGGGACTGGATTGCCTGTTTAATAAATGGACTAGAACTAAGTTCATTCTAAAAATGAACCTTAGACCATATATAAAAATTAACTCAAGTTGGACCATAGACCTAAACTTAAGACCTGAAGCCATAGAAGAAACTTCTAGAAGAAAAAGTAGGAATATATTGTGACTCATGTTGAGCAAAATTTTTTTTGATAGGACACAAAGCGCTGTCCTATAAACTATAAAATGATAAGTTGATAAATTGGACATCATCAAAATGTAAGATATTTCTCTTTAAAAAACACCGATAAGGTAAGGCAAGCCACAGCCTGGGAAAGAATACTTGTGAAACATGTATCTGATAAAAGATTTTAATCCAAACTCTATGAAAAACACTTTTGCATGTGTTAAAATATACATAAACATGAAATTTACCTTGTTAACTATGTTTAAGTGTGTAGGTCTATGGCACTCAGGCAAAATCCAAAATCCACCTTTTGGGGTAATTTTCCAGATAAGTGATCCTCCCTTTGCTGTTCATTCTCCTGAAGGTTCTAGGCTACTTTTCAAACCCAGGAAACTACCTTTTAAAGCAATGTGCCTGCCATCCTCCATGATTTAGAGTAGCATGTCACCATGAATTTAAGAAAACAAAATCACAGACCACAGTAAAATGGATTTAATGGTCACAGTGGTGTTCATAAAACACCTCAGCTTCTTAAGCACAGACTTTAATAATTTAATTTTTTTTCTGCTGTGACACTAAGATTTTCTGAGAGAGAGAGAAAGCCAGCAGTAAGATAAAGCCTACATCTTCCTCCATTTTCATGGCAGCGGAACTAATGTCTCTCCTGCCATTCTTTTTGCTGTTGTTGAGATGGAGTCTCCCTCTGTTGCCCAGGCTGGAGCACGGTGGCGTAATCTCAGCTCACAGAAACCTCCGCCTCCCGGGTTCAAGCGATTCTCCTGCCATTCTTAACGATGCCTGGCTATAGATGTCTCTTTACACCAGTGCCCTGACTGGGGATGCCTGTCTCCTCTTGCTAAGCAGGATAAAGGCCCCAGTTCTTAAAATGTTTAGCAAAGAAAAAGGATTTCAGTATTTCCAATTGGTCTAATTTATTTTAAATTCTGGATCCATACTTTAAAAGCAAAATCAACTAATAACATGGAAACCAAACCAAACCTAACATCTAGTAACCTGCCATATTGACCAGATACAATATGTTTCACAATCACTAGCTCTCTGGTGGACTTATTATTGTTACTAAAATTTTCCACTTAAAAGCTATATATCCAATATTTTAAAATATATTTTAAAATTAAAAATTTGTATATAGAAAGTAATACATGTAAAGCCACTCTAAACATTTGGAAAATAGAGAATAGATGAAGAAGGTAACTAATATTACCCATAATTCCACTGGCCAAGAATTACTGTTAGCAGTTTTTTAATAGCTTTTTTTTATGCATATGGACTCAGATTAGGTATGTTTATAAGAACATACTGTATACACTCTTTCATAGGATGCTTCTTTTTCTACTTTTAATAATTTACTGTGAGCATTTAGTCATCAGATTGTCCTCCAAAATAGTATTTTTAATGCTTTTTGTAGCATTCTATCATACGCGTTGCATCATTTATATAACCCAGATCTAATTAGCCAGGTGTGGCGGCTCACGCCTGTAATTCCAGTACTTTGGGAGGCTGAGGCGGGCGGATCACGAGGTCAGGAGTTCGAGACCAGCCTGGCCAACATGGTGAAACCCCGTCTCTACTAAAAATACAAAAATTAGCCAGGCGCGGTGGTGCACACTTGTAATCCCAGCTACTCAGGAGGCTGAGGCAGGAGAACTGCTTCAACCCAGGAGGTGGAGGTTGCAGTGAGCTGAGATCATGCCACTGCACTCCAGCCTGGGCAACAGAGCAAGACTCCATCTCAAAAATAAATAAATAAATAAAAATCTAATAAAAATCTCAGTTGTTTCTATTTGTTTGCATTTAAATAACACATACTTATATATTTATCTTTAATACATCTCTGTTTTCATAGGATGAATTCCTAGATGATATACCTATAATTTCTGAGGAGATAAACCTAGGACTTTGACATTCCCTAGAACGTCTTGGGCATTCCAGTCAAGAACCTGTTCCTCCAATAAACTCCTTTCATATAGTTCTTATAGTTCAGCTGCAATCCTGTTACTTGCTGAAGGCCTTTAACAGCATCTCCTGAATCAGATATTTATTTCTTCATCTGTCATTCCTACATCCTTTTTCCACTTATATACCAGGTGCTATCTGGTATGTAAGTATATACCAGATATACTTATATATCTGGTATATAGGTATATAAGTGTATATCTGGTATACACTGGTAGAGATAATATACATCTCTACTCCTCATAGTGCCCTGATGTAGGTAGTGTTGTCTTCATTTGATAAATATGGAAGTTGATATTGAGAGAGGTTCAAAAACTTGCCCAAGGTCACGTCACTAATAAATGGTTATTTTAATCCTGGTGTACAAAGCCTGTATTCTTTTCCTTAGTGGGTTTCACTAATGTTCTGTCTGACTGCAACAGAAGCATCGTGGTTTAGATCACACAGGCTCAAGACAGTCTGCCTGGATTTGAATCCCAGTTATTTGAATCTAGCCTGTGACTTCATGCAAGTAATTGTCCTTGTCTGCATTCATTTCCTCATCTGTAAAATGTGCATAATAATAGTACTCACCTCATAGGGCTGTGGTGAGGATTAAATTGCTTAATATACGTAAAGTGCTCAGATTTGTGCCTGGTACAATGGAAGTATTAATTACTTTCATCATCATCATCATCATCATCATCTTTTTGTTGTTGTTGTTACAGTCATGGTTGTAGTTTGTTGCAGTGAAAAGATACAGATTAAAATCAGTAAAGCAAAAGACACATATGGCAGAGTCCAGGAGAAACCAGCAGGGGCTCCTAGTTATTCTTCACTGGTGAAGTGGTACAGACAGCACTTAATTCTCCTAGCACCAATGAATGAAAACACATCACCATCATTACTGTTGTTGCTACTATTAGTGTTGCTATTACACTCCGGGCAAACCAGCCTTTCTATCCATTTCCCAAGCTTAACTTCATTTCTAAATCTATGTCTTTGCTCACACTTTTTTCTACTCTTGGCATAGTTGTCCCATCTTTTCACATGACTAACTTTGTGGCTCTCTTTCTTGATGAAACGGATGAAAGAAATTCTCCCTATCCTTCCACAACTGCTCCCTTCCTCATCATTGCCTGGTCTCTCCATCTTCTCTTCCAGCACTTGTCATTCTTTTATGTTGTTCATCCTGTCTGTCCTGTTTTGGAGTCTTGAGTGTACCTGTTTACTTCCTTACTAAACCAAAAGCCCACTGAGGGCTGAGGCTGTCCTGGGAACTGTCACGTATTGTTGTGAGGTGAAGCCAGATAGAGCCTGTGTAATGTCCAGGTCTGTTCCTTTACTGGCCCCATTTCTAGCTCCTGAAAGTTGTTTCACTCCTCTGTGTCATGTTTTTTTCGCTTGTAAAGTGGGCATTATAATGGGGACTACTCTGTGGGATTATTGGAAGGATCAAAGACATATATAGGCCAGGTGTAGTGGCTTATGCCTATAAGCCCTACACTTTGGGAGGCCAAGGTGGGAGGATTGCTTGAGCTCAGGAGTTCAAGACCAGTCAGGGCAACATTGGTTGATTCAATACTAACAGGTCCAACATTTTGTAGGACCCAGTCTTTACAAGCAAACAAACAAACAAAAACACAAAACAAAAAAGCCCTACAAATATTAGCCAAGTGTGGTGGCATGCAGCTGTAGTCTCAGCTACTTGGGAGGCTGAGGGAGGAGGATCCCACAAGTCCAGGAGTTCAAGGCAGCAGTGAGCTATGATAGCACCACTGTACTTCAGCTGGGGCAACAGCAAGACCCTGTCTCAAAAAAAAAAAAAAGAAAAAAGAAAAAAGAAAAGAAAAACAAACCATGAGTAATATGTCTGGACCACAGTAAGTGCTCAATAAATGCTAGTAATCAAAGGTGACATAGTAGGCACTGAGGAAATGTTAGTTGAGTGAAATGAAGGCACTCATGACTCAGGCTTGGTCACTAGACATTTGTTGAACAGTCTCCTCTTTTGTATCTGCTCATAAAGCTATGTAGACTCTCTCTGGTTATTAACTAGTATGATTAGGGATTATTGCCTAAGACTAGTCTTGTTTGAGATGGTGATGCGAGTGAGAGTGGTAGAGGTAATGGTTGAGCTCTAATCTCTGGGTCAAAAAATGAAGATATTGGTAAATTTTGGGGGAAATACAGAGGAAAAGGCCTCTGGCAGACAATTCTTTAAAATTTCTCAAGAAGTCAAACTGTTCTGGGAACACACACTCCCTCTGATGCCAACTTCAACCCACCTGCCCTGCTGAAGATACCTTGGGCTACAGGAATAGGAGCTTGGGCTCTGAGGGCAGCATCCAAAGAGGAGATCAAGCAAACACAGGCATGAGGGAAGCTGCGGTTGTCCAGTGACATTTTGTGGCTCCCTAGAACTCTTCACTCAATCCCAAAGAACAACAGGGCCACCATGGTCCTGTTTGCCTACTCACATTCTGACCTCTGGCTCTACCTGAGCTTGCTCTCCCATGCTCAGGCTTTCACAATTTCCCTCTCTTAGTTGGGGGTATACAGTGTTAAATAAAATGTATGGGAGGCCATTATTTTAAGCTAAGCTCTTGTGCCAAGCCCCTACAGATCAACCAAAATGGAGTCACTTGTGTTAAGTGCCACATGATCAAACTGAAACTTTAAAAAAACAGAAAAAAAATCCCCAAGCGGGCCAGTTTTTTCCAAAAAACAGGAGATTTAGAGCAACCAATCTATAAGGGCCAGGTCAATCTGAGCTGTCCTGATAAGGAAGTCTCCTCTGCTTTAGCCCTTTCAAAGAAAGTAACCTGAAGTAACCTGATGTTAACCAATCCGCTTTTTCTGTATTAAGCTGTTTCCTTGTTTCTGTTCAAGTTACCTTACAAAAACTGACTGTTCTGCTAGGCCTAGTGGAGCTCCTTCTGTTTTTTTAGACAGGATGCTGCCCAATTCATGAATCATTAATAAAAGCCAATTAGATGTTTAAACTCAGTTTGTTGAAATTTTGGTTTTGGCAGCAATCTGTTTTGGTTCTTTTAGCGAATACCCTAAGAATCACAACATATGTTTCTAATGTATCAAAAGCTAACGTTAATCTGCCTTTACCTTCCTTCTGGATAACATATTGCCTCACTGCAAAAATTACTGTTTTATACCACGTAGTGCTAAAATCAATTTTTCCAACCGTGGTGATTGAGCCCTTCCACTATTAAATGGGCTACATTAAGGGAGGTGAACAGGTTTCAATTTCCAGGCCAACATCAATCAATTTATAATAGTCAGAGTTCTGGGAAGGATTCTAAGGCAATGCTCAGGTTCAGAAGGGGGTTAAAAAAAAAAAAAAAAGCCATAAGGTCTTCTGCAAGCAAAGGATGAGCCCAGTAGAAATCAGGGATTGGATCTGAGATTAATCAGGCCTGACCAATGAAAGACTTTAGCAACCCAAAGCCTCCCCAGGGGTTATTTTAGAGTTTCCTGGATTACTGGTAGTGCATTGCAATATAAATGTACATGATCTCCAAGCAAGAGGGCCACTCCACGTCCAGAGGTCCGTTCCTGGTGAGAAGGCACACCCCACAAATGGAGATCTGTGAGTGATGTGATACGTGTGCTTATACCAGGCTAGTCACCATCTCAATAGGGAAATGGAAAGATTTATCAGAACAGGAGAAAACCAAACAGAAAGGTGAGTGAAAACACCCAAGCAAAAAGAAATGCTCACTGCGGAGACAGCCAGGTGGGAAGGGGTCCTCAGAGAAACTCTAGCCAGCCTGCACACTGGAAGGAGTGCACGCTGGAGTGGAGCCACAGAAGTTTGTGCCGTTTGAGGGGGAGGAGCCCGGCCCCTCCCCTTCCTGTGTGGCACCTGCGATTCAGTTTGCGAGGTGGGAAGCACACTAGCAGGGACTCTGGCTTCACTAAGAGTCTCTGTTTCCCCTTTATTTCATTTTTCACCCAGTAAAACCCTGCCTTACTCACCCTTCAAATTGTCTGCGAGCCTAATCTTTTGTGGCCGTGGGACAAGGATCCCGTCTTTAGATGAACTAAGGAAAAATCTCGCAACACTGCTATGAATAAAATATAGGGCACTTGCCCAATGACAAGGGTGGGAGGTGCAGGGATGGGGCCCAGCCCTGAGGGGGCCTTAGGAGGCCTGGGTCCTGTTTCTTCTGATGATCAATATGTCACTGTCAGATTTCCTTAAATTAATGTGGTGTGAAGTTGACTCAGAGAAAACAAGGCTAGTTGCGTGTTGAGTGACAGGTGAAAAAGAAGATAAACCCCCTGCTGGGCATAGGCTTTTAAAACTGGAGACCTGTGGTCAGGTGAAGTGGCTCATGCCTATAATCCCAGCACTCTGGGAGGCTAAGGCAGGAGGAGCTCTCTCTTTTTTTTTTTTTTTTTTTGAGACGAAGTCTAGCTCTGTTGCCCAGGCTGCAGCACAGTGATGCGATCTCGGCTCACTGCTAGCTCCGCCTCCCAGGTTCCCGCCATTTGGCAGGAGGATATCTTGAGCCCAGGAGTTTGAGACCAGCCTGGGCAACACAGTGAGACCTCATCTCTACCAATAAAATTAAATAAAATAAATAAATAAATGTAAAAAAAGAAAAGAAAAGAAAAGAATAGCCAGACATGATGGCATGTGCCTGTAGTCTCAGCTACTTGGAAGGAAGGCTGAGGCAAGAGGATCACTTGAGCCCAGGAGTTGGAGGCTACACTGAGCTATAATCACACCATTGAAATCCAGCCTGGGCAACAGAACAAGACCCTGTCTCAAAATAATTAAATATGTAAATAAAGATCAAATTGTTTCCAGATCCAAAACTTGGGAGCTCCTGGAAGTTCCCAGGGAACAATACCTCCATTCGGTTCATTTGCTGACAATATCATCAGCCCTCTGGGACACCCAGGGCAGGGAAGAAAGTCTGATTTCTTCCCCTTCTACTCTGGAGGCCTTGAAAGCTAGAGGGAGAGACAGGTAAATAGAATGGGCTGAATACTAGAACTCTAGACTACTAGAGAAGGAGGCTTTCTCTAGAGGCAAGGGCCACGCATGTTGAGCTCCAGTAAGACACAGGTGGATACAAACTGAGCCAGCCAGGCATTGTTTCAGATGACTTCTGCAAGAGACATGAGCACAAAGTGACATTTCCCTCACCTCTCTAGGCACAAAATGAAAACACTGAAGAAGAAGCCAGACCTAAAAAAATGTGAAGCTTAATTGGGGTCTGGTTCTTAATCATTCTGTCATGCAGACTCCCCTTGTCACCCAAACCCCCAAGGCACCCAGTACTCTCATGAACCAAACTGAAGAAAGACCAGGCTTCCTGAGCTGCTGCTCCAACTCCTTGGTGGCCTAGGATGATTCTAGATAAAAATGACTGGGAGCCCCTTTTCTCAGAGGCTCACTAAAGTCAATATAAATGAACGTCATTTTTCATGTCCTTTTCTTTCTCCTTCTCTCCATCCAGCTGTAATAAAACCTGAATATCTGAGGCACATTTATTTCTGCCTTCCATCCAACTAGTGCAAAACGTCATCTAATTTAAAACTTAATCAGGTGAAGCAATTAACACAATATGGGAATCCAGGATTTCCACCCTCTTCTTCATGTACAAATAAGAATAAAATATATTTACTAGAATAATCACTAGTTTCAAAGTGTCTAATAATTACTCCCAGCTGGGAGCAAACCCTTGGCGAGAAGGGTAGGTGGAATTAACTCAGGAGACAGATCAAGAATGTGCTATTGATGACCCAGTTGTCTGGGAACCATGAGGCATCTACTCACTGCTGAGAACCCCCGGCTCAGGCAGGCCTGGAGGGAAGGCAAAACTCTGGCAAGGTCACTGAGCCTGGGGCTAGGGGGACTGAGATAATCAGGGTTCTCCAGAGAAACAGAACCAATAGGATAGACATACAGATACATAAAAAGAGATGTATGATGAGGGACTGACTCATGTGATTATGGAAGGCGAGAAGTCCCTTGATCTGCCGTCTGCAAGCTGGAGGACCAGGAAAGCCGGTGGTGTAGTTGCAGCCCGAGTCTGAGAGCCTGAGAGCCAGGGGGCTGATGGTGAAGTCCTGGTGTCTTACACCAGGAGTGCTGATGTCTGAAGGCAGGAAAGGAAGGCTGTCCCAGCTCAAGCAGAGAGAGCAAATTCACCCGTCCCCTGCCTTTTTGTTGGATCTGGGACCTCAAGGATTGGAGGATGCCTGCCCACATGGGTGAGGGCGATCTTTTTCATTCAGTCTGTTAGTGGCGGCGAATCCATACGGTCTGCAGCAACCTCAGTTCCTGCCTCCTCAGAAGAAAGACTTTGACCGAGGGGCGTAAGGCAGAGTGAGAGACTGAGGCAAGTTTTAGAGCAGGAACAAAAGGATATAAAGAACACTTGGAAGAGGGTCAAACTGTGACTTGAGAGATTCAAGTGCCCGGTTTGACCTTTGGCTTGGGGTTTGGTATGTTAGTACACTTCTGTGGTCTGCGTCACTTCTCCTGGGATTCTTCCCTTGGGGTGAGATATCCCGCATGATCAATGGCCTGCCAGCACTGGGAGGGGCCTCATGTGCAGTGTGTTTACCGAAGTTGTATACACGCTCGCTTGAGGCGTTCTTCCCTTACCAGTTGAGTGTCCCTAGAGGAAGATCACATAGCAGTTAAACTCCACCATTTTGCCTCTTAGTGTGCATGCTTAGCCTACTCGCCCAACTCCTGAGATCTTGTCAAGAAGTGGCTGATCACCAGCTTCAGGTGTTTTCTACTTATTGGGAGACTGCTTTTCCCTGGTGCCAGCTGTGCCCCAAAGTTATTTTAGAGAGACAATTAACAACTGTCTGGCCATCACCTGATGGTTGCCTAACATTCCTGGTTGTTGGGGGGAGACTCTCCTGCCCTGCTTATGTCTGCCTAAATACCTATTGTAACAAGTCCACCAATTGAAATGCTAACTTCTTCCAGAAATACCCTCACAGACACACCCAGAAATAATGTTTTACCAGCTATCTGGGCACCCTTTGGCCCAGTCAAGTTGATGCAGAATTAATCATCACAGTGAACATCTGTCCTTAACAGGCTTGATCTGGCAGCTCTGGACCAGTGGAAGGGGCAGTGCATTTTGCCTCTGGAGGTCTGTTTCATCATCTACAGCTCCTTGTGGGAGCCTTGGTTGTCTTATTGGGTCAATGGGGTCCCGATCTCTAACTCATCATCGTTGTTATAGGCACCACTTGGGGTAACACATGGCCAAGAACACTATAAGATGTAAAGCAAGGCGTAGATGTTATATTTACTAAGTGAGATGAATTACATAGTAAACAGTTGTAGAAAATAGTGGAATAAACTAATCAACAACTTATATCATGCCAGCAAAGCACAGGGAACACAAGGACATATGAGGACACACTTGGTGGTGTGCATAGTAATGCAGGAAAGAGGTCAAAGGAGGGGTTTGGGCAATGGGTGTTGTGTGAGTTCTGAGAAGAGCTCAATGAAGTTAGAGGAGAGTAAGGATTTGAAATCAGTGAGGACAAGGAGGGAAATCTTCTAGGCAGACAGAATCATACCATTCATTCATTTATTTTCAAAATTATTTGGCCAACACATGCATATTGTGTGTTTGATCTGTATCAGGCATAGAAGCAAATGCCTCAAGGCAAGAATGTGCAGTGCATACTTGAAGCCTCTGAATAGAGCTTGGAAAGGAAAGAAAAAGAGAGAGAGAGAGGGAAAGGCAAAGGGGAGGAGAGGAGAGAGAAAGTGAGAGAGTGAGCTAAAGGCATGTTGTGGCCAGATTGTGGCATGCTCTACATGAAAGCGTGGGTTTATTCTGTAGGTGCAGAGTCACTGCCCTTGAAGACAGACCAAGGAGAATGAATAAGTCTTTCCCTCTGTTTTCAGTGGATGCTCACCTTATGAATGGAGCCATATTTAAGGAGCAGATTAGGAGGCATTGAACAGCAGACTGCCCAGATCAGAGATGCTTTTTAAGTTCTAGGAGCCTGTGAGCTTCCAGAGCTGTGCCAGTTCCAGGCATCTGAATTACAAAAGGACATGGCTGGCTCAAACCTGGTCCCTGCCTCTATGACCTGCAGTTCCTTTACATGCAGGGAAGTCCTGTTCCGAGCTCGCTGAAGCCTTTGACTGTTCAAAGCCCCTTAGGATGGAGAAGATTCCTGGGAATAAAATGCATCCATCCTGGGAGAGGTCCGTAGGGGAGCCACTTTGTTGTGAGGCAAAACACAAAGCCCTGATGGATGGCCGGGCCAGTGAGTGTCACCTGCAGCCAAGGAGCCAGTGATGTGGAGGAGGGGTTTTCATCACACTTGCTTCCAATGTGTTCTGAATGTGCAAGGAAGATGAGTACAAACCCAAGCCTTTATTATTTCTTCATCCTCCCCACATACTGCTGGGTAGAAGGTTGGTTGTATGAACTGTGTGATGGTAGAGATGCCCTGAGGCTGGCAGGGAATCTGGTGGCCTGGTTTCTATTGCTGCTCTCTTACTGGCTGGTCATAGGACTTTGGGAAGTCACTTGGTCTGTCTGAATCTCAGTTCACTCACTTATAAACTGAATGTTTTGGGATTAGAGCTGTGGTCCTCACCTGGAAGGTGGGTGTTAGCAGATAGGTACATCAGCCCCCTGGGGGAAATGGAAAGGGAAGTATATGGACTGAATGGTCATGTGGCCCCAAAAGTCACATGTTGAAAGCCTACCCCCCAAGGTCATTGTATTAGTCCATTTGCATTGTTATAAAGAATACCTAGGTAATTTATAAAGCAAAGGGGCTTATTTAGCTCACAGTTCTGTAGGCTGTATAGAAAGCATAGTGCAGCATCTGCTGCTGGTGAGGGTTCAGGAAGCTTACAATCATAGTGGAAGGGGAAGAGGAGCTAATATATCACATGGCGAGAGAGAGAGAGAGAGAGAGCAAGAGGGAACGGAAAGAGAGAGAAGGGAGGTGCCAGGCTCTTTTAAGCAACCAGATTTCACATAAACTCATAGAATGAGAACTCACTCATTACTGTGGGGACAGCACCCAGCAATTTATGAGGGATCTGCCCTCATGACCCAGACATCTCCCATTAGGCCCACCTGCCACATTGGAGGTCACATTTCAACATGAGATTTGGAGGGGGCAAAACATCTAAACCATATCAGTGATGGTATTAGGAGGTGAGGTCTTTGGGGGTTTACTAGGACATGAGGGTGGAGCCCTCATGAGTGGGATTAGTGCCCTTATAAAAGGGACCTCAGAGAGCTCTTTTTCTCTTCCATCATGTTAAGACACAGCAAGAAGGTACCATCCATGAATCAGGAAGTGGTCCCCACCAGACACTGAATCTGCTGGCACTTTGATCTAGGGCTTCTCAGCCTCCAGTAAGAAATATCTGTTGTGGATAAGTTGCCAGTCTATGATATTTTGTTATAACAGCCTTAATAGACCAAGGTAGCAGGTGTATGTAAATTTAAAATCCCACTCTGGAATTTTGATGGTATTGGCTTCACCTCCCTGGCAACCCCCTACTCAACTCACTAACTCCTCCCACCCAAGGTTGAATGGGGATGTTGCTAGAAATGGCTGTTGGCTGGATGAAAGTTGGAAGGTTAGGGCCCTCAGGAGGCTGGCCCCCTCACCCTGATGTCCTGAAATCCATCACTGACTTTTTAAATGCCAGGCCTGGTTCACACCTGATCGTTATCATCCCTAAGGCAAGTGAAGCAGAATTGATTTCCTGTCTCCATGGAGGAAATCAACAAAGGAGGGAAATTTTACAGGAAATAGCTAAATCTTTAGTCTATGAGGATGCTGAAATACAAGCCATTAATCCCCAAATCTCAGCGTGTCTCCATAAAGTTGTAAATGAAGCAATTACATGGATTGCCCAGACACTAAACTGAAAATTCCAGAAACTTCTACCATAAGAATGCTTTATGGAAATGAGAGTCAGAGGGGAAGTTTTAGATTCTGGCCTCCTCTCAGGCTTTGATTCCAGTTTTCCCTTTTCAAGTTCTCACCCATGTGTGGTCCATGCTTGCACAGCCTCTCTCCTTCCTCCACCAGCCTCTTCCTTCTCCCCACATGATCCATTATTGAAGTCACTCTTCTCTACCCTGTCCTTTTTGCCCTCACCTCCCTTCCTATCTGCTCTGCACCTGCCCTGCCTGGGGTACCAAAGGCTTCATCCCAGTGCCACTGTGCAGTGCTGGGGAAAAGGACTCAAGCTAAAATGAAACAGTGCCTCATCAGATTTTGAAGGGCCTGCTCTTCCTGTTCCCAATCATTCCTCTAGCACCTTCCCATCAGTATTTCCAGACTTCATCATGTTTCTCAAACCTCCTTCTGCTTCCTTCACAGAGAAGCCTTGCCTCTTACTCCATTAAGAAAGCAGAGCCTGTTTGCAAGCAGCATCCTCCTTCCCTTGGCTCCTCAAAGAAACCAGCCCCCCACTTGGTCTCCTTCTTTCCTACCTCAGGGCCTGGTGTCCTCCGGTCTAGCTCTGACCCCTCTCTCTTGCTGCCTTGGGGGCCTGAGCTGTGGATTATCTCCTGTCCTGCCCCGGTATGGCCACCTCCTCCCCTTCCTGCCAGTTGATAAGCAGGAGGGAGGGAGACAACAGAGGAAAATGGCCCCTCATGGTCCAGCCCCAAAAGAAAACAGCTGCAAGAGAAACCAAGTTTTCTTTCCTTCATATTTGTAGTATAATTTTATTCATTGAGCCTGTATTTCTCTCTATTTTATCAAGGACTCCTTTTTTATTATCCTTGCTTGGCATGAGGATGGGTTCAGTACATCCCCAGGGCACAGTAGAAAAGAAGAAAACTCTGCCCTATGCTAGAGAAATCTCTCCAGTATCATTGGAAAATAACCCTCTGATCCTGTTAGTCTGCCCATAGCATGTACTCTCCCCTTCCTTCCCTTCCTCTCCACCTTCCAGATGGAAAAGTGACCACATCTGCTGTCCTTTGCTCTTGCTTGGTCCACATCTGCTCCTCAGCAGCCCATAGTACTCTGCCTTTGGACATTCCTCTAAAATGGTCCTACCCAAGGTTCTTGGTGCCCTCCAGTTGTTAAATCCAATGCAGTTTTGATTTTTTTTTTTCTTATTATTCCAGAGAACATCTTCTCTTCCAGCTCCCAGGCCACAGCCATCCTCCTTTTCCTCTCATTTATGAGCTGTTCCTTCCTGGAATTCTCTGCACAATCTTCTTTATCCTTCTGCCTCTTGGAAGTGAATATTTCTTGCCTACTTTCATGACCCCAGCTACCGTCTATTTCCTTACAATTTTCCAAACCTCGTTGTATTACCTGGAACCTTCTTAAAGAACGCAAGGCCCAAATTTCTCACTGCTTACTAAATCTTCAATCAAATGTCTCTCAAGCACTTCAACCTCAATCAGTACCCTCTTCTTTATGTATTTTCTGTCTTAGCCCATTTCGTATTGCTGTAACAGAATGCTTGAGGCCAGGTAATTTATTTTAAAGTGGTTTCTTTTTTTCTTTTTTTTTTTTTTAGTGAGGGTCTCTGTCGCCCAAGCTGGAGTGCTTAGCTCACTGCAACCTCTGCCTTCCGGGTTCAAGTGATTCTTGACTTCAGCCTCCCGAGTAGCTAGAATAGTACAGACATCATGCTAATTTTTGTATTTTTAGTAAAGACAGGGTTTTGCCATGTTGGCCAGGCTGGTCTTGAACTTTTGACCTCGTGATTCACCTGCCTCAGCCTCCCAAGTTGCTGGGATTACAGGTGTGAGCTACTGCGCCCAGCCAATATTTTTATCTTTTAATGAATGCTTCCATCATACATGTGATTACAAAGTCAACTTCCTTTTATCTACACTGCACCTGCCTCCTTTGAGGCCTCATCACTCTCTCCTGCAACATATTCTATTCTAACTTGGGTCAATATAAAATCCAAATCTCTCTGCAGGGCCAAGAGGCTATTCATGACCTGAGCAAGAAAAAAAGACAGGAGACCCCATGATACCCAAACCAGGCAGTCAAATTTTGGTCCAAGTTGTCTAGAAACAAAATCAAGTCTACAGAGTTTGGTTTTGTTTTTTAAATGAAGGAGATAAGTAAGATACAGAAAATCCATAACAACCAGGGGACAAGCCTGGGCCTTGGAAGAATGCAGGAGTGAGTGGGGCACAGAGGTTAGTGGGGCAGACTCAGCGTGTGTGAGTATGTGGCTGTTTTCCTCCAAAGTATCTGCTCCAGTGGCTCATATTCTCCCATTGAGGTTGCTCCTTTGAATTCAACGGCTTTTTCCTGGAATGTCTTCTATTGCCTTGTATCTGTGTAATACAGCCCTCTTGCACTGTGTGTTTAATAAATATGTACTCTTTGAATGAAATGATGACTGTGTCTCCTGGAATTAGATGTTATAGTAACATAATTATATCCAACAAGAAACTAACCTGGATGAATTTACACTAGAAATCAGAGAGCAAGCAAGCAGTGGGACGAAGATCATAGAACTTTTATGGGGGGATGCAGGAGTGGGTTGGGGTAAAGAGTAGGAAGATCCACAACAAGGTGGGATTCTAGGGAACAAGTTTGGTACTGGAGGCCTTGCCTGGTCTCATTTCACCCTACTCTCACCAGCACACCAAGGACAGCAAACCACGGGGCATCTTCTCCCTGCTCCAGTCACACCGGCTTGATGGTTCCAGGAGCCTACCAGGCTGCTCGATCCTCTGGATCTTTGAACATGGCACCTCCAGCATTAGGAGAGCTCTTCAACCTTGCTAGGACTCTTGGTGACATCCTCTCCTCCTTCAAGACTCAGCCTAGAGAGCATCTCCTTGGGGAAGGCAATGGTCAGGGAAGGGCTTTCCATTGGTTTCTTTCAAAGAACGACTCATAAGTTATAATTGTCATGTCAGCTGTGGTTCCCTACAAAACAAAGTGATGCAAGGATCTAGTGCTAGTGCTTTATTTGGGAGGTCTGACCTGTGTGGTGGGGAGGGAGGAGTCGCTGTGCACGGTGATGGGCTGCTCTGCTGGCTCCTGCTTCCTCATGTGCTTCGAGGGACACAGCTGGTCACCGGGCAGGAGCGTCCACTCACCACCTGGCACAGCTTGGACAGGGTTCCCTGAGATGACTGCAGAGAACAATCACAGGGAAGCAGAGGACATGATCTCCTCTCCTGCTCTCCTTCACTCCCTGGGTTTTGTTATCTCACCCCTTGGAAGTCGGATGTCAAGACCAGCATGGTGGCATTTTAACTAAAGTCTGGAAATGTCTACAGGAGACATCCACTCAGAGCACGTGGCTGGTTGGCAGCCAGAGGACAGAGACCCACATTCTCAGGACAGGTGACAGGTCAGCCCCAGGAGCAGAAATGCATGGGCCTAAGAGGGTCCAGCAGCCATGGCAGTGGCAGAGGCGAAGCAAGCTGTAGAAGGCCCAGGAGATGCTGGTGCCAAGAGATGTGAAGATACTTCTGACACGGCAGTTCCTACGTGGATAACGCCTACTAGTCGCCCGTTGGACCAGAAGCATCTTGGAGGTAGAGACCTTGCCTGCCTGATTTAATAATGTGTCCACAGTTTCCAGGTAATACACTGAGGTTTGGAAAATTTTAAGGGAATAGATGGTAGCTGGGGTCATGAAAGTAGACAAGAAATACTCACTTCTAAGAGGCAGAGGGATAAAGAAGATTGTACAGGCCCAGGAGAGCATCTGGCACAAAGTAGGTGTTGAATACTTGCCTCGATGCACCAAGTTCATATGTGAGAAATGCTGCTAAGCTTCCCCCAGTGTCACCAAGTAAATTGCTCATGCCTCGTGTTCTCCAAGTGATTTGGTTCACCTTTGTCTGCACGACAAGTTGGCAGCTAGGCTGTGAGACCCCGAGGGTGCAGAGCATTTCCTTCCACCTTTGTTTTCTCAGTTCCTAGTTCAGCACCTGGCATATAGTAGATACTCCACAAATATTTGTTGAAATTCACGCAGGATTGAGGTGTGGATGCAACCCGAAGAGGTGGGGGACTGGACTGCAATTATTTTTCTGCTGGGCTCACATGACTTGCAAGACACTTTCCTGTGCTGCTTGTTAAGAAATAGGTACAACGTACAATGTCGTGCTCCTAGCTATTTGAAATCATTTATTAACTATAGTCATCTGACAGTGGTATAGGACACCAGAACTTATTTCTCCTATCTAGCTATAATTTTGTATGTTCCCCAAGCAAAGAAATGATAACTGTTTTAGGTGAGGGATATGCTAATTATCCTGATCTATCGCCATACATTGAATGTATCGAAACATCACTACGTACTCCATGAATATGTACAATTATTATTTGTCAATTAAACCAAAACAGCATGGTACTGGTACAAACACAGGCACACGGACCAATGGAATAGAATAGAGAGCCCAGAAATAAGGCCACACACCTACAACCATCTGATCTTCGACAAAGCCGACAAAGACAAGCAATGGGGAAAAGACTCCCTATTCAATAAGGGGTGCTGGGATAACTGGCTAGCCATATGCAGAAGATTGGAGCTGGACCCTTCCTTACACCATATAAGAAAATCAACTCAAGATGGATTAAAGATTTAAATGTAAAATCCAAAACTATAAAAACCCTGAAAGACAACCTAGGCAGTACCTTTCATGTGCGTCCGTGTGAAGAGATCACCAAACAGGCTTTGTGTGAGCAACGAGGCTGTTTATTTCACCTGGGTGCAGGCGAGCTGAGTCCGAAAAGAGAGTCAGCGAAGGGAGATGGGGTGGGGCCGTTTTATAGGATTTGGGTAGGTAAAGGGAAAAGGGGGGTTGTTCTCTGGCAGGCAGGAGTGAGGGTCACGAGGTACTCAGTGGGGGAGCTTCTGAGCCAGGATGAGCCAGGAGAAGGAATTTCACAAGACAGTGTCATCAGTTAAGGCAGGAACAGGCCATTTTCACTTCTTTTGTGGTGGAATGTCATCAGTTAAGGCAGGAACCGGCCATCTGGATGTGTACGTGCAGGCCACAGGGGATATGATGGCTTAGCTTGGGCTCAGAGGCCTGACATTCCTGTCTTCTTATATTAATAAGAAAAATAAAATGAAATAGTGGTAAAGTGTTGGGACAGCGAAAATTTTGGGGGATGGTATGGAGAGATAATGGGTGATGTTTCTCAGGGCTGCTTCCAGTGGGATTAGGGGCGGCGTGGGAACCTAGAGTGGGAGAGATTAAGCTGAAGGAAGATTTTGTGGTAAGGGGTGATATTGTGGGGTTGTTAGAAGGAACATTTGTCATTTAGAATTATTGGTGATGGCCTGGATACAGTTTTGTATGAATTAAAAAACTAAATGGAATAAGAGAAGGAGAAAAACAGGTATTAAAGGTCTAAGAATTGGGAGGACACAGGACATCTGATTAGAGAGTGCCTAATGAGATTCAGCATAGTCCTGCCAGCAAAGATTATTTATTTACTTCAAGAGTTAAGAGTGGCAGTTTGGGGATAGCACCAGGAGATATCAGCTGTGATGGCTTGGAGGAACAGTGTAAACCGGCAGTGTAAACAAGAGCAGGGCATGCATGAGTAGTTGAGAATGGTGAATAGGAGTATGACTAGACAGAAGACAGTAGGGATGACAAGTTTTTTGGGGTACAGTCTAAGTTGGTCTGGTGTCCAGAATGAGACTGGGGCCTAATAAAAAGGAGCATCTAGACAGGATCTCAAATGGGCTGTACTTTGTAGCATTCTGAGGACAGATCTGACTTCTGAGAAGGGAAAGTGGTAAAAGTATCATCCAGTCCTTTCTAAGTTGGTGGGTGAGCTTGGTGAGGTGTATTTTTAAAACACCTTTAGTACATTCTACTTTTCCTGAAGACGGAGGACTATAAGGGATATAAAGGTTTCACTGAATACTAAGAGCCTGAAAAACTGCTTGGCTGATTTGACTAATAAAGGCTGGTCTGTTATCAGACTGTAGAGAGGCGGGAAGGCTAAACTGAGGAATTATGTCTGACAGAAGGGAAGAAATGACTGCAGTGGCCTTCTCACCTTCTCAGACCCTGTAGGAAAGGCTCTACCTATCTAGTGAAAAGTGTCTACTTAGACTAAGAGGTATTTTAGTTATCTGACTCGGGGTATGTTGAGTAAAGCTAATTTGCCAGTCCTGGGTGGGGGCAAATCCTCAAGCTTGATGTGTAGGGAAGGGAGGGGGCCTGAATAATCCCTGAGGAGTAGTAGAATAGCAGATGGAACACTGAGAAGTTATTTCTTTGAGGATAGATTTCCATGATGGAAAGGAAATGAGAGGTTCTAAGAGGCGGGCTAGTGGCTCGTACTATAGCATAGCCTGCCTTTGCTGGTGTGTGGTGATTAGGCCTGGTGGAAATGCCATCAATAAACTAAGTGTGATCAGGGTGAGAAACAGGGAAGAAGGAAATGTGGGGAAATGGGGTGAACGTCAGGTGGATCAGAGGGATGCAGTCATGAGGGTCAGGTGTGGTATCTGGAATAATGTAGGAGGCCGGATTGAAGTCTGGGCCAGGAACAATGGTAATTGTGGGACTTAACAAAGAGTGAGTACAGCTGAAGGAGCCGGGGAGCAGAAAGTATATGCATCAGGTGTGAGGAAGAAAATAGATTTTGGAAATTATGAGAGCGTAGAGAGTGAGTTGAGCATAGTTTGTGGTTTTTAGGGCCTCTAAAAGTATTGAAGCAGTGGCAGCCACTGCACACAGACATGAGGGCTAGGCTAAAATGGTAAGATCAAGTTGTTTGGACAGAAAGGCTACAGGGTGCAGTCCTGGCTCTTGTGTAAGAATTCTGACCGCACTAACCATGCCTAGGAAGGAAAGGAGTTGTTGTTTTGTAAGGGATTGAGGTTTGGGAGATTGATCGGACACGATCAGCAGGGAGAGCACGTGTGTTTTTATGAGAATTATGCCGAGATAGGTAACAGATGAGGATGGAATTTGGGCTTGACTGAAGTAATGGGGGCTGTCTGTGAAGGCTTGTGGCAGTACAGCCCAGGTAATTTGCTGAGCCTGATGGGTGTCAGGGTCAGTCCAAGTGAAAGCGAAGAGAGGCTGGAATGAAGGGTGCAAAGGAATAGTAAAGAAAGCATGTTTGAGATCCAGAACAGAATAATGGATTGTGGAGGGAGGTATTGAGGATAGGAGAGTATATGGGTTTGGCACTACGGGATGGATAGGCAAAACAATTTGGTTGATGAGGTGCAGATCTTGAACTAACCTGTAAGCCTTGTCTGGTTTTAGGACAGGTGAAATGGGGAAATTGTAAGCGGAGTTTATAGGTTTTAGAAGCCCATGCTGTAGCAGGCGAGTGATAACAGGCTTTAATTCCTTTCAAAGCATGCTGTGGGATGGGATATTGGCATTGAGTGGGGTAAGGGTGATTAGGTTTTAATGAGATGGTAAGGGGTACATGATCGGTCGCCAAAGAGGGAGTAGAGGTATTTTTTACTTGTGGGTTAAGGTGGGGGAATACAAGAAGAGGACGCAAAGGAGGCTTTGGATTGGGAAGAAGGGCAGCAATGAGATGTAGCTGTAATCCAGGAATAGTCAGGGAAGCAGATAATTTAAAGTGTCTCGGCCTAATAAGGGAACTGGGCAGGTGGGGATATCTAAAAAGGAGTGCTTAAAAGAGTATTGTCTAAGTTGGCACCAGAGTTGGGGAGTTTTAAGAGGTTTAGAAGCCTGGCCATCAATACCCACAACAGTTATGGAGGCAAGGGAAACAAGCCTTTGAAAAGAAGGTAATGTGGAGTGGGTAGCCTCGGTATTGATTAAGAAGGGGACAGACTTACCCTCCACTGTGAGAGTTACCTGAAGCTCAGCATCCGTGATGGTCTACGGGGCTTCCAAGGCGATCGGGCAGCATCAGTCTTCAGCCGCTAAGCCAAGAAGATCTGGGAAGGAGTCAGAGAGCCTTGGGCCAGAGTTCCAGGGGCGCTGGGAGTGGCTGCCAGGTGAGTTGGATAGTCGGATTTCCAGTGGGGTCCCACACAGATAGGATGCAGCTTAGGAGGAATCCTGGGCTGCAGGCATTCCTTGGCCTGGTGGTCAGATTTCTGGCACTTGTAGCAAGCTCTTGGGGGAGGAGGTTCTGGAGGAACACCTGGCCGCTGCGGTTCAGGCGTTTGGAAGTTCTTGTGTGCCGGAGATGTGGCTGGGGTTTGTCTCACAGTGGAGGCAAGGAATTGCAACTTTTTTCTATTATTGTACATCTTGAAGGCAAGGTTAATTAAATCCTGTTGTGGGGTTTGAGGGCCGGAATTTAATTTTTGGAGTTTTATTTAATGTCAGGAGTGGATTGGGTAATAAAACATATTTTGAGAATAAGATGGCCTTTTGACCTTTTAGGGTCTAGGGCTGTAAAG
The DNA here is from genome assembly GCF_009828535.3 of Hylobates moloch. Lineage (NCBI taxonomy): Eukaryota > Metazoa > Chordata > Mammalia > Primates > Hylobatidae > Hylobates > Hylobates moloch. The sequence goes on along the minus strand of NW_026652293.1, from coordinate 62,683,039 downwards.
CATCTCAGGGTTGCTGCCAAAAGAGTCATGAACTGGGCTGGATTTTTATATTTGATGACAAAGAGCCTAAACGCTATCTGATTTGGGATAAAGAAAAAGGAGCATTAACCTTGACTATGCCTTTAGCTCCAGCCACCTTTTTAAGAGTAAATTGCTGGGCAGGTGGGGGAGGGCTAGTCACGGAATGAAACTGTAAGCCGGACTGGGTGTGAGGAGGGGAGGTGATAAAAAGATTATAGGGTGGAGGAGCGGAGGTTGAGGAAGAATTGGGACCTAGCTCAGCCTGGCGAGGAGGGGAGAGGTTAAAAGGGTCTGTAGAAAAGGAATATTAGAAAGACTCAGCAACGCTTGGGGTTGGGACTGAGGGGGCAGGTGGGAGGGAAAGAAGGAAGATTTGGGATGAGTTGCATTGGGAACAGAGACTAGAGAGGGACCGATGTGTAAAAGAACGCCTGGATGTCAGGCACCTCAGACCGTTTGCCCATTTTACGACAAGAATTATTTAGATCTTGAGGATGGAAAAATTGAAAGTGCTGTTTTCCAGCTATTTGGAACTACTGTCGAGTTTGTATTGGGGTCAAGCGGCATTGCAGAAGAAAATAAGACGCTTAGATTTTAGGTCAGGTGAGAGTTGAAGAGGTTTTAAGTTCTTAAGAACACAGGCTAAGGGAGAAGAAGGAGGAATGGAAGGTGGAAGCTTGCCCATAGTGAAGGAGGCAAGCCCAGAGAAAAGAGTAGAGACACGGAGAAGGGGTGGGGGGTTCTTGCCTTCCAGAAAAGCAGAGAAGGGGTCAGGGCACAGAAATACGAGGTCGGGGCACGGAAATAAGGGATGGGGCGCAAAGGTATAAGAGGTCGGGGTGCGGACTAAGGGAGCTGGGTGCAGACTAAGGGAGCTGGGTTACTTGCCCCTCCCCCAGAAAAGCGGGACTTGCTGCTAAGGGTGAAGGACCAAGGCAGGCTTCCCTGCATGGTCTGACACCTCTGAAACCTGGGTGAATAATCAAAGAGGCGTCCCTGCAATGATTAAACACCAAGGGAAGGCTGCCTTTCCTAGTCCGTGACCAGTGCCGGAGTTTTGGGTCTGCAGATAAAACGTGTCTCCTTTGTCTCTACCAGAAAATGAAAGGAATTGAAATTAAGAGAAGGGAGAGATTGAAGAGTGGAAAGGAGAAAGTGGTTGAGGGACAGTGAGAGAGGTTGGAGAAGAGAGTAAGAAGAGGCCGCTTACCCGATTTAAAATTGGTGAGATGTTCCTTGGGCTGGTGGGTCTGAGGACCTGAGGTCGTAGGTGGATCTTTTTCATGGAGCAAAGAGCAGGAGGACAGGGGATTGATCTCCCAAGGGAGGTCCCCTGATCCGAGTCGTGGCACCAAATTTCACTTGCGTCCGTGTGAAGAGACCACCAAACAGGCTTTGTGTGAGCAACATGGCTGTTGATTTCACCTGGGTGCAGGTGGGCTGAGTCTGAAAAGAGAGTCAGCGAAGGGAGATGGGGTGGGGCCGTTTTATAGGATTTGGGTAGGTAAAGGAAAAAGGGGAGTTTTTCTCTGGCGGGCAGGAGTGAGGGTCACGAGGTACTCAGTGGGGGAGCTTTTGAGCCAGGAGAAGGAATTTCACAAGACAGTGTCATCAGTTAAGGCAGGAACAGGCCATTTTCACTTCTTTTGTGGTGGAATGTCATCAGTTAAAGCAGGAACTGGCCATCTGGATGTGTATGTGCAGGTCACAGGGGATATGATGGCTTAGCTTGGGCTCAGAGGCCTGACAATACCATTCTGGACATAGGAGTGGGCAAGGATTTCATGACAAAGACACAACAAAAGCAATCACAACAAAAGCAAAAATTGACAAGTGGGATCTAATTAAATTTAGGAGCTTCTGCATAGCAAAAGAAACTATCAAAGTAAACAGATAACCTACAGAATGGGAGAAAATATTGGAAACTATGTATCTGACAAAGGTCTAACATCCAGCATCTATAAGGAACTTAAGCAAATTTATAAGAGAAAAATAAACAACCCTATTAAAAAGAAGGCAAAATGCATGAACAGACACTTCTCAAAAGAAGACATACACACAGCCCACAACCATATGAAGAAAAGCTCAATATCACTGATCATTAGAGAAATGCAAATTGAAACCACAATGAGATACCTTAAACCAGTCAGAATTGCTATTATTAAAAAGTCAAAAAACAACATATGCTGGTGAGGTTGTGGAGAAAATTGAACACTTTTACACTGTTGCTGGGAGGGAAATTCGTTCAGCTATTGTGGAAGACAGTATGGCAATTCCTCAAAGACCTAGAGGCAGAAATACCATTCAACCCAGCAATTTCATTACTGGGTATATACCCAGAGGAATAGAAATCATTCTTCCGTAAAGACCCATGCACGTTTATGTTCATTGCAGCACTATTCATGAAACAAAGACATACAATCTACCTAAATGTCCATTAATGACAGATTGGATAAATAAATTGTGGTATATATACACCATGGAGTACTATGCAGCCATAAAAGAGAATGAGATCCTAACCTTTGCAGGAACACGGATGGACCTGGAGGCCATTATCCTTAGGAAACTAATAGAGGAACAGAAAACCAAATACCTCATGTTCTCCCTTACAAATGGGAGCTAAATGATGAGAACTTATGAACATAAAACAGGAAACAACAGACACTGGGGTCTACTTGAGGGTGGAGGGTGGGAGGAGGGAGAGGAGCAGAAAAAAATAACCATTGGGTACTGGGCTTAATACCTGGGTGATGAAACAATTTGTGCAACAAATCCCTGTGAAATGAGTTTACCTGTGTAACAAACCTTCACATGTACCCCCAAACCTAAAAGAAAAGTTAAAAAAATTATTTGTCAATTTACAAAATTTTTAAATATTTTTTTAAAAACCAGGCTGGGCTTGGTGGCTCATGCGTAACCCCAGCACTTTTGGAGGCCAAGGCAGGTGGATTGCATGAGCCCAGGAATTCGAGACCAGCCTAGGTAACATGGCAAAACCCCATTTCTACAAAAGGTACAAAAATTAGCCAGGTGTGGTGTTGCCTGTGGTCCCAGCCACTCGGGAGGCTGAGGTGGGAACATTGCTTGAGCCCAGGAGTTCAAGGTTGCAGTGAGCCATGATCATGCCACTCCACTCCAGCCTGGGCAACAGAGTGTGACCCTGTCTCAAATAATAAACGAATAAATAAAAAAAAGGAAAAAAAATATGTTCAGCAAAATCAAGATACCCTCAACCCACAAGCTATCAACTCATTTATTCATTTCTCACTTGTGACAAGGACTTTTTTTCCGGCACTATTCTGGATTAGATAGCCTGAAAACTTTCTTGTTTATAGAATACCTAGAAGTAATGATCAACATGTAAAAATTGATTTTTTGAAATGCATAATTAAGCTTTTAAGAAAGTAAGGACACTCCTTAGCGGCAAAAACAAATAGTGATAGTTATCCCTCGTTACTCACAGATTCCATATTGCTCATTTCCCTACTTGCTAAAATTGATTTGTAACCCCAAGATTAATTACTTGGGGTACTTTCGCAGTCATTAGCAGCCATGCACAGAGTGGTGAAAAATCTCAGTGGCCGGATGAGAAGCTTCCAGCTGAGGTGGAATGAGGCAATGATCTGCCTTCTTGTTTCAGCTCTCAGGCTGCAAACAAGTGTTCTTGTGGTGGTGTGTTTAATGCCATGCTTTCCACATTTCTGTGCTTTTTGTTTGTGACTTTGCTGTTGAAATGGCCTCAAAGGATAGTGTTGAAGGGCTGTCCAGCTTTCCTATGCACTGCAAGGCTGTGATGTGCCTTGCGGAGAAAATACATGTTAGAGAAGCTTCCTTTATGCATAAGGTATAGTACCATTGGCTCTGAATTCAGTGATAAAAAATCAAAAATAACATAAAAAATATATCGCTTAATGATGTGCATTGCTTAATGATGAAGATACGTTCTGAGAAATGTGCTTTTAGATGATTTTGTTGTATGAACAGTACAGAGTGTACTTACACCAAGCTAGACAGTGCAGCCTACTACATACCTAGGCTATATGGTATAGCCTATCGCTCCCAGCCTCCAAATCTGTGTAGTGTGACTGTACTGAACACTGTAGGCAACTGTAACACCATGGTAAATATTTGTGTATCTAAACATGGGAAAGGTGCAGTAAAAATATGGCTATAAAAGATGAAAATAATACACTGTCTAGGGCACTTACCATGAATGGAGCTTGTGGGACTGGAAGTTGGCCTGGGTGAGTCCGTGAGTGAGTGGTGAGTGAATGGGAAGGCCCAGGACACTACCATACGCTACCGTAGACTTTATAAACCCTGTAAATTTAGGCTACACTACATTTATATTTTTAAAACTTTTCTTTCTTCAATCATAAATTAACCTCAGCTTACTGTAACTTTTTTATTACTTTGGAAACTTCCAAAATTTTTAAACTTTTTGAATCTTTTGTAATAACACAACTGAAAACACAAACACATTGTACAGTTGTACAAAATCTTTTATATACTTATTCTATAAGATTATTTCTATTTAAAATTTTTAAAAACTTAAAAAAATTATGTTAAAAACTGGGCTGGACGTGGTGGCTCACGCCTGTAATCTCAGCACTTTGAGAGGATGAGGCAGGGGAATCACCTGAGGTCAGAAGTTCAAGACAAGCCTGGCCAACATGGTGAAACCCCATCTCTACTAAAAATACAAAAATTAGCCAGGCATGGTGGTGGGCACCTGTAGTCCCAGCTACTTGGAAGGCTGAGGCATGAGAATCACTTGAACCCAGGAAGTAGAGGTTGCAGTGAGCTGAGATCATGCCACTGTACTCCAGCCTGGGCAACAGGGCGAGACTCTGTCTCAAAAAATCAAAAACAAACAAACAAACATAAAAACTAGGACACAGACACACACATTAGCCTAGGCCCACACACGGTGAGGATCATCAATATGATACGCCTTCCACCTCCACATCTTGTCCCACTGGAAGCGCTTCAAGGACAATAAAATAATACTATCTCCTATGGTAACAAGGCCTTCTTTTGGAATATTTCCTGGAGGACCTGCCTGAGGCTTTTATTGGGATGTCACTCTTTTCAGATATCTATTGATTTGCTTGGTTTCTTGCTTTCTTTCTTAATCATAGATTTGCTTGTAAGGAGATAATGCACCATGAACATTCCTGTCCACTAATGAAAACTTTCCGGTGTTGGGGTTAATGTTTTCAACTTTTTAAGGAGCTTGTTGGGATCTGCAAATGCTTCTACTAAACCCTGCACTGAATTTTTGTGGGTGTTTTCCTTCTGGTTCTTCTACTGATTCCTTTTACTTGGCTATTCTTCAGATATTTGTTCCTATTCCAGCTGCAACAAGTCCTCAGTAGTCAATTGCTCAGGGTGATGTCATGGGGCAATAGGAATTTCTCAGCTCTATTATAATGTTATGGGACACTGTCATATATATGGTCCATCATTGGCTGAAATGTCATTATGTAGCTCATGACTGTGCAGTCAAAACAAAAACACACACAGAACAAGGTTATGTATTGATCAGTTGGTGAAAATGTTGTCACTGAAGATTTGTAGAAATCTAACCCTGTATTTCCACCAGGAGCATGTTTCTGTATTCGTTGATTCAATATTTGAGATGGCTTTATGGAACATAACTACTGAAAATGATGAGAATCCACCTTATCTGTTAATGGAAGTTCCAGTACAGAATAGAGAGAATGGGAGAAGATTAATATTTGAAGGAAAATGGCTAAGAACTTTCTAGAATGGATTTCAGACACAAATCTTCAGATTCATGAAGTGCAATGCATCCCAAGAAACATGAATAAAAGTAAAACCACATGTAGATTCATCAGTGAACCTACAGAATACTCAAAAGAAAGATCTTAAAAACAACCACAGAGAAAAAGATGGCATAAAAAGTAAATGCTATTAGATACACTGGAATTTCATTTTAAAATAAATGATATCCTAGAATTCTATGGCAATATAAACATTATTCAAGAATCAGAGGAAAACAAATGTATTTTCAAACAAGGATTAAAATAATTTTTGGCTAGCAGAACCACACTGAAGGAAGTACTAAGTGTGTATTTCAGGAGTAAGGGGACTGAACCCAGAAGGCAAGAGTGGGCTGCAAGGAAGGAGGGTGAAGAAGGAAATTCATAAACACAGGAGTAAATCTACAGAGACGTTCACTGTATAAAACAAACCTAGATAGGGTTTGAGCAATATTCTCAACCTTCATCCATTCAATAAATATTTATTAAGCATTCAAAATGTGCCAGCAATGGTTTTACATGCTGATAATATAGTGGTGAATTTAAAAAGATGTTTTAAATGCCTGCTTTTATGAAGTTTATAAATAAATAAGTAAAATATTTAGTATGCCATATAATGACACATGCAATGGAGAAAAATGAAGCAGGGGTGGGGGATAAGGAGGGTTGGAAGGGAGGACAGGAATAAATAAAGCTCTGCCCTTACAGTGTGAGTCTAGACAACTAAATGGATAATTGAACTTTCATAGCTGCAATGCAGGTACCCGGAGGTTTGGGTGTAGACACTCTGTTCTCATCTCTGCCTTCACCACCTTGGAAGAAGGGCTGCCTTTTCTTCCCCTTTTCTTTCTAATCCAAAGTAACTTTATATATATAAAGTCATGCTGATATATATATATATATATATATATATACACACACATATATATACACATATATATATAAAATAAATGATAAATATATATATCTCATATATATATCTGATAAATGAGAAAGGCATGATCCTATGAGTGACCATCCCTGACCTCCTCCAAGAGGAACAATCTGTGAAGGTCAGTGCAAGTGGCAAAGTCATGGGAAGAAAACAAAATCACCACTGGGCAATTTGGGGTAGAGGGCTGCTTGCAGCCAATCTTGTAATTCACAGCTTTAGGGAAAATGTGACAATCTAACTGAGCAGGGGTCCATGGGACTGAGGAAACTGCCCTCACAGGGTTAACCAGAATTACAAGCCAGGCTTTAGGCAGAATTATAGTTAAGCATTGACCAGGGAGCACTGGTGCCCTTCAACCTCCTTCCCTGCAGCTGCTAACTAACCAAGAGCTATGTAGCACGCCGGCCACCTGCTCCCTGCCATTCCTATAGATAGGATTTCTGATGCTGGACTTTTATACTGGAGAATTGCTTAAGGTGTTCTTCAGATTCTGAATTCCGGCAGAACAATTGACGCCAACCAGTCTGAGGACCCCCACCAAAGAACTGACTCAGCACAGAAATGTGGTTTCATCATCAATGTCCCCCTTCACTTGTCAACCAATCAACCACCTCCACATCCTACTCCTTCACCCTCTGGACCTCTGAAAACACCCATCCCCAAACCCGCTGGGGAGCTGGAATTGAGGTTTCCTGCCGTCTCCTCGTTCAGCTACCCTACAATTATTCAACTCTTTCTCTGCTGCAAACTTTGGTGTCTCAGTAAATTGACTTGCTGTGCATCAGGCAATGAACCTATCACCATTACACTGAGAGAGTCTCGGTAATTCGGGGTGTTATCAGAATTGAGTATTTGGAAGGGTTTGGGAAGAAATGACTTTAAATCAAGCTCTTTTGAGGGAAAGTAAGAAACAGATTTTACTGGCTGCAGCCAGCTGTAAATTTATTTTAATGCCAGAGTTTTTAAGAAGTGGATTTTACAATCTATAAATCAGTTTTATTTATGAACTTAAACTTGATCTATTCTTCTTTCTCTTTCTTCTTATAAAATAGGCCAAGCTTGCCTGGTGTTCTTTGGACGGTAAAGCAGAACGATTGTGCAATATCAGAGGTCCCCAACTTGTATAACTTAAAGTTGTCTGATTTATAAAGAATATTTATAAAGAATTTTTTACAATGGGGACTCCCCTGCCCTGACTTCCAGGCCACTACTGTGGTTGAGGAAGGTAAGGGGCACCCCCATGCTTGGCTGAGGACAGAGCCAGGGAGAGGGAGGGCACCCTTGGGACTCACACCTACCCACCCACCCCACTGGTGAAATGGACTTTCACCGACCACGCTGGCAGCTAACTTCCATCCAAACAGAGTATCTATGGAAAAGTGAATTCTGAGTTACAAAGAGCCGACTTTAATCCAATTTTGCAAGTCACATCCACATGGGAGGGATGCCAAAGAGAATGACGATGACATAGGACCAGAAAGAAGATTCCCCGCTTTGTTCAAGGAAAGAAGCTCTGCTCTGAACCCCCAGAATACTCAGCCTCATCTTGGAGGCTGAACTTGGCTCTGGGTAGGGGATGGGAAGAAGCTCACAGCACTTGCCCTGAAAGTGACCAGTACGCTAATGGAGGACCAGGGCCAGCAACTGGTGCTCTAAGGAAACAATCTACCCAAACAAAAAAGGTGAGCCACATCCTGAACCACCCTAAGCAAGCAACCTGCTATTTCCCTTTTGGGAGGTCTGAAGCAGGAGGCTAGCTGCCTCTCTCGGTTTTGGGCGATGCTTCCCTCCGGGGGAGAAGGGTTTAAGGCCTAGTGAGTCAGAGTCAACCGTGCTTAACCTGGCCGTGATTTCAGTCTCTGCTCTCTTTGTCTGCTGAAACCTTGTGAGAAAGTAGCAGACACCTGACACTGCAGGCTCTTCTCACTTGCCCTAAGAAGACGGGAACTGTCTTAAAGGGCAGCCTGAAAGTGGTAAATTCTGCTGTCCTTAAGCCGGCCACTGAGGACTGTGGTCACCAGAATCACCTAGGGAGCTTTAAAAACCCAGGGATGTGGATATTTGGCTCCACTGCAGACAAACTGAGTCAGGAATTCTGGGATGGGGTCCAGGAATGTGTACTTTATGAACCTTCCCAGATGATTCAGGTGATAAACCAGGTCAGGGGAAATCTGATATAAGAAGCCCAAAAAGAATTCTCACTCTGGTGATTCAATCATTAAAACCCTATCGGCACATGAAGAACTCTTCCAAATCAATAAGAAAAATATGAACCACCCCACAGAAACACAGACAAAAGTGATTTCTTTAAAAGAAATGCAATGGTCAGTAGCTACATGGAAAGATGTTTATCCTCACTAATAAAGAATTGAAGCAACCAGATGTAACTGTTTTGCACAACAATTAGCAAAGATTTAAACACTGGATAATTCTGAGCGTGGCAGGATGAGAGGAAACCCACACTCTTGTCTGTTGCTGGGAGTGTGAACTGATGCAATGTGTTTGGAGAGCAATTTAGCAATCTCTGTCAAAATTTCACATGAATGTAGCTTTGATAAAGCACTTCAAGGATTTTACTCTGCAGATATATTTGAAGCAGCATGCAAAAGATACATGTACACACATGGTCCTTGCAGCATTGTTTGTGATAGCAAGGCCTGGAAACAACTTAAATCGCAACTAATAGGAGACAATTGTACATTACGGTACAAGCACACAATGATTATTATTCATCTGTTAAGAAGAACAGGCTAGATTTATATCTACCTATCTCTGGGGGATGTTATTTTGTGAAAAAAAATAAATAAATAAAAAAGCAGTTATGTATGGTTGGAATCCATTTTGGGTAAAACAAAACAAAGGTAGAAATAGGTATTTGTGCTTATATGTGGATAGAATATTGAGAAAGAAGTTTGGGAAACTATAAAATGAAGTTACTTCTGGAAAGTGGGAATAAAGATTTAGGGGAGAAATGTATCTTTTATTTACTTTTCACTTGTCAACATTATGAATTGTTTGAATTTTGCCATGAGCATATATTACTTTTGTAAAACAAAATAAAGCAAATACACTAAAATAAAGAAGTTAAAACATACATATACACGGCCGCTATGAGTACAGTGACTACCTCACTCTCTGGTCTCACTCGCTGGAGCAGATGCCCCTAGGGTGGGGGCCACACCTCCTGCGCCCACCTCTGAATTTCACTGCAGCCTTATGGGTCAGTCCATGTGAACTTAACTTATTCCAGCAACTAGCACTTGCCACAAGCCTGTGCCCTTTCACTGTCTACCCCACGGCCTTTACTGATGTCCCTTGTGTCTGACACTTGAGAAGGACAGGAGATGCAGCCTCCCAGGAGCAACCATTAATGGTGACGGAGTGTGGGGATTAATGCCTCAGCCCCACCCTTCAAAGCAGCACTGCAAGGCATCCTGCACCCTTCTCAGAGGACCTGGTGAGGTCCCGCCCTCCTTTTCTGCAATGATGATCTTGACAGCACACTATTCTCCATCTCCTAGCCCTGCTCCCTCCCTCATGCTTCCACGATCAGCACCCACATAAACTACTTCATTCAGATACCTACCTTGCAGGGAACCCAAACTCAGCCACCTCTTCAGAACTGCAGGTTCCTGAAAGCAACCCTTCCCTAAAGCTCAGGCGAGGCCACATTGAGGGTAGGAGCCTCACTGATGGCAGCAGTAATGGTTAAGAGACTGGGGGAGATGACAGGCATTGTGCTGGGGGATTTGCACGGCTGCCTTGTGTCATCATCCCAGCAACCTGCAAAGTGGATCATTTGGACCCCCATTTTACACTTGAGAGAACAGAGATAGCTGGGGGTCCCTAAGTCCAGGTCTCAGGGAGCTGGGTTGACAAATAGGCAGGGTCCTTGCTTCTGACAGGGCCAGCTCATGTTCCTTGGGCCCTTGATTATAGGGTATGGTGTTCACAGTCCTGGAGGCTTTCCAGAGCAGCAGAAATCAGGTGACTTGTACAGAGCCAGAAGAACAAATCTAGACTGGGTAAAACAAGACCAAGATACCAAGATGCAAGAGTCAAGCAGTTTGGGAATCAAGGGGTAAAGAGGTAGAAGAAGATACTTCCTTTTTTTTTTTTTTGGCAGGGTCTTGCATTGTCACTCACGATCATGGCTCACTGCAGCCTTGACCTTCAGGGATCAAGAGATCCTCCCACCTCATCCTCCCGAGTAGCTGAGACTACAGGCATGCATCAGCATACCTGGCTAATTGAAAAAATTCATTTTTGTAGAGACAGGGTCTTACTATGTTGCCCAGACTGGTCTCAAACACCTGGGCTCAACCGATCCTCCTGCCTTGGCTTCCCAAATTGTTGGGATTACGGGTGTGAGCCACTGCACCTGGCTAGAAAGTATTTCTTATCAGGAAGCAGGAGGAGATACAGTTGACCAGCCTGGCCATGGAGACAGGCATTACACGGAATGTTTGTGTCCACCCAGGATTTCACGTGTTGAAATTCTAACCTCCAAGGGGATGGTGTTAGGAGGTGGGGCCTTTAGACAGTGATTGGGTCATGAGGGCAGGGTCCTTGTGAATGGGATTAGTGCCCTTAAAGAAGAGAAACAGGGGACGGCTCTCCATCTCTCTTCCCCCCTTTGGGAGGATACAACGAGAAGATGGCCATCAGGAAGCAGCCCTCACGAAGCACCAAATCTGCCGATGCCTTGATGTGGGATTTTCAGCCTCCAGAACCCAGAGGAATAAATTTCTGTTGTTTAAGCCACCGAATCTGTGGTAATTTGTTACAGCAGCCCAAATAGACCAAGACAAAGAAGAAGGGAGAAGGGGATGGCTCAGGGAAGAGCTGGAACCCAGGACTGAGGTACTAACTTGAGGAGGGGTCGGGAGCCCACTGGAGCTGATGTGGGCTACGGACCCCTTCTCAAGTTAGTAACTTACAAATAAAAAAAAACTTTAAAAAATTTTAAATTTAAATTTTAGATTCAAGAGGTGCATGCGCAGGTTTGTTACAAGGTATGAAACATACAAGATATGAAACATACAAGGGTATGTTTCATAGTGCTGAGGTTTGGCGCAGCACTTCCATTGATCCCGTCACCTGGATAGTGAACGGGGCACCCATAGGAAGGTTTCCAGCCCTTGCCCCTCCTTCTCCTGCCTCCGTTTGGAGTCCCCAGTGTCTGCTGTTCCCACCTTCACATCCATGTGTACCCAGAGGTTAGCTCCCACTCATAAGTGAGAATATGTGATCATTCTTTTTCCTGTTTCTGCATTCATTTGCTTAGGATAATGGCCTCCAGCTGCATCCATGTTGCTGCAGAGGACATGACTTCCTTCTTTTTGGTGGCTACATAGTTTTCCATGTTGTATATGTACTGCCTATTGTTTATCCAATTCTCTGTTGATGGCACCTAGGTTGCTTCCATGTCTTTGCTATTGTGTATCGTGCTGCAATAAACATACGAGTATAGGTGTCTTGTTGGTAGAATGACTTATTTGCCTTTGGGTATATACCTAGTAATGGGATTGCTGGCTCAAATGGTAGGTCTATTTTTAGTTCTTTAAGAAATCTCCAAACTGCTTTCCACAGTGGCTGAACTAATTTTCATTTCCACCAACAGAGTATAAGCATTGAATACCTTTTGTAATCAACTGTCATCTAAATGAGGATATGCTTCCTGCAAAGCCATTGTGTTTGCTATGCAAATGTGGCTTCCAGATGAATTCCCAGCTCTCCCCTTCTGGCCCATTCCCCTTCCCCATAGATAATCTGAAGCTCCCTTTAAAGGAACTGTGGGTTCTGTGGCAGGCATCAAACACTCCTGGTTGTGACTCCCCCGGGGATGGCCCCTCGGGCTGCAGGCATCGCACACTCCACTTTTCTGCAGGTAGCCTCTGTGAGTCTAAGATGACTGCTGCAGCCAGATGCAAGCTCCTGGCCTTGAACCAAGGGGTCCTTCCATAGTCTCATGGGTAAGAGGTCAGAGAAGGGTGCCAAGTGGGGAAGGCAATTTAGAAGAGCAAGGGAAAACAATTTTATGAGGAGACAGCCCCAGGAAGAGAATGATATTTGTTCTTTTACATGGACAAAAGCTCCATGTGTTCCTTGAGTAATTTTTATTCAACAGGGTGTTTTAAGTGGGTAGACAAACAAACATCTGAACTTAAGATTAAATACACTTCTCTCAGGGAAGGGCATCCTGGACAGGAAGACCACCTGCTTGGTGGATCTTGCCTCTGCAGCCTCCAGTGGATGGAGCGATGTGTGAGTCTGAGCACAGTGGGCCTGGCAAGGTGAGATCCGGCAGCAGTTTGGTGCATGGAGGTTTGTGTGCTCCAGAAAGCCAAGCTCAGCTCAGCCTGGATGGGGACCTACGTTTCCGCTGCAGTGCTTCCGGCAGCTGAAGGTTCTGATCTTCCCTTGTGGCGCAGATCCTAGGAGGGGAGGATCGTGGTTGTTACCATTCCTCATTCCATCTAGGAATGAGGGCTCTGTGAAAGGTTTTTGAAGAGAGAGAGAGGAGGAATGGGATGGGCTGAATTGTGTACCACCCTCTTATCGACACGTTCAAGTCCTAATTCCCAGCATCTCTTAATGAGAACTTTATTTGGAAATAGGGTTGTTGCAGATATAATTAGCTAAGATACTGTCATTCTGGAGTCCTTATAAAGGGAGACCTTATAAAAAGGGGAAATTTGGAGGCAGACACGCATGCAGGGGAACACCATGTGAAGATGAAGGCAGAGATGAGGGTGATGCCTCCATGAGCCACAGAATGCCAAAGATGGCCAGCAAACCATCACACGCTAGGGGAGAGGTGTAGAGCAGATGCCTTCTCGCTGCCTTGAGAAGGAACCAACCCTGCCAACACCTTGATCTCAGACTTCCAGCCTCCAGAACTGAGAGATGATAAGTTTATGTGGGTTAAGCCCGCGAGACTGCGGTGCTTTGTTACACAGCAGTCCTAGCAAACTAATACAAGGGATATGGATTATGGTGGGGACATGTAGGGAGGAAAAAGACTCCTCCAGGAAGCCTGGGGCCTTCAGGCAGATGCCCAGGGACTGGCAACCGATGATAAAAATGCCTAGTCCAACCAGGACAGCTCCGCTTCTCCATGGGAGTCGGGGGAGACATTTTTGCCTCCTCTCACTTCGATTCACCTATCTGCATGTGTGTTCAAGATAGAAAAGAAAGCTAAGCTCCTTCAAGTCTCCGGCAGGCCATCTGTTCATACCAGCATGGAGGAAGTTAAGGCGATTTTCAGCGTTATCCTAGGCAGGATGGAGACAGACACCATTGGGGATAACTAGCCACTGGAAGGAAATATGAACTCCTGTCATGCCTAGCCTTACTTTTGGCATAAGTCAGTATTTGGATGGAACACCACTCAGCCATAAAAAGAAATGAAATAATGGCATTTGCAGCAAACTGGATGGGATTGGAGACCATGATTCTAAGTGAAGTAACTCAGGAATGGAAAACCAAACATCGTATGTTCTCTCTCCTAAGTGGGAGCTAAACTATGAGGATACAAAGGCATAAAAATGATACAATGGACTTTTGGGACTTTGGGGAAAACGGTTGGAGGGTGAGGGATAAAAGACTGCACTTTGGGTACAGCGTTTACTGCTCAGGTGATGGGTGCACCAGCATCTCACAAATCACCACTAAAGAACTTATTCATGTAACCAAGCACCACCTGTTCCCCCAAAACCTATGGAAATACAATTTAAAAAAAAATTCGTATTTTCTCTGCCTGCAGTCTGCCTTCTTGTAGGATCTGGGGTTAGTTTTGGTCCCCATGCCATGTGAGAAACTCTTGTGATAATTCATTATTTTTCCAAAGACTCTCCCTGAGCTAAATTTCACTGCCTCTGAGATTGTGGTTTCACGCTAGAGCATGTGGGAAAATCCCAGAATGTTTAATAGGATTACCTACAGGACAAGTATCTACAATGGGCAGAAATGGTTCTAGTCTGAGAACACAGCACGTTGGAGCGCTCTTTACTGCCGCCAGGCCTTTCCTAGGGGCTTTCCTTGTGATAGGAGGGCAGAGGGAGGCCTGCAGGCAGCACGGACAGGACACTGCTGCCATTGCTGAAGCCCTGTGAGGTGGGCCTCATGTCCTCCTCCCTCCCTGGCCTGTGGCTGGGCTCTGTGCTGAGTGTTGGGGGCTGATGGCCTCCAGGTGGCCCGAGGTGGGCGTCCAGCCTGTCAATGTCTCCTCGGGCCACACAGAGGTACTCAGCACTGCTCCACTCCGAGGCTCCCAGCTGAGCTTGCCCCCCTCACACCCTCAAACCCGCAGCCTGCGGAATGGCTTTTCTTTCCTTCCTTCCTCAGCTGGGAGTACTGGACAGTCATCTTCCTGGTCACCTGCCTCAAGACCTCCACACAGTCTGTCTCTCTTGCCTCACTCAAACCTGTCAATTGCAGGCCGCTGGCAAATTCTGTTGGGTCTCTCTGACAACTTCTCTCACATGTCTTCACTTCTTCCACTCCATTTGGCTCATCCGGAGTCCAGGTCTTCCCTGTATCTCTCTTGCATTGCCCCACAGCCTCCAGACTTAGCTGCTGCCTGGTCCCTCTCCTGCATCCCTGTGCCCTTGACCCAAGGGTCTCTTTCAGAAAGCACAGCTGCCCGGGCCGGGCACAGTGGCTCACACCCGTAATCCCAGCACTTTGGGAGGCTGAGGTGGGTGGATCACGAGGTCAATAGATCGAGACCATCCTGGCCAACATGGTGAAACCCCATCTCTACTAAAAATACGAAAAGATTAGCTGGGCATAGTGGCGCAAGCCTGTAGTCCCAGCTGCTTGGGAGTCTGAGGCAGGAGAATCACTCGAACCTGGGAGGCAGAGGTTGCAGTGAGCCGAGATTGTGCCACTGCACTTCAGCCTGGTGACAGAGAGAGACTCCAACTCAAGAAAAAAAAAAAAAAAAGACAGTACAGCTGCCCAGCTCTGACCCCTTCAACGGCTCTGCAGTCGAGGATTTGGAATTGAGCAGTGATCCCCGCATCTCCAGCACCTTCCGCACCACCCCTGTCGGAAGGTTTGGCAAGAGGAAGGAAAGAAACTCCCAGCCCTTTGCGCAATACTGCCCTGGGATTATGCTCCAGTAGAAACATACGTTGTCTTGCCCCTGTTCCACTCGGAGACACCTAAGGGAGAACGGGAGAGAGTGCAGGCCCGGGGCAGGAGCCAGGAACTAGCTGGGGGAGGAGCTCAGGGAAGTGAGGGGCTCGGTGCCTGGTCAGTGTCGATGCAAAGGCGAGTCGGGGTCTGCAGTAAAAGCCCAGCAAGAGGGCCCCACGGTCCCCACCTGAGATCAGTGGTGGCGAGCTGGAGAGTGACTGTGGTTAAGAATTCCCATCTTCAACTCTGGTTTGCTGTGGGAAACGGGGCAAAGCTGAATCATGGGAAAGAGAGACGGGGGGCCAGCTCTGGGGCTTGGGTGGGGAGCTTTGACCCTCCGACGGCTCTGAGCTGGGACCACTCTTGCGTTCACTCCAGCTACACCGAGTCAAGCACCCACCCACACTGAGGCCAGCAGGGGCCCCCCTGAGTTGTTGCCTGCATTCTTACCTCCTTTTCTCTTCAGGGCTCTTCTCCCATCTGTAAGCACTAGAAGTTCAGCCATCGGTTAAAGACAGCTCATATATTGCCTCCTCCAGGAAGCTTTCTCTGATTTCTTAAGTCAGGATTAACCTTTCCTTCTCTATGCTCCCTGTATACTTTGTTCTATCAAACCATTTATGATGTTCATGTATTTTTATATTGTGTGAACCCCTAGAACTTGGCATAGTGCTTGACGATACACATTAAATAGATGCTTACTGATTGAATAAAAAGAAGAGTGAGCACACAGATACAGTGAAAACTGCTCTTCCGCCTCTAGTCTATAAACATCTTGGAAATAAGAAATATGCTTGGTTACCCTGAACGCTTCCACAGTAGCCAGCATGGTCTTCCACCTGGTCGCTTCTCAATAAATGTTGGCTAAATTGTTAATTTCATGGAGTTTGTGATTATAATAATCACATATCATTATTTTTACACCTTCTACAAAAAAGAATAAGGGGAAATCTATTGTTGTGAGCTTACTGCAGTTATGTTTTCTGCATATTTCAGATGGTGTGAATTGTTTAGAGCTCTGTCACCTGCACTGGGGCACACGAGATGGCCCCGCTACCTGGCTGCTTTCCTGGAGGATGCCAAACGCAAAATAACATGAGCAACTTGGATTCCACGCAGCACCTACCTTTTGGTTATTTTTGCAACTCGTAGCACATACCTGATCTTATTTAGTCCTTCCAATGCCCCGGAGGCAGAGGCGGTGCAGATGCTGTTGGCTTTGTTTCCTAGGTGAGGAGAGGGGCACCGCTGGGCTATAAGATAAAGGGCCTGCCCTGGGCCGGAGATGCAATTGGCTGAAGATCTGGCTGTGTGCAGAGCCCAGGGTTCCTCTTGTCCAGTCCAGGGCACAACAAGGGCCCACCACACCTCACAGTCCTCGGGGCCAGACTTCCTGGGGCTGCTTTCTTCTCTCCCGTGGAATAGCAGCTCATTCTAGCCCCTGAGATCCCAAGACAGGAAACCAGAATGCGTTTGGTTCCCAGCCAAGGCAATCTTGCTGACCCCGCAGTGCAGCAGGAAAGCCCAAATACAGGCTGTGCCACTGGAGCTTTGTTGCGAAATGTCCACCAACCCCACCCTTGTCTGAAACGATCCCATCTCCCACTTCCCTACTCTTACTCGCAAAGTTTGAGTTTATTTCTTTTCAAACTCACAGCTTTTGCAAACCACTGGAGGGAAGAATTAATCTGGAATGTTAAGCCTCTCAGTGTATTTGGCTCTGCCTGCAACCTGGAGGAGTAGAATCGAGCTCCATCTCCTTGTTCCTGGGAAGATTGTAGCTCAGCTTAAGACTCATGGCTGCAGCCTGGTGCCACCTTCTCACAGACTGGGCATGACCGATGTCCTTGCTCCTCCTGCTGCACCTGCAGGGGGGCCTGGGAGGTGGGACACCAATCATGACCGCTTGCAGTTACGGACAGCCTGCTATGTGCCAGGCGTTGTGGGGAGTGCTGGAAATGTGTCTCATCCCAGAAAACTCACCATCAGCTTTGTGTATGTTTCTCACTGAGGAAACAGAGGTTCAAATTGTTAAGTGGTTTACTCAAGGCACATAGAAGCCCGTTGTCTGACTCCAGGCCTGAGCACTTAATGGGACCAGGTTTTAGGGCCAGGGTGCAGAGGCTCCCCTGGAGGGATCAGACCCAGAGGGCTTGCCTTCTAAAAACTATTCTTCTCTCTGCAGATGTATTGGAAGACCTGAGATCAGACACTCAATCTCCAATTTACCTTTATTTTCTTGCCTTGGACACAGGACCAGCTCTCCTGAACCCCAGCACCTTCGTTTCCTAACAGCCAGCATCATGGTCTCAAGATGTAAAGCAATGGTCTGACCTCCGCACTGGAGCCTGGAAAACTGTGGTGTAGAGGTTGGCAGCAGGACCCTCGGACTGGTCTGCCCAAGGTCTAAATGCTAGCTCTACCTTTGACATTCTGCGTGCTCTAACTGCTCTGTGCCTCAGTTTCCTTATCTGAGAAGTGGGGGTGTGAGGGGCTGAATCATGTCCCTCCAAAATTCATGTGTTGAAGCCCCAACATACAGCACCTCAGAATGTGACCGTATTTGGAGACAAGATCTTTAAAAAGGTAACCAAGTTAAAATGAGATCATTGGAGTGGGCCCTAGTCCAGTATGTCTGGTGTCCTTGTAAGAAGACGGGGACACACAAAGAGCCCCCAGGGATGCTCACACACTCAGAGGGAAGACCATGTGAGGACACAGGGAGAAGACGGCCATCTGCGAGCCAAGGAGAGAGACCTCAGGAGAAACCAACCCTGCCAACACCTTGATCTCAGACTTCCAGCCTTCAGAACTGTGAAAAAATAAATGTCTGTTGTTTAAGCCACCCAGTCTGTGGCACTTTGTCATGGCAGCTGGAGCTGGCTAACACAGGGGGTGTTTAGAATCATAACTATTTCAGTACCCATTCCGGTTATGTTCATTTTGGAACCAGACTGCCTGGGATCAAATGCCTGCTCATGCATTTACTTATTCTGTCATTCTGAGCACATTCTTAACCTTTTTAAGCTTTAGTTGTCCAGTCTGTGCAATGGGGATATTCATTGTGCCTGCTTTGTAGGGTTGCTAGGACATTTAAAGAGCTCATGTACATTAAGTGCTGAAGATAGCAGAGTTAGAAAATGTCTGAGCAGGAATTTGATCCCAGGCAATCCAATCCCAAAATGAATGCAACCAGAATGACTCTATGGCAAGTCAATATTTTTTAATCATAAACTGTATCTGCCTAGTCAATAAAAAATGAACATTGGAAAATGTAGAAATAAAAGTAAAATTGCTCTCTGGATGTCACTCGTAGCCAGAACATGACTTTTCTTTGGCCAACGAGCCCTGGAGGAGCAGGAGGGCTTTGTGGCTGTCTGCCCACTCCTTTCAGCTATTTGCATCTCATAAGGAGCTCCCCAGACTCAACCCTCTGCTGCCTTCCAGCTAATCCACAACACAGAACTTCCAGAGAAAATAACTGCAAAACCCCGGTATAAACAGGAATGATTTACTAATGTTAGGCAAACATTGGCAATGGGGCCCAAAGTAGCACTGGACATTGCTCATGTGTCAGATGGAAGCAGTTTCTCTCATGGATCCTAAGGCATATGAGTTTTTGGAAGTTGCGTTACTCTTTTTTTCTGTTTTTTGACCGTCTCACTCTGTTGCTCTGGCTGGAGTGTAGTGACGCAATCATAGCTCATTTTAACTTTGAACTTCTGGGCTCAAGTGATCCTTGCCACCTCAGCTTCCCAAGTAGCTGAGATTATAGGTGTATGCCATAATGCTGGTTAATTTTTAAGTTTTTATGGAGACAGGGTCTTGCTATGTTCCTCAGGTTGGTCTTGAACTTCTGGCCTCAAGCTATCATCCCACTTTGGCCTCCCAAAGTGCCGGGATTACAGGTGTGAGCCACTGTGCCCAACCTGTGAACTCTTGTAGACTATTCTGATGGAGCATTACAGAGGTACCTGATATAGCAGTGGTGGGCATGTTGGGTGAGTCTCGTTACCTGTGCAGGTGCTGGGGTCAGGTAAGCCCACTTTAATTAGAAACAAGCCTGGCCCTGGGTTGAATCTCTATCTAGCTCCTCTGAAGCCAGGGTAAGCCTTTACACAGATGCTACATCCCACTCTGTTTAGGAGCTGAGAAGTGACCACATCAGCCAAGTCCAAGCCTTTCCTTAGCCCTACCAAACGGGTTTCACAAAGGAGGCATTCCCATCCAGTGAGGGAGGTTGAGCCTCCCCTCTGTTTGACTGGCATGCGGTTCCCCCAGGTTTGGGCCTTGGCTACATCTGGGAAGATTGCTGCTACATACTGGAAGCATCACAAAAGCCACACTCAACAAGCATCCGCCACCTCTACCAGTACCTTAGTTAGATTTAAAAAGGAGACCTGTGCTTCCTGTTTCCCGGCTGAGAAAGGCTGCTGTGTCTTCTTACTTTCTTATTATTCCCAAAGGGCTGAGTTCTCCTCACTTTCTTCCACCTCCCCTCCCAATAAATAATTCACCACGGGGCTGAAATAAAATATGTAGTCAAAAGAGAGGGAAAGCAAGGGAGCAGAAATCCTGCAACCTTGATTACAGTGTTAGCTTCTGCGAAGGCTGTAATAAAGTCTGCATGGGGTGGGCGTCCCAGCAGGGGCAGGTCACTAGGAGCCCACACTCCACGGCTCTTCCACTGTCACTCCATTTGCTCATTTTCAGCAATGACATTTCAGCCTCTGAGTGGAGGGCAGGTATTTGTCAAGGCAGCTCAGCCAATACGTTTGACCTTTAGAAGAAAAAAATAAGAGCTCAGGAGACAGAGAGAGGGGAAGAGATTCTCAATGCATTATTTCCTTTCCTCCCTTTGGCAGAACAAGTGCTGAGAAAGAATTGCCAAGAGGCAGCGTCTGCTCCAAGTGTAGCGATTTAGTACAAATTCACGATTTCCCTTTTCCTTATTTCCCTTTTGATTAATCATGGAAAGGTCTGAATGTTTCCCTTAAAGAATTATGGCCCAGAACTTTCCTTGGCAGTCAGTTACGACTGCTTCTAAAAAAGGTTCTTGCAGTTCTTTGAGGCTGCTTCTCAGAGCGTTGGAAAATGATGCATAACCAAAGTGACTCAGGCCTCTTTCAGGGAAACTGGGTAATATTAATCCTCCCATTTCACAGCTGCAAAACAAGAGACAAACTGAGGTTAAACGCCCAATTCAAATAGCTCTAGCTCACATATCATGGGGTCTGGAGATTTAAGGGGAGTACATAGAGAAGGAAGAGAAAACAGACCCTGGGTTGAGGTGGCATCTCCTAAAACTTGTTATCGCAGCTATTAAAGCCCTTATTTCTCACCTCATTGGTGAGCAAGCAACAGGGCAGAGATGTGCTGCTTCCCTGGTGACCACTTTTTTCACTGATGGGGCCATGGAAGAGCCACTAGACCCGGCTGGGCACAGTGGCTCACTCCTTTAATCCCAGCGTTTTGGGAGGCTGAGGCAGGAGGATCACTTGAGCCCAGGAGTTCAAGGCTGCAGTAAGCTATGATTGCACCATTGTCCTCCAGCCTGGGTGAGAGAGTGAGACCCTGTCTCAAAAAGGAACCACTAGACCTAAAGCCAGGAGACCCTGCTCAGCCTGGCTTGGCTTCCACGGCCTAACCTCTACTTCTCAGAGTGACTTGGGCAAGTAACTGCCCCTTCTCTCTGGACCCTCACAGCAGGGAGGGCTCAAAAGTTCTGCATGATAGTTGCTGGGCATAGCAATGTGGCACCATCTCCCTTCAGCCCTCCATAATTCTCTTATGTGTTCTTGGACAGATCATGATAGCAAATACTTTTATGGCATGTACTCTGTGCCAGGCTCTACACTAAACCTTTGCATATATGCCTGATTTTTTTTTAACCTTACAACAAGGAGCGGTATTATCATTCCCATTTGCAGAGGAGGAGACTGAGGCACAAAGACATTGTGAAACTAACAGATTAAGAGCTTAATACACAAAGAGATCACCTTCCCAAGCTCACAGTACAGTGCAGAGCTGAGCGAGGCAGCCTGGCTCCGGCATCAGTGCCTTGCCCTGATAGCTCTGTCCTCTAGCTCGACAGCTCTGTCTCCCAACTGCCCTCCTGGGAGGCTACTGGGTTCAATAGTCTTTTGTGTATCTTTTCCGAAAATGTTGCAAGGCATTGATGCACATAAATAGACACAAATACAAATTGTAGCATTTATACTCTTCCTTTTTGCATCAAATACAATGACATAATTTTTTTTTTTTTAAACAAAGTCTCACTCGATCACCTGGGCTGGAGTGCGGTGGCGCAATCTTGGCTTACTGCAACCTGCACCTTCCAAGTTCACGCATTTCTCCTGCCTCAGCCTCCCAAGTAGCTGGGATTACAGGCACCCACAACCACGCCCAGCTAGTTTTTGTGCGTGTGTGTGTGTGTGTGTGTGTGTGTTTAGTAGAGGTGGTGTTTCGCCATGTTGGCCAGGCTGGTCTTGAACTCCTGACCTCAAGTGATCCACCTGCCTTGGCCTCCCAAAGTGCTGGAATTACAGAAGTGACCCACCACACCCAGCCAATAACGTGATCCTTTTGTATCAACTCATATAGAGTTGCCACATTCTTTTTAACAACTGCATAGTATATTCCATCATATAAACCATAATGTATAAACTCACTTGCTGATGCATATTTAGGTTATTTTCATTATTTTACTATTACAAAGAATACTGCGATGACTATTCTTGTAGATATATCATTTTGCATAAGTGTGGTCTGTACAAAATGACTGCCCCAAAGATATTCACGTTCTGATCCCTGGAACTTTTGAGTATGTTATGTTATATGACAAAAAGGATTTTGTAGATGGAATCAAGGTTATAGACCTTAAGAAAACAAGGTTACTCGGGATTATCTGGATGAACAGCCTCATAACACGAGCCTTTGTTATAGTCTAAATATACGTGTGGCCCTCAAATCGTATGTTGAAACCTACTCCCCAAGGTGATGGTATTAAGAGGTGGAGCCTTTGGGATATGGTGATGTCATGAGGGTAGAACCTTCTTGGGGTTAGTGCCCTCGTAAAAGAGGCCTGAGACGGCTGAGCGCTGTGGCTCACGCCCATAATCCCAGCAGTCTGAGAGGCCAAGGCGGGCAGATCACCAGGTCAGGAGATCAAGACCATCCTGACCAACATGGTGAAACCCCCTCTCTAGTAAAAATACAAAAAATTAGCTGGGTGTGTGGTGTGTGCCTATAGTCCCAGCTGGCTGAGGCAGGAGAATCGCTTGAACCCGGGAGGTGGAGGTTGCAGTGAGCTGAGATCATGCCACTGCACTCCAGCCTGGGTGACAGAGCGAGACTCTGTCTTAAAAAAAAAAAAAAAGAAAAAAAAAGGCCTGAGGGAACCTGGTTGCCCCTCCCACCATGTGAGGACACACAGAAGATATCATCTCTGAGGAACAGGCCCTGGCCAGTCACTGAATCTGCTGGTAAGGAAGACCTTGGACTGCCCAGCCTCCAGAACTGTGAGCAATAAATTTCTGTTGTTTACAAATTATTTTACCAAGTCTCAGGTATTTTGTCATACCAGCCCAGACAGACTAAGACAGCTCTTCAAGGCACAGAGCTTTCTCCAGCTGGAGGCAGGAGGGATGAGGGAATGCCAGAGAGATTTGAATCATGAGCAGGACAACTCACCATGGCTGGCTTTGAAGAAGAAGCATCCTTGAGCCAGGGAGTGTGGGAAGCCTCCAGATACTGAGAAATAGCCCCGGCTGGCAGCAGCAAGGGATCAGGGACCTCAGTGCTACGATTGCGTGGAATCAAGTTTTATCAATAACCTGAATGAGTCTGCAACTGGATTCCTCACAGGGCCTCTAGATAAGAGCCCTGGTCAGCCAACACCTTGA
Organism: Hylobates moloch; assembly: GCF_009828535.3. Lineage (NCBI taxonomy): Eukaryota > Metazoa > Chordata > Mammalia > Primates > Hylobatidae > Hylobates > Hylobates moloch. Next base: position 62,659,250 of record NW_026652293.1, on the reverse strand, counting down.
CTTTAGCCTTGTGGGATCCAAAGCAGAGAAACCAGCTGAGTCATTTGGCTTTCTGAGCCATAGAAATGTGAGATAATAACTTTGTGGCTTTTTAAACACGAAATTTGTGGCCATCTGTTAACAGAAGCAATAGAAAACTAGAGCATTGCTGATTACTTACAAGTAGAATAGCTGAGTCAAAGAGTACATGCATGGACAGATACTGGCAAATAGCTCCCCTTGAACTGAGACCTGCCTGAAGATACCTACTTTCTTGGAGCCTCACTTTCTATACCAGAAAAATGGGAATAACAACAACCTTGAGGCTATTGTAAGGATAAGAAAAACACACACACACATTCATATGTGTATACACACGCATGTATGCATACTTACATGTATGAGCATTGTATTAGTTCATTTTGCATTGCTGTAAAGGAATACCTGGGGCTGAGTTATTTATAAAGAGGTTTGTTTGGCTCCCAGTTCTGCAGGCTGTACCAGCATCTGCTCAGCTTCATGAAGGACTCAGAAGCTTTTACTCATAGGTAGAAGTAGTGGTCCTTCTACCATGTGCACACACACGTATATTAGAGAGAACGCTTCCACACTTTGCTTGTGGTAGGTGTGTTAGGTTGTTTTTGCATTTCCGTAAAGAAATACCTGAGGCTGGATGATTTATAAAGAAAAAAAGGTTTATTTGGCTCATGTTTCTGCAAGCTGTACAAACATGGCACCACCATCTGCTTGGCTTCTGCTGAGGACATCAGGAAGCTTATAATCATGGTAGAAGGTGAAGCAGGAGTAGGCACATCACATAGTGAGAGCAGGAACAAGAGAGCAAGGAGGAGGGCCCAGCCTTTTTAAAAACAATCAGACATTGTGTGAACTAAATGAGCAAGAACTCACTTATCACCAAGAGGATGGTGCTAAGCCATTCATGAGGGAGCCACCTCCGTGATCCAAACACCTCCCACCTCCAACACTGGGAGTCACTTTTCAACACGAGATTTGGAGGGGACAAATATCCAAACCATATCAGTAGGTCTTCCATAAGTGATAGTTACTATATAGTTTCAGAATTAATTAAAATGCATCTGAACATTGTAGCAATCAATTTACAAGTGGAAAACTAGGCTCAAGATCATCTGGTGATATGCCCAGGGTCAGGCCACAAAAGATGTGAACCATTATCCCCTCAACCCCAGCAGGGTGTGTTTTTACCCTGCTGACCTTGTCTCGAGATGCCTGGGGACAGTGACAGGCCCCATTTCAGGGAACAGGTGTCCTTTCCAGGTTGAGCACTGTTCCACACAGCCCGTTAACATAGTGTTGCATCCTGTCTCCGGGGAGATTACAATGTTCTCCCTGCCGCAGAATTCTAAGGGTGCCTTGTATTTTCTTGTGGTGTGAGGATTTGAGTGATGAAATACAGAATTCAACAAGAAATGTTGCCAAGACAACAAGGTTGCAGAACCAAGACTTTTTCTTTCTTGGAAAGAAATAGAAAGGATTATTATAATTTACCTCTCCTTGGGGGCAGGCCAGGCTCTGGATAACGTGAAACTTGAGTTGAACTGCTTTTAGATTATTTATCTAAGTGGCTCCCAAATTTCAGTTCACATGCTGCTGTATCCGAGTCACCTGGGGTGCTTGTTAGGAACCCGAAGTTGGGGTCCTCCTTTGACTTGCTAACTCTGAGTGCCTGGGATTGGGCCTGAGAAGCTGATTTGGAACAAGCTCCTCTGCGTGATTCTATTTGTATCTGGGTGTGGATGCTAATGTTCCAGCATCTTGGACAGAAGACAGTGGTCCAGGCTGCATGAGCTGAGTGACAGGAAGCCCCTAGTAGAAAGCTCTTTCCTTGGAGCCATAGTCCTTCTCACTTGAATTGCCACCAGTTCAGAATGCCATCTTGAAAAATAAAACTCAATGCTTTCATCAATGTGACAGCTCTGCAAGCACTTGAAGGCAAGTATATTCAGTGTCAGACAGGCTCCCCAAACTCCTCCTGGGAGGCCAGAGCCTTCTTCTACCTCCCAGCTGCCCTTATGGTAGTGCCTGCCTAGGCTTCCTCTCTTTGCTTCCACATCTTTTTGTTCATTTCATTCAGGGCCCTGTTTTCTTCCATGTCAGGGCTCTACAGGGCTCTGCTCATGCCAGGCTGATGTGTTCAGGAGCGCTAGTGGATTGATGTATCACTGCACTTCTACATATGTTGTTAACTGGAGTCTTCTGGTAGTAAATCCAATGATTGCTGTGATGGTGAGAATGTCATCTGCTGGTGGCAGGCAACTGGAGGGGACACTGGGCTGTGGAAGAGCCTGGGAGGGTACCTGCAGTTCTATTATAGTGTCCATATCTACAATAAATTCTGAATATGAGATGATGAAACAAAATGCCTGCATATCACTGTCTCGTCATTCTAATATTCCAGTTGTCTTGGTTCTACCCCTGTTCTAACAACTTCTCGGTTGAAAACTTGGGTTTCCTGCCCCAGTATCCATTCTTGTTCATTTTATCTATAGGATCAGACATTGCTTGTTCTTAGTTATCAATATCTGTCTCCACTTTGTGGTCACATGGTGGGAACATTCCATGGAGATGTGGGTTATGAATTAAGTTCTCCAAGAGCTTCCGTGGTCTCTTAGACCCATAATTCAGGTAATAGATGAAGTACGGCTGTGGGGCACAGCTAGGCAAAAAATTTTTTACACACATATAACTAAGGAAACACAGGCTGGAATACCATCTAATCAATTAAGCTTTTTCCTTCCCTCTTTTAAAACATGTATGAATGTATATGTGTATGTATATAGACATACACACATACATAGACATACACATTATATATGAATATAGACATATATTCCAGCAACAATGAATATAGACATACATTCATATATAATGAATTTATACAAGGTCATATATAATGACTTTCAGAGACACCAAGAGATCAAAGAACAATGAATCCACTTGAGAGAAGAAAGAACTGAAACTCAGAAAAGGAGAACGAAAGTCGGGCACAGTGGTGTACACCTGTAATCCCACCTACCTGGGAGGCTGGAGTGGGAGGATCACTTGAGCACTGGAGTTCAAGACCAATTTGGGTAACACAGCAAAACCTCACCTCACACACACACAAAAAAAGTAAAATGACATCTCTATAACTACAGAGTAATTGTAGTAATTGAGTTAGAACTAGAATGTGTAGAATTTTTTAGGTATTTTATTACTTTATCGTATTTCTCATTAGGTAATACACATGGTTCAAACATCAGAATGATATAACAAAGATATATACTGAGAAGCCTGCGTATGGCCCTGTCCCATCTACCTCCTTCCTCCCCATCTGCCCCAACCTCAGCTTTGTTTCTTGGGTATCCTTCCAGCCTGTCTTCATGCAGATATAAGCAAATATAAATGCATATCATTATCTTGCACCCTTCCCAAAGGTAGCACATTGAATACACTATTCTCTGTTTTTTCGCTAATGAAATCCTAGAAAGCTTATTCTTTATTATCACCTTTTTTACAACTGTAAATATGTAGTCCCTTCTGTGAATGTACCATAGTTGTTTTTTGTTTGTTTTAACAGCTTGATTAAGATATAATTCACATACCATAAACTTCATGCACTTAAAGTATATAATTCAGAGGGTTTTTTTTTTTCGTATATTCAGAGATGCACAACTATCACACAGGACCATAGCTTTCTAACCAGTTACCTCGAAGAAACAACTTGGGTTACTTCTCATCTGTTACTGTTACCCCCACCCCTGAGAGCTGCAGCAAGCATTCTGGTTTTTGCCTCTTTGTACACATACTTCATCCTTCTCTAGGATGGGGATAAAAGAGCAGAAGGATTGAATGTCACGCACACTGAAAATGTTGATAGTTACTTTGTTTTCCAGGTAGACAGGGCTAATTTATTTTATCACAAGCCACAATGGAGAGGACCCTTCTCCCCAGTTCCCCTTCGGGGCAGGATATATTTTTTTAAAATTTTTTACTTATGTGAAGAATAAAAAGTGACATATCATTGTTGTTTCAATTTAGGGTCAATTATACTCCTACTCTAAAAATACACTTTCCACAGTGGTGGCCGGCCTCCAAGATGGCTCATGAGGCCCCAGGCCTCCCTCGTATGTTCTTCTCCCACAGTGAATAGGGGCTGGCCTGTGTACCCGACAGAGCTCAGCAGGAGCGATGTGTAGGACTTCCAGGGCCAGGCACCATCTGTGCTTGGACCAGTTGCTTTAGGGGGAGCCAGCTGCTGTATCATGAAGACTCTCTGTCCAGAGACCCATGTACCAAAAACCAACAAGGCAACACCAGCTCGCCAGCTGTGTGAGTGAACCACTTCCAAAGTGGATTCTTCAACTCCGTCAAGCATTCCAATGACTGTGGCCCCAGCTGACATTGCCTGCAACCTCAGGAGAAGCCCTATGCCCGAAGCACCTGGCTGAGCTACTCCTGAATCACAGCTTTCAGAAACAGCGAGAGGTAAAAAAATGGTGATTGTTGTTTTAAGCCACTAAGTTTTGGGGTGATTTGTTATGCAGTGATAGATAATTACTATATTCGTCAATGTGCAAAGCATAACTGCTAACTCTTAGATGGTTTAATAGAGAGCGAGCTATAAATACACACACCTTAATACAAAAGGAATTACAAAAGTAATGATGCTTTCTGTCTCAGCTCTCACTGTTACTGGTAATTGTTTGCTGTGGTTCCCATTTTCCCTCTTCTGCTTTAAGGAGACATTACTGGCATGCCTGCATACAGTCTGTGAGTGACAGAAAGCCATATATCACTCCAGAGTCCCAAGCTGTCTGTTGCAGCTGGATTCGTCTTTGCAGCTTTCCCAGGAGGTTCGGGATCAAGACTATTAACCTCCTGACTTCCCCTGATCTGACAGCAGGCGTCTGTTTGCCTCCTTGGATGTAAGTGCCGGGGGCCAAGAGGAGCTTCCATCCTTATTCTAAGGGCTGCATTCAGTGGAACTTGTATTTTGGGTACAAGCATTTCTGGACTTGCGTTCTGGCAGTGGCACAAATTGCTTGTGATTGTTTCCTTTCCAAATGGGACAAAGATTTTGTTTTGTTTTGTTCCTACCTGACCCACTTCTCCAGCCCAAGATCTGCCCTTTCTGGTCTCCTCTGCATTGAGCTGTCCTTGGTGTTCTATGCGAATGTGTCTAGCTTAACAAAAAATTGATAGAGAACAGAAAACCGGTAGTTGGCATTGGGAGGCTTTTTTGTCAAGAAAGCTATTAATTTACAGCCACATTCTGCAGTTAAAAAAAAAAAAATCTCAGTTATAGAAGAGCCTCATGCAAAAGAGGAATGTGCACAGAAGTTTTCTCAGGAGCCCGTGGCAGCCTGCTTGTCAATATCCACGCACTCCCTTCACTCAAGCAACCTTGATATAGAGGTTACTTTGAGCAGAGCATTAAAGATTGATGAGTGATGAACCACACTACCAGGGTGCTGGCAGTTTTCAAGCCTGACTTTTCTAGAGACTTGTCAGAGTAGCCAGATATTTCTATTTTAAAAATCTAAAAACTCATTTCAAAGGCCAAGTTTTAAAATAGGGCCATATGAATGTTTTCCTCATGGCCGCAATCCCTCTTGCATGCAGAGACAACATTTTCCTGAGGTGTGAGAGCTGTGCTGTCTGACATGGTAGCCACCAGGCACGTGTGTCAATTCCAATGTAAATTCAGGAGCTGGAACACCTGCAAACCCAGCACTTTGGGAGGCCAAGGCAGGGGATCGCTTGAGGGCAGGAGTTCAAGGCCAGCCTGGCGAACATAATGCAACCTCGTCTCTACAAAAAATAAACAAAATTAGCAGGGCGTGGTAGCATATAACTGTAGTCCCAGCTACTCGGGAGGCTGAGGTGAGAGGATTGCTTGAGTTGGGGATGCTGAGGCTGCAGTGAGTTGAGATGGCACCACTGCACTCCAGCCTAAGCAAGAGAGAGAGACTCTGTCTCAAAATAAATAAGCAAACAAATAAATAACTAGGTGCCATAACTCAGCCTGTAGTCCCAGCTACTCCCAGGTACTTGGAAGCCTGAGGCAGGAGGACTGCGCGAGGCTAAGAGTTTGAGACAAGCCTGGGCAACATAGCCGGTCTTTAAAAAAAAATTTTTTTTTAATCAGCCAGGTGTGATGGTGTAGTCTCAGCTACTTGGGACGCTGAGGTGGGAGGATTGTTTGAGCCCAGGAATTTGAGGCTGCAATGAACTTTGATCATGCCACTGCATTCCAGCCTGGTTGACAAAGAGGGACTCTGTCTCTTAAAAACCAAAAATGTAAATTCGGAATCATTAATATTAAACTAAATTAAAAATCCAGTGTCTCAATAACACTAGCCATATTTCCAGTGCTCATTCACCACATGTGGCTGGTGGCTGCTATGCTCAAGAACGCAACTTGTAGAACAGTTCTATCACTGTGGAAAGTTCCATCGGGCCACTCAGCGTTGGGGTTTTGCTTGGTGCTTTGTGTGGAAACAAAACAGAAAAAACATTTCCCTTTCCCATCAAAGGGCCGAGAGTGCTAGAGTCACACTTCTCTGTCTCAGATTTAACTAATATTTCCTAAATAGGGAAATAGGAAGTCTCTCTCCTAAGTAGGGAGACTCAATGGTTAAAAATAATCAAATTTTGGCCAGGCACGGTGGCTCACGCTGGTAATCCCAGCACTTTGGGAGGCCAAGGCGGGCAGATTCCGAGGTCAGAAGTTCAAGACCAGCCTGAGCAACACAGTGAAACCCCGTGTCTACTAAAAATACAAAAATTAGCCAGGCGTGGTGGTGTGTGCCTGTAACCCTAGCTACTCAGGATGCTGAGGCAGGAGAATCACTTGAACCCGGGAAGCGGAGGTTGCAGTGAGCCGAGATTGCGCCACCGCACTCCAGCCTAGGTGACAGAGTGAGACTCCATCTCAAAAAAAAAATCAGATTTTTAATATTGACTATATACAATGGCCAAGAAGGAACTCTTCTGTGTTAAAATCAAACAACAACAAAAAAGAACAATAGAACATAGGTTCTCGTAGCAGATGTTTGTGATTTTTTTTTTTTTTTTTTTTGAGACGGAGTCTCTCTGTGTCCCCCAGGTTGGAGTGCAGTGGCGCAATCTCAGCTCACTGCAAGCTCCGCCTCCTGGGTTCACGCCATTCTCCTGCCTCAGCCTCCCGAGTAGCTGGGACTACAGGCATGAATGCAAGAGAGTGAGTGCTTTCCTACCTTATAGAAGCAATTCTTAGAAGAACTCCTTAATGCTTGCAAATCCTGTTGGAGGTGGAAAGTGTTGTTTCCTAAGTGCCAAGGTGCTATTTTATTATTTATTAATATCAGTATTAATAACAGGAAAGCAAATGCTTGTTTTCTGATGGGCTTTCTTCTGATATGTGAGTTCCAAAATATATTTTCTGCATCCAGTTCTTCTAGAGTTTAAAAGGGGGAAATAAAGCAAGCAAACTTGAAAAAGAACATATAGAAAAACTGCCAGGGAAATAGACACTGTCTATTTATAAGGTACGAGGAGCTCCGTGTTTTATGCATGTCTCGCACAATCTCAAGTTACAGTCAAGAATACCCCTCTTCAGGGAGCACTGGGCACCTTAGGAATGTGTACTGACTTCTTGCTGAACAGGAACAAACCTATTTGAGGGGGACGCCCTGAGCCAACATGAATCAATACCAACCGACTATAAAAGTAATACTGACATTTATTGACAGCTACATCCCAGGCTCTGTGTAAAGTGCTTCATACGCATTATCTCATGTAATCACACAATTATCCAGAAGCTAGGTACTATGTTTTCATCCCCATTATACAGATCTGCCAACTGAGGTAACAGAGGGTTTCCTGAGGGCACTGGGAAGGTAGGAGGAGGCCAGGAAACCAAAGCTTTGTGGGCAGAGTTTTGTGGTCTGTGGAGGAATTGGGCTCTAATGGGTTTTAGAGGAAGCCCTGAGCAGCCCTGTTTTGCTGTCCAAAAGGAAGGACAATCCGCTTGAGACCCCAATATTCATTGCCAGCTGAGGCTGGGATCCGTGATCCAGGCAAGAGGGAAAAAAGAATTCACAAATGAAAAAAAAAAAAAAAAGCAAATCATGGTTTTCTGGATCCTCAGGGCTTTCAACCTGCTAAAAAGGAGGACATTTGAAAAACTAGAATAGCTGTAGAGGGGTCCCCAGTGTCTTCAGCAGTAGACACTAATGCTTGGAGGAAATGAAAGACGGTACTGAGAGAGTCAGAAGGTTAAATAACTCTTAATTACCATACCCCACGTGCTCACAAGGTGGAATATTTATGAAACTCTTTTCTGTGGCAGAATCCTTAAAACAGGCTCATCTCCACATCTTCATAATGCTCAAGGGATGAAAAATTCCACATTCAAACTTCGCAAAACAAGAAGCTCCCCCCACGTTGGTGGATATTTGGGAAGGAAGGTTCTAGATGAGCTCAGAACCAGGAATTTCCCTAGAGAAGCGCTATATAAAATCTGTTCTGAGAGGCTTTTGGACAATGCATGCGGAGGATTAGTCTGGAAGGATTTGTGCTGCTAGCAGGTGCTCTATGATTCCCATAGAAGAAAGGGCTAGTCAGATCCTAAACAGAGCTGCCTTGTCTTATGGAGGAAGACTTCTAAGAAGAGGGGATTCACAAAAAGCTTTCTGGGACCCACCCTTGGGAGCCCCGGGAGTGGGCCCAGGTTCTGTGACAGCTGGAATGTCCTAGAGCCCATTGTCTTCCCTTTTACTTCTTTAGGGCTGACAGAACTCCTAACAAGGCACAAGGGGGCATTTAGGAGGCAAAGCCCTGCCCGATCTGGTTTCTGGCTGCCCCATCTTAATCATGACACTGTGAGTTGCCATCCACTTTGGGGTCCCAAACTCACTAGCTGGGGCCAGCGACATTATTGGTGGATTCCTTAAAGAGTGGAAGTTGAAAAAGATGGGAGCGAAGGGAGAGTTATTCTTATTTTTGGTGCCTATTAGAAGAGGTAACAGCCCATGTGATGACATTTAAGCTTGTTGATATTTTCCCCAAACCTTAACTATTTTCATGTAAATGACAGGAAGATTTTAGATATTAATAGGCCAGTGAACCAAGTTACTTTTACGTCCCCCAGTTCCTTTCTTTCTGCCCTGTTAATTCATCCTTGGATGTTCTCATCTTAGGGCAGGGGAGGAGCCTAAGTGCTGGGAACAGCTTGGGCTACCTGATGCATGGGACGGCTGGGCGTGACATCTGGGGCGTGTGATGGAGACAGCAGACAGATGTTACAGATAAGCAAACTGTATAGCAGGAGCTAAGATTTCAAAGACTTTTCTATTACTGTTTTTTTTTCTTTTTCAGACGTGGTTTCTGTCTTCAAGGAGCTTTCAGTCCTGGGGCAGAGGAAACACACTCTTGTATCTGTGTCCTGTGTGTCTTCATCACCACAACATAAGTTCCAAGAGGGCAGGATTGACCTGGCTTGTTCCCTGCAATATTGCTAGCATTCAGAGCAATGGCAAGCAGTAACAGATGTTCAGCTTGATTTGTTGAATGAATCTAAAGGAAAAGACAGGAAGACACAAGAAAGATACACAGTATTGTGGACTTTAGCGGGAGGGTGAGCTTAACTACCATTGGAAGGACAAAGACATTATTTACAAAGAAGGTGCAGTTACTTACTGTTCCAATTGTTTTATCAAGTTAACTGAATTTACCACTCGTTAGTTAACAATGCACATAAAGCCTGCAGCACTTCATCAATTCTACCAAGTGTGGAGTTTCCAATTGTCCGTGGAACCAGTCCTGAACTCACCCCAGAATTCTTTTTATTAAAGCACAATCTCTCTGAAGGCACAATTTAGAATATGCATGTACATTTTCTTTAATACTCAATTCCAAGTACTTTTCATTTTATGCTTGCAGATTCTAGATTACATGAAGTTGTAGAGAGGTATATGTTTACTAGAATCAAATGTTACCTGTGTCAAATCTAAGGGTGACTTCGAACATGAGGCCAGACACTTGGTTTTGCATAGAAGATTGTAGGAAGTTGTGCTGCATCAGTCATTTCATTCAGAAGCTCTGTAGGTGAGTATCTCTTGATGGGATGGAGTTCTGATGAATGCTGGAGAGTCTTCATTGGAGACCTGAAGGCCAAAGTGAGCCATCTTTGCACAGTTGCTTGAAGGTGGTAAGATGGACGAAGCAAATTCTCAGCTATGTGATTCAGTAGATACTGCCCACTTTTGAATCATGACAACCAAGCATGCCACAATATTTATTTACCAACGATCATGTGCAAGGCCCATGCTGTTTATGAAAGAATATTTACATAATGAGTTGTGTGACACAGCCACTGCCTGTATGTAGCTTATGCATCCAAAGGACCACATCATATGGACAGATCATATGAAGCAGTAAGTGGTAAATGCCAAAGATACATTGGTTCCCACCCACCTCCCCGTCTCTGCCTTCCCCAGCTCTCTGATTCCTCTGACTGCAGTTTCAGTCCCACTCCAGGCCTGGAGTCAATTCTGACAGGCAGGAAGTGTATAAATAACCCTAGCCCTGTTCAATCCCAATGGGTGTGGGATGTTGTGCAAAGCCTTAGAAGTGCCTGACGCAGAATGCGTGTTCAACAAGGGACGTTTACATGAGTACATGGTATGTTCAGGTGTCCAAGAGTGAACGAAAGGCAGAAAGCAGTACAAATCATAGTGACATCGCACAGGAGGTAGGATGATATGCACATACAAGGACACATGGAAGTCATGTTTTAACTGCTTAGGTAGGTCAGAGAAACCCTCCTGGGAGAAAAAAGGTCTGGCCCCAGTCTCGAAAGAGTTTGCCAGGTGGGCGTGGGAGGCATTCCATACCCGGGGGATGGCAGCAGGTGTGCATTAGGAGGCTATGAGTAGGGTTGAGCTTGAACATGGTGGAGGGGGAGGGGGTGAATTGGGGCTGAAATCCAGGTCAGGCTTCACTTGCCAAGTTGTATGTGCTGCCTGAAGGGACACACAGAGGTATCCTTCACTGTAGGCACTGTGTGCACACCGTGCCTGGGCAAGGAGCAGGAGCAGGAGTGGGTAGCACAGCCTGGCTGTGAGTGACACGGTGGTGAATGAATGAGTGAATGAATGAGTGAATGGCCACTCCCAGTCCAGTGATGACCCACGGACTCTGCCTTCTCCCTACCTAATACTTCTGTTCCTGCCAAGCACAGGTGCTGTGGGGGTGGCGGGGCTAGTGCTATGAAGAGAGGTGCATTTTCTGGGAAGGGGTGAAGACTGAGCTTCAGACCCTTCTCTGGCTTTGAGAGGGGTCACAGCAGTGTGTTCATATGATCACGTGTTTTTGTAAAATTGCAAACATAGATATTTCTGTATTCTTTCTCTTAGGCTCTCAAAATTGCACCACAAACACTGGGATCTGCCCTTGGCTATGAGTAGGGGTTGGATCTTCATCAACCCCAGGAGTCCGAGTTGCCTGAATTCACGGTGCTCCTGCCCCTCCTGCTGATCAGCTTGAGGACTGAGCTTCTGCCCTGGTCCTGCCCAAAGTCCAGTGGGTTGTGTTGATCATCGTTGCTCCAGGCCCCTGTAAAGACTAGACATGTGCTCTGAATTGCTGGCCCTACTCGAGGTAGCCCTGGGGGAGCAGGGAAGGATTCTGAAGAACGGGCCGGTGTGGAGACAAGACAGTAAGTGAAGGCAGGAGGCACAGAGCAAGCATGAGTCCTGAGGGTGGTGAGGGGCTCCTCTGGCTGGGCTGATGGGCTGTGCAGGAGGGGAGTGGAGAATGAGCCCTGCATTTGTTCTTCATATCTCAGGCTAGACATGAGAGCAAAGCATCCTAAGGAGCAACCACAAACTGCAGAAACAGAAACTGAATCCACAGGGACAAGTAGCACTCCCTGTGCAGCTTACACAGCAGCTTGGTGACTTGCTTTCAGCCACCAAAGGGATGATGACAGGCTATTAGGGAAATGCTGCTATGTGGGCCTGACAGCAGGAAGGATCAGCTCTAGGGGAAGAGGTCTTGGTGATGGCAGCTCTAGCCTGCTGAGGTGGAACCACTACTGCCACAGGCTTTTTGGATGGAGTTCCAAGGTGGGATGTGTGTGTGTGTGTGCACACACACGCACATGTTTGTGCCATCATATAGATATCAGACAGCAGAAAACCTTCCTGCAGGAGAAGTATTATAAATAGAAACCAGCAGAAGAAGGAAATAGCTTGTGTAGACTTCAAAGCTGGCTTTTGTGGCTTGGTATTTATCAGTTCTGGTACTAATAATTCTTCTGCCTCGAGAATACAGTCATCCGTTGGTATCTGTGGGGGATCAGTTCCAGGACCCCACAATCCCCTTGGATACCAAAACCCATGGATGCTCAAGTGCCTGATATAAAATGGTGTAGTATTTGCATATACCATATGCACATATACCCGTATACTTAAAATCATCCCTAGATTACTTATAATACCTAATACAATGTAGATGCTATGTACATAGTTGTTATATTGTTTAGGGAATAATTAGAAGAAAAAAGTCTGTACACTTCCTGTACAGATGGAAATATCCATTTTTTTGATGTATTTGCCAAGGTTGGTTGAATCCATGGACCCAAAACCTATGGATACAGGAGGCTCAACTGTACCCTTGCTTTTCTCTTGTCAACCCTTTGATTTTTTTCATTTTTAACCAAAGGAAGCTTCCACCTTTTTTGCCCTTGGGGTTCATTGCAAAGCCTGTCATCCAGCGCTCAAGGGGCAGCCAGTCATTCCTGGTGTTCACGACTGCAGAAAATATCTCTTACCCTCATCACCCCTCTGATACATGTGTTCCTACTGCTTCCAGAATAAATGCTTTTAGCATAGCATTCAAAGTCCTCTTACCATAAACATTCTCTATGCTATAAATGTCTTGACCGAGCTGAACTAATGACCTTCCCTGGCCTGCCCTGTGTTTTCTGTCCTCCCAACTTTGCTCAAACTCTTCCTCTGCTTGGAAGATGCCATCCCCATCATTAGGTTTATAAATTCCACTATTCCTCCAAAAGCCATTGCATTCATGCAAATGTTCAGAGTCTTTCAGAATGTTCTCCTGATTCCCTGCAGTCTTTCTTAGACAACCAGGAATGGAATGGGGTGGTGGGGTCGTGGGACCAACAAGGTTCTAATTACAGTCCCAGGGTTCCCACCTCCTTCCCTTTGGGAATCCCCAGGGGACCCAGGGGATTTATTTGACCGTGGTTTTGGTCTTGGAGATCAAACAGATAAGGCCTAGAGCTCAACGACATGCTGTCAGTTAATCACTAGAGGACAGTTTTCTTGGTGAATAAATCAAAACCGGAGAGAGCATTTGGCTTTAAGGCAGGTCGTATGATAAAGTTAGTGTGATGGATTGACTTGTTGGTCTCCAGGCCAAAGGCACATTGAGAACTGTGTATTTAGTTGAGAGATTTTAGAATCCCCAGATAGGCTGATGTAATTTGGATATTTGTCCTCTCTAAATCTCATATTGAAATTTGATTGCCAGTGTTGGAGGTGGGGAGGTGTTTTGGTCATGGGGGCAGATCCCTCATGAATGGCTTGTTGCCCTCCCCGTGGTAATGAGTGAGCTCTCACTCTATTAGTTCACATGTTAAAAAGAGCCCGGCACCTCCTCCACTGTCTCTTGACCCCTCTCTCACTATGTGACATGGGTGCTCCCCCTTCACTTTCTGCCATGTTTGGAAGCTCCCTGAGGCCCTTACCAGAAGCGGATGCTGGTGCCATGCTTCTTGTAAAACCTGCAGAACTGTGACCCAAATAAACCTCTTTACTTTATACCAGTCTCAGGTATTCCAGGAACACAAAATGGACTAACACATAGGCCCTCCAAAGGAAGGATAGAGACATATTTTGGGGTTAGAAAAGGATCTCTGTTTTAGAGAGTGGTGACTGACTGGCAGAGTGGCTAAATGTTGTGAATTACTCTGGAAAGTGGAAAAGTATCCATCATCTCTTCCATATGTACCATTGTGTGCCTGTGTAGCAGGCACTGTGATGCATGCCCAGATCCCTCATTCCATGAAAGGTCTGTGGATAGGTCTGGGGCTGGGTGTGGGTCATCAACAGATACCTGCAGCTGTCAGCCCCTTCAGCATCCCCTCAGCTGCAGAAAACCACCTCTCCCAAAATCATGCTCCTTCCCAGGGCAGCCACATATGGTGATGGATGGAGTCTGTGTGTATGAAGGCCTGGCCATTTTGCCCCAATGTGGGACAAATCTGAAGGGTCATTTTAGTTCCAGAACTCTCTATAGGATTGGTTGAGTTTGTCACTGGGCCTGAATCACTGCCTGATTTTTTCCTCTGCCCCATGCTGTTTCCTTCCCGTCTCATCCAACATCTCATCGCATGATACCCAGGGCACTTCTTTAAAAACATCCCACATGCGAAACTCCCACTCAGCAGCTGCTGCCTGAGGAATCCAACCTTCAGCAACCTGCTTTGTGAATAGCACTGTGGGTGATTACTAAGGGTTTTTAATCCAGATTATAAATGTTTGAGAACTATTTAGGACTTTCCATACAATCAGATACAGTGTATTCCCAGATCTCTATAAATATTTAGTAAACCAGAGAATGGATAATAGCATGAAACTACAAACTGGGTTTGAAGGCAATGATCTTGAATCCAGCACTCCCCACTGATACCCTCTCCGTTTCATGCATCATACGCATGCATCCATACACTTCAGTCAAAGATGACCTTCCTAGAGAAAGGAATGTGGTTCTTCAGTTAGCACTTATATGGAATCCTGCAATCAGATTCTGATATCAAAACCCGAAGTGCACAGCTAGACAGTGGCTGAGCCCTAATTAGAAATAGATTGTCCTCTGCCCAGTCCAGACCCTTCTCTACCACTTATCTGAATTCATCTTGGCAGACCCAAATGTTGTTGTATTTGGCAAATGTTGGTGTACATGGTGCAGGGAGTGCAGAAGGCTGAGCTGTCCATCTAGACCTTGCAGTGTTCAAATGGCCCACAAGCTATCAACGTGAGGAGATGGGGCTGAAGCTATGGAGTTTCTCACTATGTCTTGCAACTTGGAACCCTGAATGCAGGTATAGTTCATAAAAACTCATGTAAACATCCAACATGCAAATTTAAACATTTTATGGGAAATAAATTAGGCTAAGAGCCAGAACACATGAGTTTTGGTCTTAGCTCTGCCTCTAAGAACTTTCCATAGAGTCAGATAGAGTGTATTCCCGGATCTCTATAAATATTTAGTACACCAAAGAATGGATAATAGCATGAAACTGCAAACTGGGTTTGAAGGCAATGATCCTGAATCCAGTACTCCCCACTGATACCCTCTCTGTTTCATGCATCATACGCATGCATCCTTACGCGTCAGTCAAAGATGACCTTCCCAGAGAAAGGAACGTGGCTCTTCAGTTAGCACATATATGGAATCCTGCAATCAGATTCTGATGTCAAAACCCGAAATGCACAGCTAGACCGTGGCTGAGCCCTAATTAGAAATGGAATGTCCTCTGCCCAGTCCAGACCCTTCTCTACCACTTATCTGAATTCATCTTGGCAGACCCAAATCTATGTAATCCGGGACAAGCAATTCCTATGTTCATAAAAATATCAGTTTTTCATAGATAAAATGAAGATGGTGAATTAGATCCTCTTTTAGGTCTTTGTGACTAGGTCATTCTAGGATGGGGTCTCTCTTTTAAGCAAATTTGTTTGAAGTGGTCATTCCATCTTGCTAAAAAAATTCATTGACATTATTTTTTAGAGCAGTTTAGTTTTAGGTTTACATGTCTCTACTACTCCAGTATCCTACAGAGTAGTTTCACTGCCATAAAAATCCACTGTGCTTCATGCATCATCCCTCCCTCGCCTTAACCTTGGGCAACCACTGCTCTTCTTACTGTCTCCACAGTTTTGCCTTTTCCAGAATGTCATATAGTTGGAATTTCACAGTATGTAGCTTTTTCAAGTTGGCTTCTCTCACTTAGCAATATGCATTTAAGCCCCCTCCATGTTATTTGGAGGCATAATAGCTGAATTCTTTTTATTGCTGAATAATTCTATTGTCTGGATGTACCACAGTCTGTTTACTCATTCATCTTCTAAAGGACATCTTGGTTGCTTCTGAGGTTTGGCAATTATCACTAAAGCTGCTATAAACATCTGTGTGCAGGTTTCTGTGTGGACACAAGTTTTCAACTCCTTGTGTAAATACCAAGGAGTGCGATTGCTGGACTGTATAAAGATTATGCTTAGTTTTGTAAGAAACTGTCTTCCAAAGTGGCTGTACCATTTTACATTCCCATTCCTACTAGCAATGTTGTTCCAGATCCTCACTGGCGTTTGGTGTTGTCAGTGTTTTGGTCTTTAACCATTCAATAGGTGTGTAGTGGTATCTTGTGGTTGTTTTAATTTGCAATTTTCTGACAACATATCATGAATATTTTTTCACATGCTTATTTGCCCTGGACATGCATACATCTTCTTCAGTGAGGTGTGTGTTCAGATCTTTTGTCCATTTAAAAAATTGGGTTGTTTGTTTTCTTATTGATGAGTTTTAAGAATTTTTTTGTATATTTTGCATACTAGTCCTTTATTACATGTGTGTTTTGCAAGAATTTTCTCCCAGTCTGGTTTGTCTTATTTTTTTTTAACAGTGTCTTTTGTTGAGCAGTAGTTTTCAATTTTAATGAAATCTAACTTCAATTATTTTTGTCATGGATTGAACTTGTGACGTTGTATCTAGAAAGTCTTCACCAAAACTAAGGTCCCCTAGATTGTCTTCTATGTTATCTTCTGGGATTTTTGTAATTTTACATTTTATATTTAGGTTTATGATCCGTTTTGAGTTAATTTTCGTGAAGGGCAAAAGATCTGTGTCTAGTTTCATTTTTTTTTTTTTGCATATGGATGTCAAATTGTTCCAGGAATATTTGATGAAAAAACTGGCCTTTCTCCATTGTATTGCCTTTGCTCATTTGTCAAAAATCAGTTGACTAGATTGGTGTGAGTTTAGTTTTGGCTTCTGTATTCTATCCCACTCATGTTTTTTGGGTCAATTCTTTTGCCAGTAACACACTGTCTTGATTATAGCAGAATTAGAATTAGTAGAAGTAGTAGTAGTAATAAAAGTCAGGCAGTGTCAGTTTTCTGATTTTATTCTTCTCCTTCAATATTGTGTTGGCTTTTCCTGGTCTTTTGCCTCTCCATATAAACTTTAGAATCAGTTTGTTCATACTCACAAAGCAATTTCCTTAGATTTTTGACTAGGATTGCATTGAATCTATAGATCAAATTGAGAAGAACTGATATATTGATAATATTGAGTCTTCTTATCCACACACATAGAATATCTCTCCATTTAGTTACATCTTCCTGGGTTTCTTTCATTGGTGTTTTATACTTTTCCTCATATAGATCTTGTAATATTTTGTTATATTTATACCTATTTCATTTTTTATGCTAATGTAAATGGCATTGTGCTTTTAATTTCAAATTCTAATTGTTCATTGTTGATACATAAGAAAGCAATAGACTTTTGTATATTAATCTTGTGTCTGGAACATTGTTATAACTACTTACTAGTTTCAGGAGGTTTTCTTGTTGGTTCTTTGGGATTTTCTACATAGACAATTACGTTATTTATAAACATAAGTAATTTTCTTTTTTCACAATCAGGATACATTTTATATTATTTTCTTGTTTTATTGCATTAGCTAAGACTTCCAGTATATTGTTGAATAGGGGTGGGAAGAGTGAATGAACACTCTTGCCTAGTTCCCAATGTTAGCGGGAGAGCATTTAGTTTCCCACCATTAAGTATGATGTCAGCTACGGATTTTTTGTAAATGTTATTTATCAAGTTGAGGAAGTTTCCTCTTTAATCTTAGTTTGCTGAGAGGTTTTTGGTTTTGTTTTTTTTTTAAATCATGAATAGGTGTTGGATTTTGTCAAATGCTTTTTCTGCAACTATTGATGTGATCGTATGATTTTTTTCTTTAGCCTGTTGTTATATGAATTATACTGCATTGGATAGATTACATTGATTTTCAAATGTTTAACCAGGCCTGGAATAAATCCCATTTGGTTGTGCTGTATAATTCTTTTCATGTGTTGTTGGATTTGATTTGCTAATTTTTTGTGGAAGACTTTTGCATCTATTTTCATGAGAGATATTTGCTTCCAGTTTTCCATTGTTATAATGTCTTCGTCTGGTTTGGTATTTGAGTAAAGCTGGTATCAGCATGACAAGATGCTCAACATTGTTAGTCATTAAGGAAATGCAAATTAAAACTGATTGAGATATCACCACACAGCTTTTAGAATGGTTAACACAACCAACAACAAGACAATATTAAGTGCTGGAGAGGATTTGGAGCAACTGGTACTCCCATTCACTGCTGGTGGGAGTGGATAATGATATAGTCACTTTGGAAAACTTTTCGGCAGTTTCTTTTAAAATTAAACCTACATTTACCAAATGTAAAAACCTACAATAAATGTTTATTGTTTATTCATTTTCAAAACTAGAAACAACGGAAATGTTCCTCAATGGATGAACAAACTGCAGTCCATTTATACAATGGAATACCACACAGCAATAAAAAGAACAAACTATTGATACATTGGAGAATGTGGGTGAATCTCAACACATTATGCTAAATGAGGAAAGCCAGACTCAAAAGACTATATACTGTATGATTCCATTTACAGGATGTTCTGATGTTCTGGAAAAAGAAAAACTACAGGGGAAGAAACAGATCATTGGTTGCCTGGGGTTGGGATGGGGCAGAGAACTGATCACAGTGGGGTATGACAGTATCTTATGGGGTGAGGGAACAATGCTATGTCTTGATTATGCATGTAATGGTTACATGACTACATGCATTTGTCGCAAAACCTACAGAACTGTACTCTAAAACAAGCGAATTTCTCCTCACATAAATTATAGCTTAATAAAAACATAGTAAAAGTCTCAAAAGTTAAAAAATCACATCTTTGCAGAGCTATAATCAGAATGAATACTATATACATTGGCCTGCTTTTTTTGTTTACAGTATTACACCAAAGAGTTCTTACTAGTGTCTGCTGTAGCATTTAAAAGCACCTTATATTCCAGGAAAGATAGTCATTCTTTGGCATCTATATGTATCTATATATACTGCATCTATATCAATCACACACTTGAAACCAAAATTAGAATGGATCATCCACTTCCCCCTAAAAGATCAGCAGGACTAATTTCAGTGTTTATTGCATGCTATTTTCCTACTTCCCTCTGTCACCACCAGAAGTAACCTGACTTCCAGGTCAGCCCCAATCAATCAGACTCTCCCCTGCTCGGTATCAGTTAGGAATTGTGTCCAGACACTAGTAATAGAGACCAGACTATAGTAGTTAAACAACTAATGCTTTATTCTCCCATATTAAACAGTCCAGAGACTACAATGTCTTCAGGGACTCAGGCTATTTTAATATTTGTACAAGTGTTTTTTTTAAATATATGGGAATTATTTTGTAGAACAGAAACTCAGAACTCAGTCAAAAGTGTGCATATTGTTGTATACTCTTGATTTGTACTGATAAATTGCTTTTCCAGTGAGATGTACCAATTCACAATACTGCTAACCATATGTGACAGCACCCAGTTTATTACCAAATCTGTGTTGGAAATATTCTGCCTTTGGATTTGTAAAAAGAAGCCCAGGTGGATTAAGTGGGCAACCTATGTCTGGTAGGTGAACGCTAATCTCCAGACTCCAAACTCCAGGTGCTCTTTTGCTGACAAATTTGGGAAAATTATATTGTTGCTGAGTTCCTCTTTCCCTGCCTCCCTATCTCTTGTCTGTTCCCCTTTCTTTCTTCTTTCCTTCCTTCCTCAGCTCTTTGTTGATATCCCACAATGAGCCAGGCACTGAATCTGTTCCATCATAACCCCTCATTTTCAGGGCAGAGCATTTTGAGAGTCTTCTGAAACACTTTCTTTCCTTGCCCTCTGGGTCATCAATGTCTCCTCCTACAGTGTGGAATCCCTGCTTGGGGTTAGAGAATGGGTCTGAACAGGGGGTGGGCAAAGTCCTGTTGGTGAAGGAGAGACACTGTTAGGTACCTGTACAATAGCTAGCCTCCTTCTTTCTTGATTTTATCAGGTACAAGACTTCATTGCCCAGCCTCCCTTGCAGCCAAGTGTGGCCCCATATGAGCTGAAAGTGGAACTTACTGAGTTGTTGGATGATACTTTTAGGAAATCTCAAAAGAGGACAGACAACTGGTGGAATATTCCCATTCTTTGTTTCCTGCACATATAGGACGTGTCCAAGTCTCAGTCCTCAAATACTTTCAGTTCCTAGGTCATCTCACTTATTCACAGGGCTTTAAATACCATCTATAAATTGGCCACTTAGAAATTTCTATCTCCAGCCCTGACTTCTCTCCAGACACTCTGATTCCTATACACAAAGGCCACCTCAACATCTCCACGTGGATGACTAATAAATGGCTCAAACTTAACACATTTAAAACGGAGTTCTTAATTTCATGCCAGAATCGGATCTGCCCCCGTTGTTTCCTTTTTAGTAAATGGCACCATCATTCACCCAAATGTTCAGGACCAGATCCCGTGAGTCACTTTGACCCCTCTCTTTTCCTCACACCCCACATTCACACCAGCAGCAAAAATTACAGGCTGTACCTTTAAGTTACATATTGAATCTGATCATGTCTTACCACCTTCACATCTCCTTCCTGGTCCAGTCACCACTAGCTCTCATCTAGACCACAGAGTCAGCCTCTTCACTAGTCCCCTGTTTTCTCCTCTTGTCCCCTACAATAAAGTCTCCTCACAGTATCTAGAATGATCTTTTAGAAACCTAAGAGAATGTCATATTCTTGAGTTTCTTTAAACTCAAGTTTCTTTTGGCACTCAGAATGAATCAAATTCCTTTCAAGGTCCTCCGGTCCCTGCCTATCAGCCTGAACTTACTTTTTCCCAGCCCCCCTTGCTTTGCTATGGTCCTTTTAGGCACATTCCAGCCACAGGGCCTTTGCACCTACTGTGCTCTCTGCACTGAATATGCTGTGTTCAGGTCTATGTGGAAATGTTGCCTCTCCAAAGATATCCCTGACCACCATATCTGTCCATCACTGTCTGATAATGTATAGTGTACTTAGTGGTTTATTGGCTCTCTATTTTGGTAGAACACAAGCTCCCGACTATGCTGGTTTGCTCACTGCTGTGCTCCTTGGGCTCAACAAAGATTTGCTGGATGAATGAAATGAACAATTTAGATGCTGTTGGTTTTGATGCTATTTTATTTTCCACTAAATGCATGGATTGCTTCACTAATTTGTTCCCTGTTGTTTAACACTAAGTTGTCTCTATGTTTTTAATATAAAAACACTTTAATGAGCACAACCAATACTCAAGTAGTTCGGTCTAGTTCTTAGGCTATAACAGCTTGGCAAAAGAAATTAGTTCAATTCAAGTACATGGATTATGTAATCTAAAGTGGAAACCAACAGAAATTCTGTATTTCTTTGCCCTGGGTTTCTGTTAGGTTATCCTTCTCCCTTACCCAGTGATCCATCCTGACTTTATCCAACCAAAAACTCTCACCTTCAAGCCTTGATGAAAAGTTCTCTCTCTGTGTGTGAAGCTGCCTGACACCCTCCTGCTGGCAGGACCAACGGATCCCTCATCTTGAGTCCAGGTCACTGTCTTCTAGCATTTACCAGACTGCTGTGGGTGGAACTTCTTTCCTTTCTGCCTTCCCGGCGAGAATGAAGGTTCTTCAGGGTCAAAAGCTGTGTCTTATTCACCTTTTGTGTGTGTGTGTGCCAAGCACAGTGCCTAGGACATCATAGATGATTAATAGACATTTTGTAGAGTCTGGACGTGGTGACTCACACCGGTAATCCCAGCTCTTTGGGAGGCCAAGGTAGGAGAATTGCTTGAGGCCAGGAGTTCAAGACCAGCATGGGCAACGTAGTAAGACCCCCATCTCTAAAACAAACAAACAAACAAATATATGTTTGTAGAAATGTGGACTGAATTCCGTTCCCCCAAAATGGTTAGAAGAAACATTGGTGATATCTGTGCTAGGAATAAAAAATGGTATATGACCACCACTACTCCTCTCCCGATAAAGAGAATATGGCAACAAACACCAGCGTTGTTAGGTCTTGGAGAAAAGCGTTCTATGAAATTCCTTCCAGTCACGCCTGCATTTCCCACAGCCCTTCCCCACCCCATCCTGATATCTTCCTTGCAACACTTGATTTATTTTTTCATCTTCTACATTTTTTGAGATTCCTTTTGAATTTGTTTGCTTCTCTGGGGACACACTGTTGCAGGATATGAATAATTGAACACAACAAATTTGGATGATAAATTATGGATTACAGATGCTGAGCTATTTTGGAACTGTTGCTCTGTGTGTTGTAGCAAGGCACTGGAATATTAAAAATATGTGTTTTAAATGATCTTGAAGTTGCTTGTTGAAAAGAAAAGGAAGAAAAACTATGAAAGCCTACAGCATCGGGAAAGATTGCTGTGCTTGGAGCTGGTGACTTTCCTGAGTCAGGTTCTGCAGCCCCTGGGAGATCGGTAGCGTGCTGGGCGCTAGTAGCGTTCAGCCCGGGGAGTTCTGGAATAGCCAGCACCAGCTAGGTCCTGATTGGGCACACATTCTTGTGCCCTTGGTGGGAAATTAGGAAGACAGAGATAAGACATGAGGAGGAATTTGTGACTGTGCAGCCTTCCTGGGGTCTCCGGAAGGCAAAACTCAGTAAACACAGAGGCTTCCAAGCACCCGTGTCCTCCTGCAGCGTGGAGCGAGGGAGCACTGAGGAGGTGGCCAGCCAATCCCTATGCAGTGGGATGGCAATCTCTTCCTTAGTATGAACTGCCAGGAAGGAGTTGGTGCCTACTAGGAATGTGACAAACACACAGCTTAAGAGGTGTGGGGGCTGCATGAGCACAGGAGAGGAAGACTACAGGCCCAGGCCACCCCAGCAAGGCTTGAAGTCTCAGAGGGGCCCTGCGGGCAGTTTGGGGAGTTTGTAGCATTGTCACCTGGAGGATCTGTGGGGCCAGGACAGCTGCCCCCTGCTGGAAGCAGGTGCTGAGAGTCTTTCCCAGGAGACCGCAGCAGCAGCCCCTGGAGGCGCCTAGTCCTTGGTGCTGGCCCTGGAGCAGGAGGACTGGGCAATTTCAGGGCTTGCCATCCTAGCCCCCTCTGCAATTCCAAAGTTCATCAATTTTGATTGCTCGGAGGAAGGTTGAGTTTGTTATTTATTCACTGGGACAGAAAAACAATTTCCTGTCTGAGGACACAGTAGGTTGGCAGGCCCTGGCCTCTGGGTAGGGAACAGATTTCCTTCAAGGAGCTTTGCATGATCATTCAGGCCTCAAATTCTGAGTGGAGGATGTGGCCCAGAAAAAGCAGCGCTGTCTCAGCAATGGCCTCTGAGGCCTGTGTGATAAGGGCCCGTGCTGGGTGCTGGCTGTAAGTTGTGTCACGCCCCTACCAAATAGGTGCTGTGGTAATAAAAATGTCTCATGTTTTCTCCTGTGGAGACTGGCGTGTTTTTGAAATACAAGCTAGTTGTTAGGCCTGAGCCCTCATGCTAGAAAGTCTCAAAGGGACTGATAGAAGGGGAGAGAAGTCTGACGTACAAGTGCTTGTCAGCCCTTCCAGGCTGTGGCAAGTTCTAGAAATTGCCAGCGGGTGATGAAATGAGAGGAGGGTGTGTGTAGCGTGGTGTGTGCATGTATGCATGTGTGTATGGTATGTGTGTACTCACATGTGTGGTATATGTGTATGGCTGTGGGTTGTATGTATGTGTATGTGGTATATATGTATATATGTGTGTGAATTGTGTATGTATGGGTGTGTAGGTGTGTGTAGATGTGTGTGGTGTGTGCATGCATGCACACAGGTAGTATGTGGGGTGCATGCACAGGGTACATGTATATATAATACGTGCATAGAGAGTGTGCATGTATGTATGTGTATGAGGTGTGTATGTATGTGGGTGGGGTGTATGTATATGCAGGTATGTGGGTTGTGCATATGTGTGTATATGTGTGGGGCATGCGTCTGCATGTATATATGTAGTGTGGGGGTCCATGTATGTGTGTGTATATGCATGGGGTACATGTCTGTACTCATGGGGAGTATATGTATGTATGTGTGTGAGGTGCCTGTGTGTATGTGGGTGGAGTGTATGACATGTGTGTGGGATGTATGTATGTGAATGGAGTGTTTGTGTATGTATGTGGGCTGTGTGTGGAGTGTGTGCATATATGCATATGTGTGGAGTCATGAGGTGTGTGTATGCATGTGTGTGTGGTATATGTGTGCAGTGTGGAGGACGTTAGCATGTATGAGGGTGTGGTGTGGATGTATTTATGTGCAGATGGTGTATGGATGTATGTGTGTGAGGTGTGTATCTGTGGGTGGAGTGTATGTGTATGTACATGTGAGTGGGATATATGTATGTGGATGGTGTGTGTGTATGTTTGTGGGCTGTGTGTATGTACATGGTGGGGTGTGTGCATGTACATGGTGGGGTGTGTGCATGGTACATGGTGGGGTGTGTGCATGTACATGGTGGGGTGTGTGCATGTATGCATATGTGGGGTTGTGAGGTGTGTGTATGCATGTGTGTGTGGTATATGTGTGCAGTGTTGGGGGAGTTAGCATATATGAATTATGTGTGGACGGGGTGTGACTGTATGTGTGTGAGGTGTGTGTGTATGTGTGTGTGTGGGGTTTGTATATTTGTGTGGGGGTTATGCGTGTGTTGTGTGTGGTATGGATGTAATATGGGGGGCTGTGCATGTACATATGTGTGTCTGGTGTGTGTGTGTCCTAGGCCGACACAGAGCAGGGAGGGGCATTTTGTGGATGTCACTGAAGACACAGGAAGGGAGTCTGGGTTCTGGAGAAAGGGCCTCAGCATCTTATGAGCAGAAGTGTCTTGTCGTTTTCCCAGATCCTCAAGGTGGGAAATGCTGTCAGGAAGACCCAGGAGAGGAGGACGGGGAAAGCTGGTGCTGTTCCTGGAATGCCAGGCGGTAGCTAGGAGATGGCTTCTTCCCTCTAGACAAGAAAGAACTGGTGCGGGCCAGACCTGGTCAGCATTTGGGTGAGGGTGAAAGGCCTGGGCACCTGGCATTGGCCTCCGCTCGCACAGTGTGGGGGCTGCAGAACAGAATCGGGGAGATCCAGGGTGACGCTGGGAAGCAGGCGGGACTGCTCAGCAGGGCGAGAGGTCAGTGTGGGATTTAGACACTGGGGTACAGGGTGAGGTGCTCTGAATCAGGACCTGAACAGTCCCGCTGGCAAGGAGGCGAGTCCTTAGGGCTTTTACTAAGGCACCTGCAACACATCCGTGGAAGGAGAGAGAACCACCGAGACGCAGCACCCAGGGGACAGAGAAAACGGGCAATTGCCCTGGCTGGGAGCCTCCCCTCCTCCACTAGCCTGGCCAGACCCACCGTTAGATTCAGCCTCCCGGTTTGGGGACCTCTAATCCAGACGCTTTGAGGGTGGTCTGTGGCCCCTGGAAGGACACTTGGTAGTTGATGAAGAGTGAATCACTGCATGAGTGTTCTTCAAGTGGGTGCGGAGAGCTCACTCAGGGTTATTTTGAAGAGTGTGGGAGGAAGAAGAATGAAAGGCAAAGCCAGCAATTAGCACGCCTGGGAAAGGTATGTCAGAGCTCAGTCATTCTGCAATCAATCAATCTTTTTTTAAAAAAAGCCAACTTGATAGGAGTGGAAATGACACTGAGTCTATGGTAAGAAGATCTTGGTTCATATTCAGGCCCCACTACCAGTTTGATATGGGACGTTCAGCAAGTTGTTTAACCTCTCCGAACCACACAGTTTTGTTTCATTTGTACAGTGGCGATACAAATCTGCCTCTCGTGGTGCTTTTAAAATTGTAGTAAAATACACATAACATAGAATTTACCATCCTAACCATTTTTAAGTGCACAATTCAGTAGTGTTAAGGACATTCTCAATGTTGTGCGACTGTCATTACCATCCATCCACAAAATTCTTTTTATCTTCCCAAACTGAAACCCTGTACCCATTCAGCAACATCTCCCCATCTCTTCCCCGCCCCAGCCACTGGCAACCACTTCTTTCCATCTCTAGAAATCGGACTCCTCTAGGAAACTCACCTAAGTGGAATCGTTCAGTATTCGCCCTTTTGTGACTGGCTTATTTCACTTAGTCAAGTTTCATCCATGTTGGTCTGTGAGAGAACTTCCTCGTTTTGAAAGTTAGATAATACTCGATTGTATGGATGATCCACCTTTTGTTTATCCACTCATTTGTCCATGTACACTTGGGTTGCTTTTGCCTTTGGGTTATTGTGAATGATGCTATTATGAGCATGAGTGTGCAAATATCTCTTTGAGTCCCTGCTTTCAATTCTTTTGCGTACATACCCAGAAGTGGAATGTCTGGATCATGTGGCGATTCTATTTTTAATTTTTTAAGAAACTACCACATTGTTTTAAGAGGATGCACCATCTATGTTCCCACCAACAGCACACAAGGGTTCCAATTTCTCTACATCCTTACCAACACTGACTTTTGTTATTTTTTATTATTTTTTAAAATAGTACCTATTCTAATAAGTATGAGATAACATTATGGCTTTGATTTACATTGTCCTAATTATTAGTGATATTGAACATCTTTTTGTGTGCTTATTAACCATTCGTGTAACTTATTTGGAGAAATGTCAATTCAAGTCCTTTGCTCGTTTTTAGTTGGATTATTCTTCTGTTGTGTTGTGGGAGTGTTTTGTATATTCTGGATATTAATCCCTTATCAGATATATGATTTGCAAATATTTTCTCCTATTCCATAGATTGTCTTTTTACTCTATTGATTGTGTGCTTTGATGCACAGAAGTTTTTAATTTGATGTAGTCCAATTTATCTATTTTTACTTTTGTTTCCTTTGGTTTGGTGTCATATCCAAGAAATCATTGCCAGATCTCTCGAGGTATTTTTTAAGATAAAATGAGATATGATATGTGTGAAATTCTTTGTAAATTATGAAGTAGTATAAAAATATTAGCTGTTATGTAAGTTCTTGAGTACCTGACATGCAGCCAAGCCCTGTAGGGATGCTTCAAAAATTACCAAAAACTTGTTAGTCAAGATGATAGATTGAAAACACACATATAATTTCATTCCCTTCATAAATCTGACTAAAGAGACAATAGTTTTTTTTTTTTTAAAAAAACCAAAAACAAATTTATCTCTTTGTAACCTCGCTAAGGTATAATTTAAATTCAATCAAATGCACCCATTTTACAGACAAAGTTTGATGAGTTTTCATAAATTTGTATATTGATGTAACCACCATCACAATCAAGATATTACATAATTCCATTACCCAAGATGTCTCTTGACAGGCAATCCACTAACAACTCTGTTCCCAGGAAACCACTAATCTGTGTTCTGTCATTATAGATTAGTTTTGTGCTTTCAATAATTTCATTAGAAAGGAAACATACAGTATAAAAGTCTTTTGGCTCTAACTTTTGCTCAGTATAATATTTTGAGATTCACATAAGTTGTAGCATATATCAACAGTTTCTTCTTTTTTAATGCTGAATAGTATATCATACTATGGATAGATGACAATTTGTTTAATCCATTTACCTGTTGCTAGACACGTTGTCTCCAATTTTTTGGCTCTAAGAATAAGACTACTATAAGCATTTATGTGCAAGTATTTATGTGAATATGAGTTTTCCTTCACCTAATTGGAATTGCTGGGTCATATGGTAAGTGTATGTGTAACTTTTAAAGAAACAGCACAATTCTTTCCCAAACAGTTGTACCAGCAGTGAACAAGAATTCCAATTGCTTCACATCATCACTGCACTTGGTAAGTCTAGTCTCTTAAATTTCAGCCAACATAGTGATATGTTATTGTGGTTTTAATTATCATTTCTCTGATGATTGATGATGTTGAACATTTTTCATGTGCTTATTTGCCACCTGTACATCCTCTTTGTAAAATGTCTATTTAACTTTCGCCCATTGTTAAATTGGTTGTTTTATTGTTTTTTCTTCTTATTATTATTATTTTTTGAGACAGAGTCTCACTCTGTCACCCAGGCTGGAGTGCAGTGGCACAATATTGGCTCACTGCAACCTCCACGTCCCAGTTTCAAGTGATTCTCCCGCCTTAGTCTCCCGAGTAACTGGAACTACAGGCATGTGCCACCACACCTCGCTAATTTTGTCTTTTGTATTCTGGCTTTTACTTTTTAAACTAAAATCATAGTATGATTATATCCATCATCATAATCAAAGTAATGAACATATTTACCACCCTCCAATGTTTTCTCAGTCCACATTTTAAGGCATCCTTCCTACTCTCTTTTGTGTTGATCTCAACACAATAATATTTGTGATAAATATTTTCTTCAAGCTGATAAATATTTTTTTCAGGTTGAAGAACTTCCTTTTACATTTGAACAGACCCTTTTACATTTCTTGTAGTGAGTCTGTTGGCAAATAAATAGTGCAGATTTTGTTTATCATCTGAAAAATTTTGATTTCACATGCACTTTTGCAAGTTTTTTCTGAGAAGAGAATTCTATTTGACAATATTTTCTTTAATCACTCTACACATGTTTTCTCATTGTCTTCTGATTTACACAATTTTTGACAAAAATGTCTGTAATCATTCTTACTTTTATTGCTTAGTACATGATGTGTCTTTTTTCTCTGGTTGGTTTTAGCATTTTCCCTTTATCACAGGTTTTCAGCCACTTGATTATGGTGTATCTCCATGTGGTTTTCTTTGTGTTTATCTTGCTTGAGTTTTCTTGCTCTTCTTGAATCTGTGGGCTTATGACTCATCAATTTGAAATTTTTTTTGGCATTTTTTTCTGTTCCTTCCTACTCCTCTCTGAATGGGACTTGAATTACTTGTATGTGATACTAATTTTCCTGTGTCACTGATGCTTTGTTCATTGCTTTCAGTTTTTTTTTCTCTGCATGTTTCATTGGGTGGTTTTCTATTGTTGTTACTTCAAGTCCACTAATCTTTTCTTCTACAGTGTCTAATCTTCTGTTAATTTTCGCAGTGAATTTTTTTATTTCAGACACTCTGTTTTTCAACTCTAAAAATTCAATCTGGTTTTTACTTTTTAACATCTTTAATTTCTGTCTTCAATATGCTTATGTTTTTTTTAAACCTCCTTTTATGTATGTAAAACATATAAATAACAAAGTTTAGTCTTGCTATTTCCATCCTCTCTTTTATTTCTGGATCTATCTCTATCGACTGATCATTTCCCCTGGTTTTGGATTGCACATTCCTGCTTCCTCACATGTCTAATTATTGTTATTGAATGCTGTGCCTATGAGTTTTATGCTGTTGTATATAATATTCTTTTAAAGGTTTTGGACTTAGTTCTACCCTGTAGGTAAGACAGTATTGGATCATTTTGAGTTTTATTTGTAAGTTTTTGCTTTTGAGTAGGTCTAGAGAATTTTTTACTCCAAGGCTAGTTTAGTCCCACTACTAAAGAATTTTATTTTCAGGGTCTTGTGTCTTCTTAGGTCTCCCTCCTTATGGGAACTTAATGATGATTATTGCCTGTGTGATTCCTGTTTGAGCTCTGGGAATTGTTCAGTTACAGCTTCCCAGAAATTATTTTTCTCCAAAAGTTGATTTGGCAGGGTATAATGGGATTTAACCCTATTTATGTGCAGATTGATATTCTTAAAAACACTAAAAGGGATCCCCATGCTGATTCCTAGACTCTTTCTCTGTGTAGCTCCTGAACTCTCTAGTACTCAGTCCTAGAAATTCTAGTCTCCTTGGCCTCCCTAAACTAAGATCTCTGACTTTTCACCTCTGTGAAACTACTGGGCTCTGTTGAGTTTCCTTCTGTGCACTGAAGCCTATAAATTGTCTCCAGACAAAAAGTGGGGACACTCACAGGGCTCACTTTGTTTGTGTACCATGTTTTGAGGATCACAACCCTATGCTGCCATTGCCAACATCTAAAAACAGTTGTTTCATATATTGTGTTCAGTTTCTAGCTATTTACAGATGGAGGGTAAATTAATTTTTCATGGTTTGTGTATTAGTTTGCTATTGCTTCTGTACAGATTACCACAAACAGTGGTGCAAACACCAACAACCCAAATTTATTCTTACACTTCTGTGGGTTAGAAGTTCAACGTGGGTCTTATTGGATTAACCTAAAGGTGTCAGCTGGGCTGCATTTGTTTCTGGAGGCTCTGAGTAGAATCCCTTTTCTTGTATTTTCCAGCTTTTAGAGGCTGCTCCCACCCTTTGTGGACTCCCTTCCTCCACCTTCAAAGCCAGCGATAGCAGGTTGAATCCTTCTGACATTGCACCACACTGGCCCTCTCTTCTGCCTCTCTCTTCCACTTTTTGGACCCCTTGCGATTACACTGGGGCCACTTGGACAACCCGGGATAATCTCCCTATTTTAAGGGGAGCTGAGTAGCAAAGTTAATTCCATCTGCAACCATAGTTCCCTTTGCCATGTAACTTGTGTATTCACGGCTTCTAGGGACTGGGATATGC
The DNA here is from genome assembly GCF_009828535.3 of Hylobates moloch. Taxonomy (NCBI): domain Eukaryota; kingdom Metazoa; phylum Chordata; class Mammalia; order Primates; family Hylobatidae; genus Hylobates; species Hylobates moloch. The sequence goes on along the minus strand of NW_026652293.1, from coordinate 62,628,602 downwards.
ACATGTTTAGGGGGTCATTCTTCTGCCAATTATAGTTGGAAAGTAATAATCTGGAATTATAAATAAGCATAATTCTCTGAAAGGAGAGAGAGTATTGTAGAGAAGGCAATGGCAACAAAATTTTAGAAGCTGGGAGGATGATGGGTAAAGGGTTTACTGATCTAGAAAAGGCTAATTCTTAAACCAATAATGGGAAAAGTTGAGAAAATAACCCAGCATAGATTAAAGTTTGAGAATTGATTCCAAGCACTCCTGGTAATGTGGTTAACATGAGATGCTAATGTAAGGTATATCGGTTAAGCACCAATTAAGAAGCAGTTAAAGTCCTACAAACCTTTTGCAACCTTTTGTTTAGTCACATACCTGCCCTCTTCAATGCTAGCAGAATGCTAAAGGTTTTTTTCCCCTAAGGAAGTGTCTTTCCTATTGAAATGACTCTGCCAGAACACCCTGGAGGGAAGGAGTGAACCCACTTGAGGGTATGCCCACTACATGCCCAAAGTTTCCAATCAGACTTGTAGTCCTTGTTCTTAAATGCAAGCACACAACCAACGAGTACCAGATGCCCAAGGAAAACTTGTATTACAAGCCATGAATAAGTGTGAAACCAAGGAAATACATACTGTATAACTTGAAAGAGACAGACTTCAGGATGGGAAAAATCTTCAAAAAATTTTCTTTGGTATCCTGAGAGATAGTAGAGAGTATATTGAAACTGAAGCAAAAACAAGATTCTCAAAAAATTAAAAAATATATAAATAAAGTAAAAGAAAGAGCACTCAGGAAATAAAAAGCTCTGAAAATTAAAACAACAAACCAAAGTAAATGGTAGCAGAAATTAAAAACTCAATAAAAAGACTGGAAGATCTACTTGTGGAAATATCATGGAAGACGGAGAAAAAGAGAGATGGAAATATAAATTTTGGATTCAAAGGGGCCACCAAGTGCCCAGCAAAATGAATGAAAGTGAACACTCATCAAGGGGTATTTGTGTCACATTTCAAAACACTGGAGACAGTAGAACTTATACATTTCCAGGATGGGAGGAGACAACTTGGCCACGTTCAAAACACCGGAAATTGGAAATCTCAATGACAACACCGGGAGCTATAAGACAGTAAAGCAGTGCTTTCAAAATCTAGAGGAAAATTATTTCCATGTGTATTAGCCAAACTATCAACCAAGCATGAAGATTAAAATATATGTATTACATATACAAATAAATATATATTCCTTTATTGTTTGACTAAAGAAGAATAAGGAGAATAGTGCAGCTATGGATTTGAGAGTTTTAGCATTGCACTTTCCTCAGAAACTACCAACATGCTGATTGGTTTGGGCTTCCAATTCTGCAGAATTTGCCTCTGTTCTATTTGCCTTCTCAGACGGAATGACTATTGCAACAGAGTTTTCTTGTCTTGACCACAGAAATGAGCAAGGATGGCAGGAATCTGTGGCTGTGTGGCAGTCCAGAAGTGAGATGCTTTGGATTCTGCTAGCACACTCAAATCACAGCACAGAGCTGCCACCTCTATCTAGAGTAGGCCCTCAAATCTGCATGGCCCTGGGCATAGAACTAGAGGAAATGAGGCAGGATTTATCAGTCAGCCACCATGCTGCAGCCTACCTGAAACCTCTCCTACCCTGTGCGCCCTGCCACCCTGGAGACAAAGATACTTACATCCCTCTTTCTTAAAGCCTCTACTGTCAGAAGACTCTAGGCAGTTCCATAATTATTTGAATTATTTGTTTAGCTGTCTGTCTCCATCGTTTTTTCCTACCCCAGAAGGTGAGATTTTTGAGGCTATGGATTGGATTATATCTTGTCTCTTCCTGAATCCCGAACACCTTACACAGACCCTGGTAACCAGGGTTAGCAATGAACAAATCATTTACCTGAAAAAATGGATCCTTTCTTTTGTTCATTCATTCAACTCCGTTATACACTATTCTGAGTACTGGGGATAGACAAATCAGGCAATGTTCTCAGACTTATATTCCAGTGGAAAGGAGAGACAATCCAAAATAAACAGCACAGGCACTAGGCAAATGCCCACATGGCCCTGGGATATTCTGACTTCATGGAAGAGCAAAGCACTATGTTCTTGTTACTTGTTCCAGAAAGTTCAGCCACAAACAATGATCGTCACTGTTGTCTGTCACTGAGTGAGTTAAGAATCTTTCAACAAGGAACCTGTATGTGTATAGTCCAGTACAAATAACATTTATTAGTACCTGCAAGCTAACTACTGAATATGCAAAGATGCATATGAATTGGTCCTTACCTTAAGGGACTTGCTTTCTGTTTCTAAGAAACCGACATAAAAACACAACATTTTAATAAAATATGGAAAGTGCTGTCTATGTTAACAATCAAAGTGCTGAGGGGCACAAGAGGACATTTAGAGACTTTTTGGTCCGCCCTTACCAGGATTACAGACAGGAAGACTGGATGTGCAATATGGCCATGACCCGGTATCATCTTAGTCTACCCGACAAGGGCTGAGGACCTGTGTACACTGTAGTCTTTGTATCAGGCTGAGGCTGACAACAGAGACTGGGGAGCTGTTGGGCAAATATCAGGACTCCGGCTCTCCTGCAAGCCTGTAGGGCTATCAGCAGTTCCAGAAATACTGACAGGAACCTGGGCAAAACTGTGACACGGTTTCAGTGTGTCTTCTGAAGAGCTCACCCACCTTTTTCTCTCTGCTTGGAGCTCTCCACCCACACCCAGCACCCTGCTCTCAGGTGCTCCTGCCCCACCAGCCGCTAAGGTAACCGATTTTACCAGCTTGTCCTATATCCGCCCACCTCTCTCCTTGTGTACACAACACATGAACATAGGCACATCTTTAGGGAGATGGACAGGGCAGGGTCCTGCTTGTGCAACTGATATGCTGTGCATGCATGACCTGTGGGATATAGTCCAAGTGTATTCATTTTAGTATCCCACTGTCCCTTCCCAATGTATTCAGTGAGGGAATTTTGTCCCCTACCACTGTCTGGATGCCGACTCCAGCAGGCCGCAGGGCTGTGCTTGTCTCACATAGAAATAGAAAGTCTTAGTCATTTTTCATAGAAAAACTCAGCTTCTATTCAAGAATTAGAATATCCTATTTAATACATTTTCATTCAACATTCAGGTTTCTACTCATTCCATTTACCACCCCCGCCTTCCCTCCAGCCTGCGGGTGGGATGTCTGTCCTCAGGAGGAGGGGGCGATGGCACCTCTTCTCATTCCTTCTCCATTCCTCCCTCCACTCCTAGCTGCTGCTACTGACCCTTCTAGGGTGGGAGTCAGGAGGGCAAAGTTCTTAACTTAGCTGGTGCTGTTGTGAGACAGCTACGTGTTCCCTTGCTCTGGCGGGTGTTTAAAGTGGCTTCTTTCCTGTGCATGTCTGTAGGTTCATCCGAGGCCTCCCTGCTGCCTTGGACTGTGACCCCCCATGGCCTCTGTCCCGGGCTGGCTGTTCCCAGTTCCCCCTCAGGCAGGTTTGCTAGCCATCCATCACACAGATTGTTTGCAGCAACGGCCACTCAGTTCAGAAATACACTCTTGGACAGGATTCCTGTTTTAAAAATTTCAGTCTGATATTCTTGCAGGCTTCAAACCCAAGAAATCCCTGAGTTTCTTGTAGTACCCTTGTCTTTGTTCTAGGGGAATGCAGTTACTTCCCAACTCAGGCTCTCTCTTCTCAGTCTCTCTCTCTCTCTTTCTGTGTGTGTCTCTTTTTCTCTCCTATCTCCTTCAGGCTGATGGCCAAGGTCTCAAGTAGAGAGGCACTACTCACATAATATATTATGGGAATGGCGTTCCCTGTCCCTGTGCGATGCAGCCAACCTGCTCAGGTGACTGTTGGGCCAGTCCAGTGTGTCTCTCTATCTCCATGGGCAGATATTCAGGCTCCCTGAGGGCTGTTGAAGCTGCCTTTCTTTAGGAGTGATGAAGACAAAGTGACACTTTCATGTCCTGCCCTTGAAATGGGGAGGTGGGACTCACAGAGACAGCAGCCTTCTGCAAAGAAATAACAATATTCCCCTTCTAAGAGTTCTGTAACTTTTAAAAATATCTTCCTTGTGAATTTGTCATCTAAGTGGTTCTTGTCCTCTGATATCTATCATTTGAAAGTATGTGACAAAGCAGCTCATTGAACATTTTGTTGCATGTATCTGTTCTCACTGAAATAGGATTATTATTCTATAACTTGCCCTTTTCATTTGTCAACATCATGTATATTTCTATAGGTGCATGGATACAGATCTAATTCTATCTTTTTTGGCAATTCCTTTTGAACATATGCATATATAAATGTTTATGTAAATGGAAGAGCTGAATCTGGGGTGGGCAAGTAAGGTGCCTAGGCACAAAATTTGAGGAGACACTCACGTCAGGGTCATGCCCCAGTGAACAGGACCTTATCATACTTTCTGTCTTTTAGGCAAACCCTCCCCAAGCCCCTGTTTTTTTAGGAGGCAGTGTGTTATAGTAGTTAAGAGCACAGACTCTGGAATGAGATAGTCTAGTTTGGAATCCTTAGTCTACCACTCATTAGCTGTGCAAATCCAGGCAACTTTGCTCTCTGTGCTCCTGTTACAGCATCTGGCAAAATTGGGTTAGTAACAGTATCTATCCTATTGATTTGCTACAGGAATTAGATCAATTTTTATGTATGCCTACAGAGAGAAGGGGGGAATATTCACATACTATGTGTGTGTATGTAGACAAACTACGTATATATATGTGTGTGTGTGCGCGTGCATATATACGTACATAATATACAGGGTACATGTAGAGAGAATCCAGTCAACCCTCTGTATCTGTGGGCTCCACATCTGTGAATTCAACTAACCTCAGACTGAAAATACTTGGGAAAAAACAAAACTTTAATTTACCACATAGAGAGTACTATGTTGAATTCACAGGAAGTTATGTGTACGCATTATATTAGATATTATAAGTAATCTAGAGATTGTTTAAAGTATACTGAAGGATGTGTGTAAATTATATGCAAACACTTCATTATTTTATGTAAGAGACTTGAGCATTCTCAGATTTTGGTATCTTTGGTATATACATATATAAACAGCATCTGAGACCTAGTATGGGCTAAATAAGTGTTAGTTGTTACTATTATTGTTATATTTGCTTTTTCTCATCTCTCTCTGTCTTTTTTCCCATTTCGACTGTGTGACTTATTTTTCCCACCCAATCTTCCAATGATAACTCATGTTAACAACTGGAGAATCTTCTTTTTAAAAAAAAATTCATGATAGTTGACATACTAACTTTGTCATACATTAAATTCTTACTTCAAATTAAAGTCTATTTCTAGACTATGTGTTCTGTTTAATAGATCTACACTCAGCCTTCCATTCAACCAATCACGGATTGAAAATATTTGAAAAAAAATAACACTATAACAAGAAAAAATAATACAAATTAAAAAACCAATATAATATAACAACTATTTACATAATGTTTATATTGTATTATGTATTATAAGTAATCTAAAGATGATTTAAATTACAAGGAAGGATGTGTGTAGGTTATATGTAAACGCCTTACCATTTTATTTCAGGGACTTGATTATCCATGAGTTTTGGTAGCCTCAGAGTTCCTGGAACTAATCATTAGTGGATATCGAGGGACAATTGTATTTGCTTATTCTTATGCCAATACAATTGATTTCATTACAGTAGCTTTTAAGTATGTTTGAATAGTTGGTATAAACAAGTCCTCTGTGTTTACAACTTCCTCTTTGTTATTCTTCCAAATGAACTTTAAGATAATTTTATTCATATTTAAGGTGAAGAAAATTCTGTCAACATTCTAATAGAAATTCCATTAACTTTACACAATGCATAATAATTTAAAGAGAATTAATTTTTATAATATTGTCTTCTCATCCATAAAAAGACATACTTTTCTTTTATTATTTTATTATTTATTTATTTTTTTGAGACAGGGTCTTACTTTGTTACCCAGGCTGGAGTGCAGTGGCATAATCATAGCTCACTGCAGCCTCAATCTCCCAGGCTTAAGCGATCCTCCTGTCTCAGCCTCCCAAGTAGCTGGGACTAAAGTGTGTACCACCATACCTGGCTCATTTTTTTTTTTTGGTAGAGATGGGCTCTTGCTGTGATGCCCAGGCTGGTCTTGAACTCCTGAACTCAAGAAATCGCCCCACTTTGGCCTCTCAAAGTGCTAGGATTATAGGCATGAGCCACTATGCCTGCCCATATATTTTCTTTTATTCAGAACTCATTTTGTATCTTTTAAGTACATTTAAAAAGTTTTCTTTATATACATAACATGCTTTCACTATTATATTTCTTCACATAAATTTTACACCAATAGTTTTTGTCACTATTATGAAAGTATTTTTAAGTCACTTTTTCCTCTGTGTGAAAAACAGCATAAAGAAAAACTATTGATTTTTGTATATCTTACATCTAGTCATTTTGCTAAATTGTTTTTCTTGACATAAAATTATATCATTAGCAAGAGAATTTTTTTATTAATAGTTATGCCAATTGTTTTACTTTTTTGTCTAATTGCATTTGCTAATACTTCCAAGAAAGACACTGTTCAAGAAAAATGGCAGAGCTGACATTCTTGCTTAGTTTCTGAGAATAATTGAAATGGTTTAGCTATTTGCTATTTAGAATGATATTGGCCAATGAAACTTTGTAATCAGCTTGTAACATATTTCAGTTGATTCTTATTCTTATCTTATTTAGAATTCTTTTGAAAAATGGCTACTGAACATCATTAAGTGCTTTTTCAATATCTATAAATGTGACCATATGGATTTTCTATTTTAATCTGTTGTCATAATCAATTTTATATAGATTTCCTTATACTCGGACCACCCTGGCATTTCTAGAATAAAAGTTCCTTGGTCATAGTATATTTCTTTTGATGCATTACTGTATTCTATTTGCTGATATTCTATCAGAATTTTTATTTTCATATTCATAATGCAATTAGGCTATATTTTTCCTTTTATACTATATCAAGTTTCTGTTTTAGTTGTATAAAATAAATTAGGAAAACTTTTTCTATAGTTTGGAATTATTTGTTCTTTAAAGTGTGGATAAAACCAAATACTAAAATCATTTGTTCTTGAACCCCTTTAAAGCATAAATCACACAGGACCTATAAAACAAAAATAGTAGTTAAAAAACGGAAACAAAATCCAAGGTACACAGGAAACAAATAGCACAATGAATGCAATGGTACCTCACATCTCAATACTAACATTGAATGTAAATGGCCTAAATGCTTCACTTAAAAGATATAGAACTGGAGAATGAATAAGAACTCACCAACCATCTGCTGCCTTCAGAAGACTCACCTAACACATAAGGACTCACATAAACAAGTAAAAGGCCGGAAAAAGGCATTTCATGCAAATGGACACCAAAAACAAGAAGGGGTAGCTATTCTTATATCAGACAAAACAAACTTTAAAGCAACAGCAGTTAAAACAGACAAAGAGGGACATTATACATGGTAAAAGGCCTTATCCAACAGAAAAATATCACAATCCTAAATATATATGCACCTAACACTGGAGCTCCCAAATTTATAAAACAATTACTAATAGACCTAAGAAATGAGGTAGACAGCAGCACAATAATAGTGAGGGACTTCAATACTCCACCCACAGCACTAGACAGGCCATCAAGACAGAAAGTCAACAAAGAAACAATGGATTTAAACTATACCTTGGAACAAATGGACTTAACAGATATATATAGAACATTTCATCCAACAACCGCTGAATACACATTCTATTCAACAGAGCATGGAACTTCCTCCAAGATACACCATGTGATAGGCCATAAAACGAGCCTCAATAAATTTAAGAAAATTGAAATTCTGTCAAGCATTCTCTCAGACCACAGTGGAATAAAACTGGAAATCAACTCCAAAAGGAATCTTCAAAACCATGCAAATACATGGAAATTAACCTGCTCCTGAATGAACATTGGATCAAAAACAAAATCAAAATGGAAATTAAAAAATTCTTTGAACTGAACGACAATAATGACAAAACCTATCAAAACTTCTGAGATACAGCAAGGCAGCGCTAAGAGGAAAATTCATAGCCCTAAATGCCTACATCAAAAAGACTGAAAGAGCACAAACTGACATTCTGAGGTCACACCTCAAGGAACTAGAGAAACAAGAACAAACCAAACCCAAACCTGACAGAAGAAAGGAAATAACAGAGATCAGAGCAGAACTAAATGAAATTGAAACACTGAAACAAAAAAAAATACAAAAGATAAATGAAACAAAAAGCTAGTTCTTTGAAAAGGTAAATAAAATTGATAGACTATTAGCAAGGTTAACCAAGAAAAGAAGAGAGAAAATCCAAATAACCTAAGAAATGAAATGGAAGATATTACAACTGACACCACTGAAATACAAAAGATCATTCAAGGCTACTATGAACACCTTTAAATGCATAAACTAGAAAACCTAAAAGAGATGGGTAAATTCCTGGAAAAATACAACTCTCCTAGCTTAAATCAGGAAGAATTTGATACCCTGAACAGACCAATAACAAGCAGTGAGATTGAAATGGTAATTTAAAAATTACCAACAAAAGAAGTCCAGGACCTGATGGATTCACAGCAGAATTCTACCAGACATTCAAAGAATAATTGGTACCAATCCTTTTGACACTATGCCACAAGATAGAGAAAGAGAGAACCCTCCATAATTCATTCTATGAAGCCACCATCACCCTAATACCAAAAGCAGGAAAGGACACATCCAAAAAAGAAAACTACAGACCAATATCCTTGATAAACCTAGATGCTAAAATCCTTAACGAAATACTAGCTAACTGAATCCAACAACGTATCAAAAAGATAATCCCCCATGATCAAGTGGGTTACATACCAGGGATGCAGGGATGGTTTAACATATGCAAGTCAATAAATGTAATACACCACCTAAACAGAATTAAAAACAAAAATCACATGATTATCTCAATAGATGCAGAAAAAGCATACAGTAAGGTCCAGCATTCCTTTTTGAGTAAAACTCTCAACAAAATTGCCATACAAGGGACATACCTCAATGTAACAAAAGCCATCTATGACAAACCCTGAAAATCACCCGTTTCCCCTAGGGATTCAAATTTGTTGTCAAAGTATTATAATTCTTTAATTGCTTCCTTCCTTGCTTCCTTCTTTCCTTCCTTCCTTGCTTCCTCTTAAAACAGGTTAATAAGAGTTAGCCATTTGTTGGTCTTTTCAAAGACTAACACTGGGAATTATTTATCCATTCAAAATTTTTGTTTGTACTGTTTTTAATTCCTTCTTTCTGTTTTAGATTATTTTTCTATACTTTTCCATCTTTTAAATAGATAAATACAACATCCCATTTTAGATTTCTTTTTTCTTTTAAAAGAGGGCATTGGAAATCATAAATAGCTTTTGCTATGCACATAGAATTGACAGAAGATATACTATTCTCTATTGCTTTCTAGACAATTTGTAGTTTCACTTTTGGTTTTCTCTTTGATCCATGAGTGTGCTTCTTAATTTTTTATAATAGGTAAGGGGGTTTTTTTTTTGCTTCCTTCTTACTCTTCATTTTTTCTAGTTTTGTTACCTTGTGACTAGATTAAATGGCTTGTAAAAATTCTACTTTTTCTTTTTTAAGATTTCTATCATGACCAATGAGAAAAGACATAAGCCTTGGCAAATCTTGCTTACTTTTGTTTTTCTATTCCCAAAACTGAGGTGTTTGTTTTGATTCTGTTTTTGTTTGGTTAGTGGATTCTCAGGTGTTTCGGGTTATACAGGATAAATGTGGGTTTGACTATTGGAGTGTGTACAATATGGCAGCTCTAGGTGTATGGGTGATTATATTCCAAATTCTCAAGGATATTTCTTTTGTGTTAATCAGAGAATAATATCTTGGCTGACAAGAGCATTCTTGGGTCATAGGGTTTTTCTCTTCACAGTCTACAGTTGTTAAATTACAATATTCTAGTCTCTAGGCAAGATAGGAAATCTGAGGCCAATCTGAATCTCTTTTCTTACACGTAACTTGCCTTTCTCCTCTGGAATCCTGTAAGATTCCTTCTCTAGCCGCTGCCTTTCCTCTGGATATTTTTCTTCATTCCCCTTCCCAGAGGGGGAATGGACTTCATTACTCTAGAGTCCATTTCAGGGTAGAGGTCCGTGATGAGAAAGATCTCTGAAGGGGTATCTGGGACAGCCATAGAATGTCTTCCCTGGCTTTAGCAGCTGAAAGCTCTACACACTGCTGTTTGACCAGGTTGCTGTCTAACTGCTGACTGGACCTGAAGGCCATGAGAATGGGGTATAGGATGGTGTTTAATAAACTCCTATTGACAGATGGACTCACCGTAAGGCTGTAGGACCTACAGCAATCATGAATGGGCATTACTGTGGTAAGCAAATGCCAAATGCTAGTTTCCTCTGATTACTCAGAGGAAGACTGCCAGTTCCTGACTTTAGCTAAATTAGGTTATGCATTTAAGGAGATTCTCAGAGGAGAAGTCTAAATATGAGTTATTTTAAATAAACATTTAGAAAAATGTACAAATCATAAATATACAGCTCAATAGATTATCATAAATTACACACACCATGCCACCACTGATCACGACAAGAAACGGATTCTGCTAGTACCCCCTGACTCCCCTCATGCCCCTTTCCAATCACTGTTCCCTCCCTTCTCTCTGGAGGTAATCACCGTCTCCTTCCTCTTACACAATAGGTTTGTTCTGCCTGTTTTGAACTTTGTATAAAAAGTATCATACAGAATGTACTCTTTGTGTCTAGCTCCTCTTGCTCAACATGATGCTTGAGAGATTTATCTATTTTGTCCTTGTAGTCGAGTGTTCATTCTTACTGTATGGATGTACAACAATTAATTCGTCTACTCTATTGTCAGTGGACATTGAATTATTTTTGGTTTTTACTATTATGGATAATGGAGAGTGCTATAGACATTCTAGTAAATTTTCTCACTTAACTTTGTATTTTACCTAAGATCTCAATTGCCGAAATTGAAATAAAGGTATAGCACTCATTTCTCACTCACATGCTTCCAATTCTGCAGATCCTTGTTATGGACTGAATGTTTGTGTTCTCCTCATTTTTAGTCCATCTTCTATTGCTATAACAGAATGCTTCAGACTAGGCCAGGTGCAGTGACTCATGCCTGCAATGCCAGTACTTTATGAGGCCAAGGTAGGCAGATCACTTGAGGCCAGGAGCTTGAGACTAGTCAGGACAAAGCAAAACCCTGTGTATGAAAAAGAAAAAAATTTAAAAATTAGCCAGGGATGGTAGTGTACATGTGTAGTCTTAGCTACCTGGGAGGCTGAGGTGAGGAGATTGCTTGAGCCCAGGAGACTGAGGCTGCAGTAAGCTATGATTGTGCTACTGCACTCCAGTCTGGGCAACAGAGTGAGGCCCTGTCTCAAAAACAAAACAAAACAATACTTCAGACTATGTAATTTATCAAGAACAGAAGTTTATCTGGCTTGTGGTTTTGGAAACTGAGTAGTCCAAGAGCATGGCACCAGCATCTGGTGAGTGTCTTCTTGCTGTATCATTACATGGCAGACAACATCACAAGACAAAGAGAGCAGGGGCAGGAGTGTGAGCTCAGGTCTTCTCTTTCTCTCCTCATAAATCCTCCAGTTCCATCATGGGGGGCCCACTCTGAGGATGTCATCTAATCCCAATTACCTCCCAAAGGCCCTACCCCCAATCAACGTATGAATTTGAGGATTAAGTTTCCAACACATGAAATCTGGGGGACACATTCAAACCATAGCACCTCCCACCCCCTAAATTCATATGTTGAAACCCTAACTCCCAATATGATAGTATTTGAAGTTGGAGCCTTTGAGAGATATTTAGGTATAGAAGAGGTCACTGTGGAACCCCTATAATGGGATTAACACCCTTGTAAGAAGAGACAAGAGATCTCTTTTCCTTCTTCCCTCCCTCTTTTCCTCCCTTCCTCCCTTCTTCTCTCTTCATCATATGAGGACACAGTAAGAAGACATCACCTGCAAGCCAGTATGAGAGACCACACCAGACTTGAAATTTGCCGGCACCTTGATCTTAGACTTCCCACCTTCCAGAACTGTGAGATATAAGTGTTGTTTAAGCCATACAAGTTGATGAAGCAACCTTCCTTTTAATCTAGATCCACTAATATTTAAACTCAGTGCATGTGTCCTGTTTAAGAAGCCTCTGCCTACTCAAATATTATGAAGATATTATCCTAATTATATTCTAGAACTGCACTATTACAGAAGCCACTAGCCACATGTGTCTGTTGATCACTTGAAATATGCCAGGTCCAAATTGAAATGGGTTGTGTTGGAAAAACTCTTCCAGACATAGGCCTAGGCAAAGAATTCATGACTAAGACCCCAAAAGCAAACACAATGAAAACAAAAATAAACAAATGGGACCTAATTAAACTAAAAAGCTTCTGCACAGCGAAAGAAATAATCAACAGAGTAAACAGGCAACCCACAGAAGCGGACAAAATATTTGCAAACTATGCATCCAACAAAGGACTAGTATCCAGAATCTTTAAGGAACACAAACAAGTCACCAAGAAAAAAACAAATAATACTATTAAAAACTAGGCAAAGGAAATGAATAGACATTTCTCAAAAGAAGGTATACACAAATGGACAAAAAACATGAAAAAAAATGTTCAACATCACTAATCAGCAGGGAAATGCAAATTAAAACCACAATGAGATACCACTTTTCTCCTGCAAGAATGGCCATTATGCAAAAGTCAAAAAATAATAGATGTTGGCGTGGATATGGGGAAAAGGGAACGCTTATACACTGCTGGTGGGAATGTACAACCTCTATGGAAAACAGTGTGGAGTTTCCTTAAAGAGGTAAAAATAGAGCTGCCATTCTATCCAGCAATCTCACTACTGGGTATCTACCCAAAGGAATAGAAGTCATTATATGAAAAAGACACTTGCACACATACTTTTATAGCAGCACAATTCACAACTGCAAACATGTGAAGCCAACCTAAGTGCTCATCAACTAATGAGTGGATAAAGAAAATGTGGTGTATACACATCATGGAATACTACTCAGCCATTAAAGGGAATGAAATAATGTCTTTTGCAGCAAGTTGGATGGAACTGGAGACCAGTATTCTGAGTGAAGTAACACAGGAGTGGAAAACCAAAAACCGTATCTTCTCGCTTATAAGTGGCAACTAAGCTATGAGTATACAAAAGCATACAGAGTGATATAATGGACTGTAGAGACTCGGAAGCGGGAGGGGAGAGGGGGCCAGGGATAAAAAAAACCTACACATTAGGTACAATGTACACTACTCAGGTGAGGGCTGCACTAAAATCTCAGAATTCACCACTATGTAATTCATCCATGTAACCAAAAACCACTTGTACCCAAAGGCTATTGAAATAAATACACAAATTGAGATGGGCTGTAATTGTAAAATATACACTAGAATTCAAAGACAATGTAAGTAAAATATCTCGGTAATGTTTATATTGGTTACATGTTGAAATGATAATATTTTGGATATATTGAGTTAAATACAAAATGTAATTAAAATTTAGTCTGTTTCTTACTACTTAAAATGTGATGAGAGTACCTAAAACGACATGTGGCTCAAATTTGTGCTCGTATTATGTTTCTATTGGACAGTGCTGTTCTAGATTTATTATTTTACCATTCACAAGTACATCTCAAACCCATCTAGAATTGAGTTGTATGTGTAACTTGAGGAAGGGGTCAATTTTGTGTATTTCCATATGAGTGACCAATTGATCTGGTATAATTTGTTGAAAAGGCTGTCATTTCTACACTGGTGTGTACTGTTATCTTTGTTATATCAAGTGTTAAATATGCGGGTCTCTTTCTAGGCTCTCTCTTCTGTTCCATTGTTCATATGTCTATCCTTTCACCATGAGTCATCTTAATTACTGCAGTTTTTCAGAAGTCTTTATTTTGGATGCTAAGTTCTCCCACTTTTCTCTTTCTCCAAAATTGCCTTGCACATAGCCATTCGTGTTTCCAGGTACATTTTATGATTGACTTATCAAGTCTCTCAAAAATTCCTGCTGGGATCTTAACCAGCATGTGTTGAATTTATAGATCCATTTGTGGAAAACTAACATGCACCTTCTAATACATAAACATGACCCACATATGTATGTATGTCTTCTTTAAATTCTTTCAATAATGTTTTATAATTCCTTTTGTGGAAAGGTCTTGCAAATCTTTTGTTAGATTTATTGTCCGGTATTTGATTTTTAAATGCTATTATAGATGCTATAAATTTTAAATTTGTTCTTCTACTTTTTGTTACTGGTATACAGGAATACAATGATTTTTATTAACATTTTATCCAGACCTTGCTAAATTATTCATTCTAATAGTTTATTTGTGTAGACTCTTAGATTTTCTGTGAACACAAGCATGGCATCTGCAAATAATGACAGCTTAATTCTTTCCATTCAATCCTTTTATTTCTTTTTCTTTCCTTACTTCACTGATAGGTCCTCTGATAAAACGCTGAATTAAAATGGCAATAGCAAGCATCCTTGTGTCGTTTCTAATTTGAGAGGAAAAGGTTTTAACATTTCACTGCTAAGTATAGCTTTTTAGTTTTCTGTGGTGAGGAGGCTCTCATAGATAAGGACATTGTCTTCCTCTAGCTGACTTGGAGGCTTTTTTAAAAAAATTATAAGTATGTGCTAAATATTATCACATGCTTTTTCTGCCTTACAATGATGATGACATGCTTTTTCTTCTTTAGAGTTGTATTTTAGTTATTTATTGCTGTGTAACAAATGACCCTCATAACTCAGCCTCTTAGAACCAGAAACGTTTATTATCTTTCATGGTGTCTAAGGGTGGGGGGTCTGCGAGTGGCTTGGCTGGATAGCTTTGGCTCATGGCTTCTCAGGAGGGTGCAGTCAAGCTGGTGGCCAGGCCTGCAGTCATCAGTCATCGCAAGACTCAGCTGGGGTGGAAGAGTCGGCTTCCAAACTCACTCGCATTGCTGTTGCAAGTCTTAGCTTATTGCTGCTGGCTGGAGGCTTCGGTGGCACGTGGGCCTCTCCGGGGCTGCTCACGTGCTGTAGCAGGTTTTCCCTGGAGTGAGACAGGAGGGAGAGTGGGATGGGGGGAGCACCCTACTTGGTAGTGACAGATTTTAAGAATCCAATACCAGAAGTGACTTACCATTACTTCTGCTATATGCTGTTGGTCACACAGCCTAGAAATCTGTGCTGTATTATTTTGATAAGGTAATCCAAGAAACAACGACACAGAGAAAATCCAGTAAAGGGACAGGCAGACGGCCCTGCTGCCCTCCTCATCTCTCTCTCTGTCTCTAGCATTGCCTACAGACATTCTGGTTTGCTTAGCAAGCAGGTCCAGTCTTCTTTAGAGGACAAAAGTGACTCATGTTCCCACTGCCTGATGAAAAGAACCCTTGACATATTATTATTAATAAAACATATGCAGTGCTGTATGGATGTGTGTATGTGTATGTCATTCTGATTTACCAACAGTCTTTAGGCAAACCAGCTTCTAAAACAAAGTACAGATCTGAATCCTACATTTTAAATTACCGTAAGACCTCATTCAGGAGCTTCTGGCAAGGTCTTACCTATTTTCAGAAGCACTCTGGCACTGTAACCCTGTAAATTGCTACCTAGCACTGCTTCCTAATCTTTTCTTTCTTGACAATCTCTATTAAAGAGGCTATAAATGCCATGGGGTATAGTTCTGACCAGTGAAATATATGTAGGATTATTCTGAGGGATATTCTGGGAAAATCATTATGTTCCTGCTGAAAGTGGCTATTTGCAGCTTCTCACGTCCCTCCTTCTTCCTTCCTCGAACATAAATTTGATGCCTGGGGCTCAGACCAACCCTCTTGCCAACATGAGAAAAGGGCTAAGATAATCACAGAGATTCTGGTTCTGGCCTCACTTAGGGAGTGAATATGGCATGAATACCAGCAACTACCTAGCTCCAGACTTGCTATTAAGAAAAAGAAATCTGTACTTTTTAAAGCCGCTATAGGTGAGATTTTCTGTCACTTGCATCCAAAAATATTCCAAAATCATAACAGTGACAAATCTTCCTTGAGGAATGGCTTTGATTCTGGGGAACTGCTAAGTTATCTGGAGATCTGAAGTGCCTAACATAAGTGATTAAGTTAGATGATGCTAATTTTTGCAGGGTTTTAGAATCATACAGATTATTAAAAATTTGCTTTAAACAAAGTCCTAAAGCAGGCAACCTGCAAGCATTTAAAAAAATATCAGTAATGTTGGAATCCATTTTAAGGTGACTATTTTGAAAGGTAACAGTCAATTTGATGACACATTTTGATATTTATGTTTAAAATCAGTGGCTTTTTTATTGTCATATCTCATTTCTCTTTTTATGCTCCAACATGACCCTGTATTCTTCCAAGCTCAATAAATTCTTGTTGATTGACTACACACATAAATGCCTTGTCCTAGGCTTATTTTAGCCATATACTAAGCTTTTTCTGCCTTCTGGAAGTCCTAAGTATCCATGTGTGCCCTAGATTATAAGCTCCAAGGAAACAAGGGTTGTTTAGTTCTATCATTCCTAGTTCTGTTGTGCACCATGAAAGATTGTATTAATGATTTTTGTAAAGACAATGATGATGGTAATGATGACGATGACAATGATGATGATGTCCGAGGGCAGGATATTGGGTTAAATGACCCCACTTCTCTCTAGTTCAAAGAAATTCCTGATATGTAAAACAAGGTTGGACTTGAATCATGTCTACAGTCTATCATTCTATGAAGTGCAGCAAGGAAGCATGCAAAGGAATGTGTGGACATCTGACTGGTGGGCTCCTGCCCCCGAGAGGGATCTACCTCAAGTGCCTGTCTGCCCAGAGTGCTGGGAACATACACTCAGACCCAGGGCTCTGCACAGACGCCAGGGTGGTTTTGGGTGAGAAATACAGGACACTGTGGTGTGTCCCAAAGTGTGTCTGGGGTCTGCAGAGCTGGGTGGTCTCACTGTTAATGTATACCAAGTGCTGCTAGGAGCTCAAGGGCTCTTTTGAGCACAGTGCCTTGGACTCAAATAGCATGTTCTTCCAGAGGGCTCATTCCTTTTTCTTTTTTTCTTTTTGAGACAGAGTCTTGCTTTGTTGCCCAGACTGGAGTGTAGTGGCACGATCTCGGCTCACTGAAACCTCTGCCTCCCTGGTTCAAGCGATTCTCCTGCCTCAGCCTCCAGAGTAGCTGGGATTACAGGCACCCACCACCATGCCCTGCTGATTTTTGTATTTTTAGTAGAGATGAGGTTTCACCACGTTGGCCAGGCTGGTCTCAAACTCCTGACCTCAAGCCATCCACTCGCCTTGGCCTCCCAAAGTGCTGGGATTATAGGCGTGAGCCACTGCGCCTGGCCTCATTCCTCCTTCTAGGAATTTCTTCCTCAGCAGTCACTGAGTTTCTGGGGTAGTGAGAGTGTTTCTGACCCCAAGGAGGCCATTCATAGTGTCTTCACTACAGGTGGAAAGGCAACCAGCCATCCAAGGGAACGCATAGTTTGCTCAGGTGGCAGAGACAGACACAAAACATTTCACATTCTCTGTGAGCTGAGGATGGGGGTGATAGTGGGGACCTGGGGAGTCTTCGAGAACCCATTAGTCTCAACCTGAGTATTTGTCTTGCAGGACATGGATGTTGGGAGCTAAAAGAAGATAAAGTTGGAGAGAGGTTGGAAGGCTGATTGTGCAGGGCCTTGATTCCAGGATAAGTTTTTTTGTTTTTTTTTTTTAATCAGTTCTAGGAAGCCAATGAAAGTGTTTTGCTTAGAGCAGGGTTTTCAGCCATGGCACTACTGACATTCTGGGACCGCTCATCCTTTGTGGAAGGGGCTGTGTACAACATGCATTCCAGGATGTCCAGCAGCATCCGTGGCCTCTTACCCTCCACGTGCCAGGAGCAGAACACAAGCCCATGTGACACCCACAAACATCTCCTGACACCATCACATCTCTGGACTCAGAATCGCGCTGGTGAGGAACCACTGATATAGAGGACCATCTGTGGAGAAGGACATTTCGGGAAGCTGACCTGGCAGCAGTATGTAGGTGGCTGGAGGAGACACATGCTGAGGAGGTGACTGATTGGGAACTGAATTTGATAGCCCGGAAGGAAGCAGACTGGGAATAGAGGCTAGCTGCCCCTGGAGAGGGCATGGGTGGTTGGGCAGCGGGAGGCGGAAGGAGTGGATGGGACTTGGGGTTGATGGAATGCAGATGACAGGAGATGGGAAAGAGTCAAAGATGGCCCCCAGGCTGGTGCCCAGGGGAGCCTTAACATCATTGTCTGAAACATGTATGTCAAGAAATGGGGAATTGGGGTGAGGGGGGTGAAGCTGACCAAACGTTTGGATTTTAACATCCTTTTAGGGAAAGAGGTTGGGAACTACAATACTGTATTTTATAAAAGGGAAAATTAAGTTTAAAAAAAAGAGGAGTTGACCTGTCTAAATTGAAAACACTAAATTCCAGCAGAGTTTATGCAAAAATTAAGGACTCTTGACTCCCCATTGCAGCGTGAAATGAATGGCCAACTTTAAAAACTTCCATTTCTATTCTCTTTGAAAATATGAGGACACCGGGAAGGCTGTATTTCGCCGAAATTTCCTTTCAATCATGCCTCTGTTACGTCATAGTCTCGCTCACGGGAAAGGGGAGGCTCAGGCTTTCAAGAAAGCAGTAAAATCATGAGTTATTATTGCCTCTGGAAATCATTGACTGATTAGAAGAGGAGCAGTGGGGAAGCTGCTGCCTCCATGAGCGACAGGGCGGGCACCGGCTGACCGCACCCGGCGGGGCTTCCACCTGGGGTTGGTGACTTGGTCAGGGCCGGCTCAGAGGCCTCCTCTTTAAGGGCAGCCTATGGGACAGCACTGCCAGAACAAGCCCACTGCAGCCTGGAGAGGATCCAGCCTGGGGCAGGGACGCGGAGTCTACACGGCTACCGCAGGTGAGCCAGACGCCAGACACACACATGGCCTCACATAGTTCGCAGACGTTCCTGGGCCAAGGTGGGCCCCTGGCATCGCTCAGCAGCTCCCTGGGGCTACACATTTGGCGCTGAGCCCAGGGATTCCAGTTTTGCTCCCTGCGCGAATCCTCTGGGGCAGCACCGTGAGAAGCCGTGAAGCAAGGAACAGTGAGAAAAGGAGAAACACAGAACCCGGGCAATCAGAGAACCAGTGGCCTGGCAATGACATGCTCACCTGTCTCCCACTGCTGCTGTTCCCATACGCCCTAGGTGCCATCCGTCACGACGACCTGCACACGGCCTGGCCTCCAGGTGCCTTGTTCCTCAAGGCCTCTAGACTGCCTCCTCCAGGAAGCCTTCCCCGGGTGCAAATTCCTCTTCCTCCAGGAGCTCAACGTGGTGCTTTACACATCGGTGCGCAGACTGGTTCCTCTATCTGGATCAGAATGCCTTGAGAGCAGGGACTCCACGGTGTTCATTATGTTTAACCCAGAGGTCCCAAGCTCTCCGCACTCCTGGGTTAACCGCTTCGGTCAACTCGCCTGACCCAAGCCCCTGCTGGTGTGACGGAGAAAGGCAGGGCCCCATTGCTCTTCCTCTCTCACAGGCCCCTTCCCTCCTCCTCCCACAGCTGCTCTGGGCGAGTTCGTGCCAGTGGGGCTGCCCTGTCCCTTGTCCCCATCAGGCACGATCTTTGATGCTACCCAGCCCCACCAACAGTAAACCACACTGTCGAACAAAGCTTTACGAAAGGTTGAGGGTGACATGGGATGAATAACAACTCAGAAAGAGAAAGCTTCAGAAAAGCCACTCCCCACGTCCTCCCACCTTCTCTCTGTCCGGGGTCTTTCTTTGGCTATCAATCTTAATCTTCTTGATTCTGGCTGGCAGAGCTGCTCCAGCCAAACAAGTCTGCCCTATATAAGCCCTCCCTCCCCTGGCGATGCAGACGGCCACTCTCCCGGTAACGGTGCTCCCCATCCTCTGTGATGATCGCCGCCCCCCCCCGCCCCACTCCCTGCCATACCTTTGCACAAGCAAAAAGCCCTTACTGGACAGATGAGCTAAATATTCTAAATATGAGCTGTAGTGCCACCATTACAGTACAGGGACAGGCTGCACTTTAAAAACGACACTTTCCCCAGCATTTTGTCTTTTTTTCATCTTATTATTAAATTCAAAGCACTCAACAAGGGTGTCTGGGCCATGCTAAGTACACAAAAATGTTGGTTAATTGAATTGATGAACCTGATTTCCTTCATTATTCAATTTGGGTTGAGATAAAACAGTATTTGTAACTCGTTTAATGAAATAATTGAGAGACAGTGGCTGCATCAAATAGTGGGAGAGCTTTACATGTGTATCCCCTGACTGTGGATTCATTGAAGCTGGCCAATTGGTCATTCCTCAGTTGGCTGTAAAGATGCAGTAGACACTGTTCATGTCCTCAAAACCAATACACATGTTTGAACAGATTCAGAGAGCCCGGGCAGATAGCAGGCACTGGGGAAACAGTTGGAATTCCCTTTCAAATTTAGAGGAAGGCAACCCAGCCACTGTTGTCAGGTGGGCTGGATAGTATTAGCCCACGAGTTAGAAAACACAGCAGAGATGAAATCCAGACACAAGAAAATAGAGTAAAACTTGAGTGAAAGAGAATTCAGTGTCTGAGCCAGAAAGACAGCTGCAGGTGTGAGGCCATGGGACAGTCACTGGGTTCCCAGAACACAGATTTCTGGGACAGACAGGGACTTAGAGCCTCACAAGAGCCCTGGAGTTGCTGGGCAGCAACCAAGGTGTTTTTCATGGGGCAGCTATGGCCTGCTGGCCAAGAGAGCTTGAGCACATGTCAACCAGAAGTGAGAGCTCATGGGTATGTACCTCAGATTTGGCCTGAAGGCCCATGCAGGCTGCCAAAGACGAATAAAACCCAAATGTCCACTGACAGGAGCATGTGTGGATAAAGTGTAATTCACACAATCCAACAATAATGGCCAAACTGCAGCTGTGCAAACATGAGAGACTCACAAACATTATCCTGAGTGAGAGAATCAGGACAAAAGAATACATTGGTGCAATTCCATTCATCCTAAAACAGGAAATACAGAGACATATTTTTTAGGTTTGAAATACATAGGTGGCAAACATACAAAGAAAAGCAAGGAAATTATTGGGCTGAATAACAAGACAATGAATTGCTCTGGATGGGAAGGATGTCTTGGGGGCTTCTGCCATCATGGTAACACAGACGTTCCTTGATTGTGTTGTAACCCTATTGTAAGTATTGTAACCCCATTGATCATACCATCAAAAAATCGTAAGTCAAGCCATGGTGAGTCAGAGACTGTCTCTATTCTACTTTTTAATCTGCCTGCTGGTTATAATTGACCGCATATGTTTTGTGCACTTTTCTTTTTCTATATTATATTTCATGACGTGTTTTTAAGTGGAAAGAGGTCGTGCTAGTTGCAGTTCTGCAGCCATTCCCTTTGAGGACTCTCTTGTTTTTCGCTTTCCCCAACACTGCTTTGTTTGCCAGCCATCAATGACAATTTTGGCAGGCTCCCCGTAGGCGAAAACTGCAGGCTTCTTGGCCCATTTATTCAGTCAACAAATACTTCCCAGGAGCATACTATGTGCTGGGCACTGTGCTAGCTGCCGGGGGTTCATGTATGTTGCTTGCTCCCATGGTGTCCTGCTAAGCAAAAAAGTTATGTGACACTTGACGCATCCCTTCCGCCCTAGCATTTCTGGAAGCTCAGAGCTGAAGTTTGTTTGTATTTTTAGTAGCTTCCCCTATGGTTGATTTTTGGATGTAATGATCCCCGACCCCTTTTGTCACGCAAGCAATGCTTTTACTTCTTTAGTTTTGCAGGTTTGTCTACCAACTTTTACTGGAAGCCATTTCAAATCCTTGTGGGTGGTAGTTACAGAAAAATGGGTGAGCCATGGAACGCCCCTTGCTCTCCTCTTGACACCCTCTTCCCAGTGGTCATGTCTAACCTCTCCGTCCCCAGCTATGCCCTGCACCAAGGCCCTGAGCTAGCCCATTCGACCCCTCTCCATCAGTCCCTACCTACGAGGCTGTGCCCCACCCTTGAGACATTTTCAGGGACACTTTTACTTTCATACCCGTCATATTTTCCAGTCCTTCAGAGTCAGGAACTAAACCTGTGAGCAAAGCTTTTTTCTTCTTATCAGCTCCCAGCCCAGCAGAATTAGACTCAAAGACTGCATTAAGGTGAGCAGAAGCAGGGCTAATCCTGGATTTATAGGCTCACGCTTCCATTATCCCAACAATAGCAGCCAGAGAGGGGCCTGCCACAGCAGAAATACACTTGAATTGACCATTTTGAAACACCCTTCATCAGCTCTCATTTGCTAAAAGGTAACCTGGGATGAAGTGTATTTTAACAAACCAGGAATGCTGGAATGATTTTGCTGTAGGGAAAGTTATTTAAAATGTTGCCCCCAAATAAATATGCTGATAGACCCTGAGCCTGCCTGGAATGAAGGCATTTGTGTTGCTGTAGTTACTTCAGGCCTCATTGCAGCTTTGCATGACACCTTCCATGGAGGAGCTTGTGACAGGGAGGGGGCTGCAGAAATGAGGTTTTATTTTTTCCCCCCTTGATGTGATAAACCTGTGTAGGCATCTTTGGAATGTAACCATATCAAAGATCCTGTTGCCTTTACAACTCCGTAGGGTTCTGGGCCATTTCCAAGACATTATCTGGAGAGAGAAAAATGTTCAGGGCGCTGAAAAAAAAAAAGCACCTTAATTATGTTTAGAGCCATTTTCAGCATGACTGCAATAAGTTTCAGCTGTTCTGGGGAAATGGGCTGAGAGCTTTGTGCTATACGGTTGGACTTTCTTGAGTTGGAAGAAAAAGCATTTAGAACAACGTGAGGCCCTGAAAATGTGCGCAATTTCAATGAAAACAGAGACCCTCCCGCACATACACACACGTGCACCCACACACACAAGCGTGCACTCACAAATATGCACACGTGCACACAGACCACATGCACACACAATACACGTGTGCACACGTGCACATGCATACACAATACTTTGCCCAAGTGGATGGGGACACAAAGGTCAGAAAAGGATAGAAAAACGAGAAAAATGTATATCAAGGAAGCAATGTCTTTAGTACAAATACCTAGACTGGGCAGATCCAAATGTTATGGGCTCTAAGGCTGGGTGCCGTGGCTCATGCCTGTAATCCCAGCACTTTGGGAGGCTGAGGCGGGTGGATCACTTGAAACCAGAAGTTCGAGACCAACCCGGGAAACATGGCAAAACCCCGTCTCTACAAACAACGACAACAACAACAAAATTATGGATTCTCTATAAGAAAAACACAGTCCTGAAGATGATAACGTCATGTCCAGTGTCTTGGGAGAGGTCCTGCGAGTGTGGGTCATGAAGCTTTAGCATCATGAGTTTAAGAGTAAATACAGTACAAACCAGATTTTGTTTTCAGCCTCACAACAAATGAATTCCTATGGGGATTTGATTCTCCCCCCACCTCCCCTTGAGCCTCCCCAGGTCTTAATACCACTCCTAAAAGATCGCCTCGTGTCCCAGTACCTTTGTTCAAGAGCTGCCAAAGGCTCTGCTCCTCTTCATGGTCTCCGGCAGCTCCCTGGCACAAGGGGTTTGCCTTCAGTGCCAGATTCCCCCTTCTTGAAGGATTCCCTCTCTCAGTTCTTTACCCTCTATCTACCTGCTACAGTGTCTCAAAGCTGAGGAGCTGGGATTTTGTTACCCAGTCAAAAAATATCGATTTTTATGAAAAGACCTCAGCATGAACGCTGTGCTTTTAAAAGCAGACCAATCTCTGAAAGCAGATTTTCAGATATCCCTGAGCAAGCATCTGGGGCAAAAGTATTGCCAGATTACTCAGATCCCACACGTGCTGGCCAGTGGGATGGTCTGGCTGTTACATAATAAGAAGGAAAACCTGAAGAACACGGGAAAGGGTTTCCACAATCTTAAGAAGAACTGTTTCCGATGCCACACTCCCAGAGACACTGGCTCCGCAGAAAGCTGTGGCTGGAACCTGAAAATGAGTTTTAGAAATGCTAGAAAAAGGCCGGACGCGGTGGCTCACACCTGTAATACCAGCACTTTGGGAGGCCGAGGCGGGTGGATCACGAGGTCAGGAGATCGAGACCATCCTGGCTAACATGGTGAAACCCCGTCTCTACTAAAAAAATACAAAAAAAATTAGCCAGGCGTGGTGGTGGGCACCCGTAGTCCCAGCTACTGGGGAGGCTGAGGCAGGAGAATGGCGTGAACCTGGGAGGCGGAGCTTGCAGTGAGCCAAGATCAGGCCACTGCACTCCAGCCTGGGCAACAGAGCGAGACTCCATCTCAAAAAAAAAAAAAAGAAAGAAAAGAAAAAGAAAAAAGAAATGCTAGAATAAAACAGTTTTGTTCCTATGGGACTTTGCATAATCTCTAACATACTAATGTAGGTTGCACATCTTCAGTGGGGGGAAAAGGATGCAGTAATCCCCAAATTATTGAACCTCGGTCTCCTTCCTTTTTCAGGGAGTGGTGGTTCAGACGATCCTCCATATAATGCAAGTGTAGGCACTGCTGAAACAGGTAGGTTTGATGGAGTTAGGAGTTGGACTTTGCTGACTTAATTGGAGCTGAGGTGGGTAGGGAGATTGTTAGGAGGTGTGGCCCCTTTAATTGCTGCTTCTTATAAACTCTGCTGGAATAAGCCACCAAGAAACAGATGGAGGACGTTTGTCATTCTTTTTGGCTGCACAGCAGCTGAACCCCTTTCCTGGTCTTGGGGAAATCCCCATTTAAGGAGTCTTGGCAGCAAGCTGAGCCAAACTTCCCCCTCGGAAAGTGTGAGCCCCTCGCTTTCCCAGCTTCTTTTGCAACTAGGGGCCACGCTTGTCAATCAGATAGATGCAGGTGCCTCTGTCTCCCCAAAAGACACATATGAGATCATTCATAGCAGCTTAGTAGCCATGAACTGGAAACAACCTACATGTTCACCAGCCGCAGTACAATAGAAAAATGAACCATAGTATATTCACATAGTGGAATATGACACAGCAAGGAACAAGACTTAACAATGATCACATGCAACAAGGATGAGTCTCACAGCCATCATGTTTTGTGAAGGAAGGCAGACAGAAGAGCACACACTATGATTCCACTTATTTCAAGCAAAGAAACAAGCAAAACAAATCTACAGTGGTGGCTGTCAGGAGAATGGTTGTGTTGTGGAGATTATTAACTGGCAGGGGACATGGGGTACTTCTTGGGGTTCCGGAAATATATGCAAAAATGTATCAGGTTATATACTTAGTATCTGTACAATTTACTGTATGTAAGTTACATCCCCTCCTCTGCAAATAGGTTAAAAGAAAAGAAAGTGAAGGTTAAAAAAGCCAAATGCAGCCGGGCGCAATGGCTCACGCTTGTAATCCCAGCACTTTGGGAGGCCGAGGCGGGCGGATCACGAGGTCAGGAGATCGAGACCATGGTGAAACCCCGTCTCTACTAAAAATACAAAAAAAAAAATTAGCCGGGCGAGGTGGCGGGCGCCTGTAGTCCCAGCTACTCGGAGAGGCTGAGGCAGGAGAATGGCATGAACCTGGGAAGCGGAGCTTG